>NC_136613.1:22878072-23105572 GCF_933228915.1 Telmatherina bonti | reverse complement strand
AATCGAACGCCAAAATTTTATTTGTCCAACAGCCAACCTCTGGGTGTGCTCTGCAAACAAACCCACTCCAGTTTCAAGAGACGCAACCTTGAGTGTCATTTCAAATCACACATCTAAAGTTTGATTAGGGGCATTCCCTTGGGGATAAACTCAGGAGGAGAAAAATCAAGCGGCTAAGAGCTTCGCTTTGTGAAGAGCAAAATGTCATCTACAAAACAACAGCAGAGCATTTTACTGATGGCACAGATCTTGGTCAAGGTGAAAAAACCCTGCTCAGAATTTTGAAAAGGTAAAGGATTGCTTTTTGGCTGCAGCAGAAATATCATTCACAGACTTTGACAACAAGGATGCAATTTTACAGCAAATAAAGAGATTCCAGCTCTCTGGTTCACCCATTGTGAGGCAAGTGAGCAATTACTTACCGATCTGTCGGCTGATCTGTGTTTCAGTGCTGCGGTGGATGACAGCACAGATGTGATCATTGTTGCTCAGCTTTGTGTTTAGGTAAAGTTCCCTAAAGAAAACTCTTTGGGAAGAAATTTTGTGCTTACTTCCAAAGGAGAGTTCCAAAGACCTTACGAATCTTTTTGTAAGAGTTTGCAAAGACAAGAGTCTTATTGGCCTTATGACAAAAGGAGAAGAAATTTCTAACTTTTATTTAGTTTTCAATGCATCATTTGTTAATAATAGCTTGTGTCAAAGCTCAGAAATGATCAGTTTTAACATTTTCAACCACAAACACTATCAAGAGTAAACAGAGGAACAGACTGACCAGGGCACATCTTGAAATCATCTCAGTAGCTCAACAGCAGCAACAAGTGACAAATACAACATGGACAAAGTGAATGAAAAACATGTCTGCTTCTGCTCATCCCTGTGTTAAGGTAATTGCATTTGGTGCATTACACACTGAGTTCCAGAATAAATAGCGAAATATTCCAAATGACTTTTGCTGCCTTTTTATGTTTCTGGTAAAAGCAGCACTCCTATTGGCTTTGTGTTGGTTAGCCTGGCTCTCAGGGACATAACAGGATCACTGATTTAAATTAAAATAATGTACTTGCATTGGTGTTTGTTCATAATTTACTTAGTAAAGTTTTTTTTCTATCTTTTGATGAACTAGTTTCTCTGATAGACAGATGTGTGTTGTATATTATCTACACCAAGAGATATATTAGAGAGAGAACATCCTGATAAGTCCCAGGGAAAAGACAGCAAAACTACAGACATGCATTTTAAGTAACCTTCCTGTCAAAAATGAGGAAAAATGAAAGAGCTTTTCCAAATATGCTGCTTTCAGACGCACCCTGAAGTTTGAAAAAGATTACATCTCCTGTTTTATCCTCCATACAGCCTCCATGATGGACATGAGCAGCTTTTCAAGGGTAATAATAATACTTTTTCTTCCCCCATGGGAATATTTCTGTAAACTTCATAAAATATACTTCAACGCCTACATGTAAAGAAAGAAAAGATTTATATACTTTGGGAATATAAAAAATAAAAAAAATCTCAAAAGACACATTCAAGAATTAAAGATGCATTTTTCTAATCTCTTTACAGAACATTTGTCAACATGCTATTGTCTTTCTCAAAGACCATTTGTCAGACCGTCTTTCTAGGTATATTGTTTGGAGCCTAAGTGAGTGTGAAGATGTTCTGTTGGTGAATAAAATTACCTTTATCTATTAGTCTTTATCTTGTGACTACAAGTTAGAGTAGATCCTGTTACTAGGAAACAAAATCTGTGAGATCATCTGTAACCACTTCCATGAGAATGTTGGGAAAATCTTTACGGCAGGCGTTATTTAAGTGATAAATATGTTACTAATGCATTCTGTGGTCAACAGCTTGGAAAAGTGCGTCATTAAAACACCCAGCCCATCACCCACCCACCCACAGAAAAGGACTAAATATTATATGGTTTCAACAAGGAAAGTGCTTAGTGCTGTAAGACAACATAGGGATGTCTGCTACAGACCATCACAAACACACTACAAGATATTAAATATTTCAGTCACCTTCCAGCAGTTGACTGCATAATGTGTATTGTTAAACTGTGCATCCTGCCATGATGCACCATTGTTCTCAGCAGATGTTTCACGTCAGGAAAGACTTTCACAACAGTAATCTATCCAAACTTACAGTCATCAATAACTGCTATTAAGTCAAGTAACAAATGATGTGGGTGTTAGTGGTTTCTCTCATCTGTGAGAATCACTTACTCTAAAATGTTATCAACATTTTAACTTTTAAACTCTACACTGTTCATCAGTCTTGTTGCATGTTTACTGACCTGTGATAAGGAATAGACCAAAACACACCTATGGTAGAAAAAGTCCCCCCCGCTGCAGATGTGTGCTGTATCATATCATCTGAAGCTAATTCTGCTTTCTTGCAAAATGGGGTCAAAATCAGGCCTTTAGAAATGGAACTACTACAGGACCCTCAATTTTCACAACAGCCTCAACTTATGACCTATAAATCAATACGTATAACAGAGAGAGAGAGAGAGCAAACATACAAACAAACAAAATAAATAACCAAAAAAGAAAAAATTATAATGAATAAAAAAACTGACAGATTGTGTTTTCACTTCAAATAAATATCATAACTTCAAACAAAGTGTGTGTTACAATATTTTGGATCAATAGCTAAATAAGGAAATTTAATGATGCCTCATACTAATGTACTCGTACTTTTTCACATAACGGTCATAAATGACACAACCCCCCCAACACACACCCACTATATAAAGTAATGTTAGCAATCTTTGTTAGCTAGTCTTAGCGAAATTTAAAATTGGCTCATTTACAAGATAATGACACACTAGTCATGTACATGGTATTCATAAATGACAAGCACATGATAAAAGACATATTGCTGAAATATATCAATTTGACTTCAAACATTTTCTGAGCTAATATATGTGTCAGATCTTGCTGGGAAAAATGGATGATACTTTGTGTGGTCTACAATATGTATATATTCCTCACAGTCACAACCAATAAGAACTAATAATATCACTGGATCAAAGACAAATGTAATTTATTTTCATAGTTAACTCATATGTTTATGGCAAACCATACTTATTCTATATTACCTATAGATGAAGAAAATACAGTTCAAAACTGCTTGGTATCTTTGTAAATCAGAACTCTGCAGTTGGGTTCAGTGGGAGCCCAGAAGCTGGCACTGCAGCTGAAAAAGCTAGAGGCAACAGTGCTGATGGGAGAGAGATGAAACAGAGGCTTCCTCTCATCATGCCTTCATCACCATAACACCAGAGGATGCCAAGAGTTAAGCTCAGAAATGCAGCCGCAAGAGGGAGAGCAAATCTTCAAGACCTGTTCTCTTTCAGGCACAGAGTCCTGCCTATTAATTTCTGTCACCCTGGGAGGAGAGTTTGTGCACATGTTGGGCTGGAGGAGAATTTGTGTGGTCATGTGCTGTGCAAGCAGGGAGGGGAGTTGAATAAAGAATGCAACGACTTGCTTAGATGAGCAGGGATAAATCACCATAATGAACTACCAACAGATACAGATAATGACACGACACACTTTCTTTATCTTTTAAAGGTTGAATTTCAAACTTCACCTAAAAGACTTCATCATAATAAATTTAACTCTGCTTTGAATTATTAATTTGGGGCATTGGGTTGATAGTACTGGAGTAAAGTGACTAATTGTGTGTCACATGTTAGCAAATAGGTTACTAGATTTGTAAGAGGTGTTTTCATAATACACAACAGATGTAGGTGATGTGTCACTATTAGTAAATATCTGTGTGCACAATTTCCCTGCACTGGAAAGAAAATAGTTATTCCCCCACATTTAATTGCATGAAAATCAGCAGGAAGATTGACAGATTGACTATTAGAAAGTGTATTCATAAGCTAACACACTGAGGTGAGCCAGGTTTCAGTCTACTGTACAAATATATAAGCCAGGGAACTCCCACCGATGCTGAAATTTTCTGTAAGCTTAGACTTTGAAATATCTTAAAAATAGAGTCCTTATCTGCTCATCATCATCATCATCACTGTAATATTCCTCTTGAAATTAGCACTTTTTTCATAAATCCACATGTGAAATATTTGCTGAACTGGATCTTGATACACTAAACACAGAAACATGAATATTGGTTTCTTGTAATGCACCTAGGCAAAGTGCGTTTAGCATGCTTGATGTACAGGAGAATTCAAAGTGATTTACAATGGATTGTAGCTTAGTTAGGGTAATGCATGATGTTTTCAGAATTAATCAGTGAAGAAGTACTGAATTAAGACTGACAGGACTGCATCTCTCGAGGACTGAACTTTACCACTCTGGTCCATATCTTTTAACACTATAAAGCCAAATGTATCATATTTGGTACACAAAGTTTCTGAGATGTTTTACATCACTTTATGGTTAAAAAAAAAAAACAAACAAAAAAATAACTTTGCTCAAAATCTTGTTAAACAGAATATACTTTTCTTCTCGCTAATAGATACCAAGAAACAAAAGATTGCACAATAATAATTTTGACATTACACATTGTAAATGGTAACCCCCCCCTTGCAAAAAAAAAGAAAAAAAAAGGTTGTATTTTTTGCTGAATTTTGTCAAAGGGTCAAATTCCATAAATTGGACTTTTCTTACACTTTCCACGAGTCAGGTTTTTCAGGCTTAATAGATGCCATGCAATTTCAATGCATAGGGAGATGCGAAAATAAAATGTATTAACCTTGATTTGAAAGTTTTTTTCACTTTTAGCAGCAAAACGTCTAAATGCTGTGTCTCCATGTTTAGCCTGGTCTCTGCTCTGGATGAGCTGACCTGAGTCCAAAATGTACCGAGGTCTAAGTTCTCTTACCATACCACATGTGTTTTCTGGGCCTTAAATTTAAAATCTATTTTGTGACCGACTGAAAGCCAAGTGTTAAGATTTTAAAACTGGTGTGATGTGCTTAGATTTTAGTCGTAGTGAAAGCACCAGCAGCAGTGCATTGGATGAGCTGGAGCTGTTTTGTGCTCTTCTTGGGAAGTCCTGATATACGATGCAGCTGTCCATCAGGTAAACTTCCAGTAATCCAGCAGGTTTGCCATGCATTTCTGCTTCAACACACCTGAATCAAATTGAATGGATTTAACAGCGGATCAGGTTCTGCCCAGACTCAATAATTTGAGTCAGCTGTGTTAAAACAAGGATACATAGAATACCTGCTGGATTGCGGACCTCTTAGGACCGAGGTGAATACCCTTGATCTATCCTATAGTCTTTCCAATGCAGACATAAGTGCATGTGTCATTGTCAGGTTTCAGAGTGAAACGTTGCTATGCTCTGGATTGCCTCTTCTGGGAACAAACAGACTTGTGTGTCCAACATTGTTTATTTGGAGTTAATGAGCTGGCCACAACTTGTCAACGCCTCAGCAGACATTAATAAACCCAGTGGTGCACAATTCCAGTCTTTTGGAAAATTGGGAACTGGCGCCTGAGTTTAATTGTTTTTTTGATTCTCATTCTTAGTCCAGTCTACTGCTGATCCAATCCAATCCAATTTTATTTATAAAGCACTTTTAAAACAACACAGTTGACCAAAGAGTGATATACAAACTCAGACACAACAACTAATAGCATTATACCAGAGAATAAAATATGATAAACAATAGGATGAGTTCCTCGTACTCTTTTTTTGTGGGGGGGGGGACAAAACCATTAATCCTTTTCATGTTTTCGAGTTGGTAAAACATTGACTTGCTGGCAGTTTTCCTGTGGCTGTTGAAAGTCAGAGCCGATCCTTTTAAGACTTCAAGGTTACAACCTTAGTGATTTTTAGACGCCAGAGTCTCAAGGTGTTTACTGATGTTGACCATCTTCTTATGTTCCCAACTAGAGCTTTTTGTGTGTTTTGATTCTGCTGCATGGTGATAATTCAAAGTACTTGCATCCTCCGAGAGAACAGTGTTAAAACAGCATTTATGAATCATTAGTTTCTTACAAAATGAAATGCTATAGCATAAACTCAAATTTGATCACACAATGTGTTTATAATGAGGCTCATTAACTTTCAGTTATGAATTACATAAATGTTATGAACACTTTCTCCAAATGATTAAAGTCAACTGCAAGGCTGTGTTAAGAATTTGTTTATAAAGTCTTGAGGGAAACAGAAGATGATAGAAAAGCAGGGATATTCTGAACTGAGTGACCTAGGTTTAAAAATGAGCAAGCAGAACATCTCTCTGTTAGCGGAGAGATTAGAATGAAAACCTTGATCAAAGATTTTCTCATAGGGTGGATAAGAAAATGTGAGCACAGGGAGTGCATGTCTAAGATGCTTTGACCAGTGTTGTTCTGTCAACCCTGAGCAAGTCCCAAGGCTGCATTAATTTTCACTTGAAACCTTTACCCTCAGTATGTTCACCAACAGAGGAATGCTGCATTGGGTGTTTCAAAAGGTATCTTTATCGTTTTCCTTAACCCATCCATTTATCTTCTGTACTTTGTTAATTCATTTCACCATTGCATGAGTGTTGCAGTGTATTCCAGTTGCTGCCAGGTGAGAAGTGAAGCATTAAGGGCCAGCACAGAGATAAATTACACAACCACTCACGTTCACTCCTTAGGTCACTTTAGAGCAGGGGTATCCAACTGTGGTCCTCGAAGGCCACAATCCTGCAGGTTTGTTTTATGTCTTGCTGCTCAAATACACAAATTCAAATAAATGAGTCATTGTGCAGAACTTCATACACTGTTGCATCCATTCAGTTTCTCCGGTGTTCTAAAACAGGGATGTAATGAAACTCGAGGACAGACTTTGGACACCCCTGCCTTAGCATATATGTTTTTTGGGTTGTAAAAGGAAGTGGAATTATCCAGCAAAAAGTTACACATGCAAATAGAGAACATACAAACTCAAGGATTGACCTGAGCTGTGGATAGATAATTCTCTGGCGTTGAAGCAACAGTGCACTTTGTTTGGTTTTTTTTTTATTGATTTGTTTTTCTGTGGATGGCGTAGTAGTGTGGCATGTGGGCTCAGTAGGTTTTCTTTAGTGTGCCCTTACTGCAGATTTTTTGTGCCATAGTTTTTAGATGAGGGCAAAATGACAACACAGAAGTATGTCAACTACCTGGTTACGGCAACCCAGGAGTGCCAAAAGTCTTACGGTTACAGTATGCTTACAGTTTTGATCACAAATCCCCAAAAAATTAACAATAGAAAATCATACCAGGAAGCTTCTTGCTGTTAAGCAGTAGTGCTGAACACCACTAAACCCCTCAGCTTCACCACCTGCTTCAGTATAGATTTATTTAGTTTTAAGATATTCTACAGAACCAGCAGAACTACATAACTTCATTTCTTTTTCCAATCACTCAAAATAGTGTTCCTAATTATTAAGCATAAATGTTAGAAAAATAAATAGGTTGAAAATTACTCAACATGTAGGCCTAACTTTATTTATTTAAAGATAAGTAGAATTTATGGCAATTAATTTGATTAGAAATACATAAATAACTTCTCAGAAATCAAATGTCAATAATGGATCGGTTTGGTCTGTGTACCATTTGAGGACACCAAAATAATTGCCCAAAATGGCTGTACCTCTATATTTTGCAGAGGGTGTTTAGACACCCACAGGTACAATGAAGGAGTCTACCATCTCACTCTTAGTTATTGCAGCACAAAACATCCCTCCTCCACCACTTGGTGAAGCCAGTGTTTTCCTTTCTTGTGCAAGGTATTGCACAATGAATCCACACTTTGTTTGCAGAAAATCTGTCACTAAGTAGTTTTCCTTAGATTAAGGTCACCTGTGAAACTAATTAGCAAACCTGTCTGAGGTTGTCATCAGTGATCTAAATTGACAAGGCAAAACAACACAAACAAAATCTTCCACAAAAAAAAAAAAAAGTCAAAGTCAAATGTTTATTTGGATCCTGATGACAAAAGAAACAACTTTGAAAATGTGTCTCAGTCCAAAATATAAAAATTTGCCTCATTTTAAATATAAGAGTATTCTATCATTATAGGAACAAACACTTGTCAAACTTGAGAGCTTAAAAGACAGAGGATGGTACCAATAGTTCATCTGGTGGTTTGTGGAATTGATATGTGACCAGCTGGCTGTTATGTTTTTAATATGGTGTGGTGTTTGAACAACCTGAACTAGTTTCAAAACATGACTCAGGCTAAGATTACACCTGGAAGATGGATCATTAGCAGCTGTCCTTGGCTAAACAGTAGATATATATTTGAGAAAGACATTGCCAGTCAAGTTATCTGTTCGGTGTTTGCTGATGCCAGCTTGAAGCCTATTTATTACAGTATATACTCAATGACAATGGGCTCCAAGTGTTATTGAGCACTACTGGTTTAAAAAGTGACTGTCCCTGTAGAAGGCAGGGGTGGATTGTAGTCAAGGGGGTCACTCCACACCCTAAAACTACTCTGAATGAGATAAAATGCGATTGTATAAAACTGTATAAGGCTGCATTTGGTGATGGCTGGTCTCCTCAAAAAAATCTGTCTTCGAAATACATTATAACTTACAAGCAGGTAATGGACTTTCAAATTAAAGCACATACATTAATTAGCACCTTAAAAATCAACAACAACAAAAACACATCAGGTGTAGCTTGCATTCATGGAACTGTTAAAGTAATAGACCTACAGCATAAGTTTCCAGACCTTAAAACTGTATATTTGACTTGTTTTGATGGCACAATAACAGTTACTATGAACAGTCCGGAAAAGCCGTGGTAACTGTACTTGTACTTGTACTTTTAGTCCCAACCAGTTAACAACTGAGTCATAGTTGAGATCTATGACTCATGTTGCACACAGGAACTGGAGATCAACACAATGTTTTGAATGTGCACCTTCAAAGCAAAAAATAAAACTGTAAACATTTGACTGGTTTTTGTTTGTCGTAGAGGGCTCAGAGAAGAGGCAGGATGCAAGAGTGATAGCAAATTAGCCTTCATTAGCAGCTGGTACAGTAGAGTCTATCAAGAAATATCTACTGCTGGTGAGGGTATTCATTTATAACTTCAAGAATTGAGCATTCAAAACAATATTCAAATTAAACTAAACTGCAGTGTTTCAGTCTTAAAATTGTCTTCTTGAATTTTTCAGCACAAAAACAGTAAAGAATGAATTCTTTCACGGACAACCAACTTTCACAATTTAAATTTCAGAGTACAAGTGGGCTGCAGTCTGAACACATTACCATTTCACTGAATCTAAATCTTTGCCTTTCTGCTCAAAGTCTTCTCTTCTTTTTTTCAGCCATATGCCTCTTTTTTAAAGTTGAGACAGGAGACCATTCATCACCTGCTGTAATTAAACATACCCTCATGGTGGAGTACTGACAGCCGGAGGGAAAGAAGACAAGAGAAGAGGATCAATTTCCATGAAAGAGATGAAAAAAGACAGAGGTGAGAGGAAGCGAAAGAGCAGAGAATGACACTGGCAAAGACAGAGAGCAGTCACTGTGACAGAGAACACAGTGAGTATGTGAAATAGCTGTGGTGGTTATAAGTCAGGTCTCCTGCCAGATGGGCCCAGCCTTCTACCTGCGTAACAAGAAGAGTGACTCCCTCCTCAGGATGCCTGACAGCCCTGCCGTGGTCCATTTCTTTAACAACATGCGGCCCCTTTTCCATTCTGCTAGACACTGATGGAGGTTGTGCATCACAACAACTAAAGCTTGAACTGGAAAGCCCACACAAAGGGCTTAAGATTGATTCTAGTAGGACCGCTTGATCTCTGATCCATTTTCTTTCCTGACAGATTGGTTAAACTGACATTATTAGTAATATATTTCTGTTGCATGCATATACCTGTGTTAGTTCTGGCTTTTATATTACCTCAATGACATCAAAACTGCTCTTAGCTGGTTTTGTTGTTTCTCTCTATCAACACAGCTGATTCAAATAAAATGGATCCAGCATCTTCTTGTTTACCTATTTATTCATTTCAGTCAGGTGTGTTGGAGCATGGAGAAAAGAAAACCTGCAGGAAACTGGCCCTCGGGGACTGGAGTCTGATACCTGTGATTTAAGGCAACTGAATTAGCACTGAATTGGGCTGTTCCTTAACTTTCATAAAATGGCTTAATTATTCCTTCTTTAATCACATTTTCTTGTATTATAGAACATAAAATAACTCTTTGATCATATGTGATTAAAAAAAGGCAAAAGTTAAGTTATACATACATACATACACACACACACACACACACACACACACATATATATATATATATATATATATATATATATATATATATATATATATATATATATATATATATATATATATATATATATATAAATAAATAAATAAATAAATAAAACTCCTCCCTTGCCCACCCCTCCCATCTCCCCAGGCTAGGGTGGATGACTGTTCATCCCTCAAGCTTGGGTTCTCGACCAGAGTCTTGGGAGCTTTAGGGTCCTACGCAGAATCTTAGCTGTTTCTAGGACTGAGCTTTTCTGGACGGAGATGTCTGATGTTTCTCCAGGTATTTGTTGGCGCCACCTCTCCAGGGTGGAGGGACATGGCCCACAGTGCTCCGACCACTATGGGTACTACTGTTGCTTTCACCCTCCAGGCCTTCTCCAGTTCTTCCTTGAGGCCTTGGTACTTCTCCAGTTTCTCATACTCCTTTTTCCTGATATTTCCATCATTGGGGATGGATACATCAATCACTGTGGCTTTCCTCTGCTGCTTACACATGGTCACTATATCCAGTTGGTTGGCTACCATCATTTTATCTGTCTGGACCTGGAATCCTGGATCTTAGCCCTCTCATTCTCCACCACCTTGGGGAGAGTTTCCCACTGGAACTTAGGGGTCTCCAGTCCATATTCTACACAGATGTTCCTATAAACTATGCCGGCAACTTGGTTATTCATGTATTCTTTGCCTGCCAGTATCTTGCACCCTTTTGTGAAAGGCTGGATTGTTTCAGGGGCTCCTTTGCATAGTCCTGCCTGGTATGGTAGATCTGGGCCTCGCTTAGGGCCTGCTCCTGTGCTGCTATGATCAATGCCTCTGTGCTGTCCTTCAGTCCAGCCCTCTCCAGCCATTGATAGGACTTGTTTATATCGGCCACTTCGGTGATCTGCTGATGGTACATCCCATGCAGGGACATTTCCTCCCATGATGGTTATTCCATCTCGTGTTCCTCCAGACTCCATTGTCTGAGACATTCACAAAGTGCTTCATGCCTTGGTGCCCTCTTCCTGATGTATTCGTGGAGCTTTGATGTTTCATCTTGGATAGTGACCTTGATCCTCACTAGTCCCCAGCCCCCTTCTTTGTGCTTAGTGTATAGTCACTGTACAATGGGCTCGGGGTGCAACCCTCCATGCATGGTGAGCAGTTTCCGTGTTTTGACATCCGTGGTTTGAGCTTCCTTCTTTGACCAGTTTATTATTCCAGCAGGGTAACTGATCACTGGCAGGGCGTAGCTGTTAATTGCCCAGATCTTGTTCTTGCCATTAAGCTGACTTCTCTGTACTCACTTCACTTGTTGCAGGCATTTAGCTGTAGCAGCCTTCCTTGTGGCTATGTCATGGTATATACATACAGTGTATATATATATATATATATATATATATATATATATATATATATATATATATATATATATATATATATATATATATATATATATATATATATATACACTGTATGTATACAATATGTGTGTGTTTCTTTTTTTCATTTGTAAATTCAAAATTAAAAGTTTTAAATATTGTTTATATAATATATATATATATATATATATATATATATATATATATATATATATATATATATATATATATATATATAGGTGACTTCCATTATAAATAAGCACCTGACTTGTCCAGCACAACCCAAAGACTCTAAGGTCTAGACTCGGTGGTGGACAATCCATGTGTAAAATGTTTTATGTCTCATGCTTACTAAACCAATCTTCCACAATTAGCCTGATAGATCATGCAATTGTCACTTTAGATTAGCCCTGATAATTCAGTAGATTGATGTAATCAATTGACCTCATTCTTTACTGACATATGCACCTGCAATTGCAACAACCCCAAATCATACACTACCCTTGCAGCTTTGTTCTGAAGTCACTAGGCATAGTAGCTGCATCACTTCATCTGTCTCTTTTTACTGTGATACCACCATCATTCTGGAACAGAGTGAATCTGCACAGACCAAATGACCTTTTTCAATTGCTCCAGAGTCCAATCATCATGCCCCATACCAATTTGAAGCCTTTTTTTCCACAGTTGCCCTCATTGATTTGTGGTTTTGTCTTGGCTACACAGCTGTTCAGTTTAATCAGGATTATTCAGGATTTTTTTTTTCAACCTAATTTCTTCCTCAACAATGATGGTTCCTAGTCTCTTTCCAGTTTTTAATGATGCTCGAAGAGTTCTTAACTCAATTTTACTAGTTTCTGCAAATTCCCAACTTGATGAAAAACAGGTATCTGACCTTCTTAAACAGAGCAACATCTTTTCCACTTTACTACAGGATATGTCTTTTCATATGTTTGTTTAGAGAGCTACGTATTGCATACTTTGGGGTTCAGTGTCTTGCTCAATGACACTTTGTAGTTTCCTTAAATCAATCCATCAACCTACCATTTGGGAGATGAATGTTCTTCTTCCTAAACTACAGAACATGTTACCTTTTAATCATCACCATTAAACTCAGAATGAAGCAAACAAAATGCAATAAAATGTGAATCCTTTTTGTTTTCTTTCTTATTTTTTCTTTGTTATGCAGACACTCATCAAAAGCATTTTTTAAAATTATACAATTCATTGACATGCAATAGACCACCATGGGTTCACTGTATCAACTGGCTTCCTCCTGCAGTGAAAACTTGTACATCTCAAGATGATTGTTGATTCTAAATCAACCATATGTGTGAGTGTGAACATGTGTCTATGCTGGCCTTGTGAATAACTGCCAACCTACATTTTGTTTCATTGTAACATGGTAACCTACAATGGAATAAATCAGACATAAATAATTAATGAATACTAATTGTATTTAGCCCACCTGTAACAACAAAATTACTGACATAGCTGAAAAAAAAACTAAAGAGAATTACCACCTGCGGGAGCCCTGGACATACATGAGTAAATAAAGTCCATTTTCACCAGTGTTTGTATTCTATAATTGCACATGTGCAACGTCATTAAATGATACATTCAAGCCATGTTTAACTATACTATGCATATAAATCAACAGGCACTGTAAGCAAAATAAATAAAAAATCAAATGTCATAGTAATGGTAAGAAAAAAAAGAGGGCAGAGATGTGGACTATGGTGATATGTGCTCAGCCTGTTTTTACAATTCACCACCCCAAAACCTGCAATTATATGTAGCAAGATCCATTTAGTTTAGCTTTAAAGGGAATGGATTGTCCCAGCACAGGAACATGGCTGCACAGAAGGAGAAAGAGATGACTGCCAATGAAAAGAGTCCTGCTACAATGATAATGAAATGGTGTCCACGGTAAGAAATTCAAAGCGATATAGAGAGAGAGAGAAAGAGAGAGAGAGAGAGAGAGAGCAAAAACAGGACAGGCAGTAATCAAAATAATAACCCAAAAAGACTGCTGTGCAAGGTGTGAAGAGGAAATGGGCCAAAGGAAAGTGGACATGATTATTATACAGTATTTTTGTGATCAACATTGACACATAAGGCTTTAATGCGCTTATATGTTTTTTTTTTACTCAGATGTAATGTGTTTCACACTGAGTCATTAGAATTTGAAATGCTTTTCCTGCATATGGAGTTTAGTATTCATCACAATGACTAACTGATTTTATGGAGTGACCTTTTGTATTGACACACATTTATTCATCACCAGGCCAAGATGTAATTGTCTTTTGCTTTGACTCAGAGACGCCTCCTTAATACAACAAATATATAATGTGTTCCTGTGGGGGTGTTGTGAGGCAGAGTGTGAAATTAATACTTCTCCCTTGTCTGCGGTGCAATAAATAAAGTCCTTAGTTTATCAAAAGTAGGAGCCCTCCTACTTCTATATCATTACACTTACCCACACACTTAAAAAGGCCATGTGTATTATTTCAAATTTAACTGGAATTATGATAATATATCACTGCATGGAAACTGCAGGCCATCGTTGATGAAAACACTACCATGAACTTGAAACATTTTAATTACTGTCAGAGTAATGCACTATTTTTTATGAGCTCACTAAGGCAAATCTAACAATATATTTAATACATTTATATTGGTCACTTAAATGGTTTAAAACCATGTACATATTATCCTTAAAATAGTTAAAGCTAGAAACATCATAAGAAAGGAAAAATATACCTTTAGAATTGTGCAAAGGGATCCAGATTTTATGACACGATGCAAATCTTTTGACTAGTGATAAACACTTTTATGATGAATAAATCTAGCATGCATATGTTTGGACTGTGGAAGGAAGCCAGAGTTACCCATTGCTGCATGAGGAGAACACGCAAACTCCACACAGAGTCTGTTTTACCACTTGCAGAGGTGAAGGTTATGTATTTAGCAGCATACTTTTGTCTGTCTTTTAGTAATGTGATTCATAAAGTAATGGATAGATTCGGACTACATTTTCAGGAAATCTCCGACATGGTAGAAGAAACAACTGAAATGATGTTGGGGATGATCAGGATCATCAACTCAATCCAAGATTTCTTTTTTTTTAGTCAGAGACCAATTAGTTTCCTTTAAGTAATTTTTAATTCAGAAACAGATAACGCTTCAATAAATTTAAAAAAAGGAAGTAATTAGCATGTGGGATCAAAACAGAATTCCATTTACTAACAGAAAATGCCAAATACATATTATATTCCAAGACTGACCCATCAGCTAACGTTTAACAAAATGAAGCTTTTTTAAAAAATCTATTTATGTTTTATGCACTTTGAGCGGAAATAATTAAAAAAAAAAAAAGCATAATATAGTGCATGGGCAACAAAACAGAGTGCGGTCTGATAGCTGGTCTTTATTTACTGTATCACACATTGAGAGATCAAAAATGAACACACACTGGGTCATTCTGGCTTCGATGCAGCTCTGATAGAGGAACCATGCATTCAGTGCAACAATGTCTTTAATTTTATAAAACAGCAAATCTATCTCAGCATCCTATCAAGGATGTGTACTCCAAACTAAGAGCTCAGAGGACCTGATCATCTCTTCCACATCCGAGTCTACTTTATGTACCTACTGGAGCATAACCAAAACAGATTTCGCATAAATCAAATTTCTCCTGTTCATTTTTATTATATTTTTGGTGGGAGAGTTTGTCAGTCTGTGTATTACTCCGTCTGTCTCTTTCCAACGTAACTCTAAAAGTAATGGATGGAGTTTGATTACATTTTCTGAAAATGTAGCAAATGGAACTAGAAAAGTGCTCGGATATTGCAGACCTCCGCCAAGAAGCTCATTTCCACCCATACTGTGATTTCCACCCTATTTTGTTACATCCATTCTATGCGGTATGTATACCTTATTAGATTCAAAGATACTTTGATAGTGGATCCTCAGTGTCTTGGCATTATTCTGGTGTTTCTTGCATTTTTATATCATAATTTGTTCTCTTGAAATTATTATATTAAATTTGGGGGATTTAAACATCCTGTAAATGTTTCTCTTCTGGACCAGAGGATCCACAATTTTGCTGGGCTCTACATTTTATCTTTCATAACTTGAGATTTCCCCTCACTACACTGACCACATATTTTGGAGTTATATGCATATGTACTGAAAATGGCCTGGTCTCAAAATGATAAATAATCCTTCAAAAAAATTATGGATACAGATGGTGTTTCAGATAACTCCCAAAATATAATGGAATTTAAGTTAGACCAAGACCCAGCCTCAGAAAAAATAAAAGATCCAAGCAGTAGTTTTCGCAAAAATTGCTAACGTAGATACAGACACACAGACAGAGAAACACCAGCAAAAGCATGACCTCCTCCACCTTCTTGGCAGAAGTGATAAGAAACAAGTCATTACATTTTGAGTGATCTGGATTACTGCCTGGCCTCAGGAATTTTGAAAGCATTCTTAATTTTTAAGAGAAAATCTTTTTTTTGCCATTCCAGCTTTCACCACAACAGATAATGCACAGAATCACAGGCACAAAAATCATTTAAAAAAATTACAAGATGACATTGTGTTATAATCCAACGTTGTTTGACCTACATTATGTTGATATGCTGGATTTGGTGATCCAAAAGTTTCAAAATACAGGAGGTACTGTGTGTGCTGTTGGGCCTGTGGGGTTTTCATTGGTCAATGATTCTTGTTTGACAGTGGTCTGAGATGCTTCTATTGTTGAGTACATACTGTAATATCATAAGTAAGTGGTATTTTTTCTTTTCTTAATCCCATTACAACTTTGAGTTCTTAGACTATTGCTACTATATTATTAACAGCAATCTCAGCTATTTGTTGAAAAATATCCATTTTATAGTAACCACTCAAAAAGAAATGGACTTAAAAAAATGGTCTTTTTCTAAAGTTCCGGTTTCAGTGTTCAATGAAAAAACTTAGTTTCTTTGTAATTAGTCGAGTCAGTTACTTAAATAGGAGCTTCTCTGTGATTTTATTTCTTCATAACCTAATTTGAAATTCTTCTAAAATACCCAGAAGCCGGTGAATTTAGAAAGCTGAAGAAAAATAGAAGCAAAGAAACCAGCACCTCCAACTTTCAAACAGGTCCTTAATTATAAAGTAACCTGTAAGATTTTGTGCGTTTACAGCAGAACGCACTGTGGTCTACAGCCAACCTGCATGCCTAATGTCCCTGGATCTGTCTTGTATTTTGTTTTATGTGATGCTTATGTTTTTGGGAGATGGTCCCATCCTGCTCCGTCCCATTTGTCTGCTGCGAAACCCTTCAGAGGTTTGGCTCATCACCGCATCAACTGCCACAGTTCCACTTCCAGCGACTGATATCATATAAGCTCTTTACTCCATCTCCATGGTAACAAAATGCATCAATAGGCTTGTGTTGATGGTTGTGATGGCTGTGCCTACAGCCACACATGGGGTGATACCAAAATGTACCAAACATGCACTTATTTATATTTCCATCTAAGATTTAACTTACAGATATTATTGTTAGACATTAGTTTACACTACTTTAATTTAGCATCACAACAGTTCTGAAATAGCATGCATTTTGTTGTGGTGGCTCATTTGTGTTCTTTCCCTTTAAGTTTCAGTGGCTCGCAGGTGGCCATGGGATGGAGCACATAATTGGACTAGACCATTTGCTGCTATAAAAGTGGGGGTAGTGTTTTCTTTTGTTCATTTAGTTAGGTTTTTGTCTGTCATCCCCTTTGTCTGTTTTTGTTAGGGCTGATCAGCCACTATTTAAGTTTCCCCTTGTGTGTCATTTGTTAGGTCAGTTGGTTTCATTTTTGTTGCTTGAGTTACTTCTGTTACAAGTTCTTTGATTATAGTTTTGTTAAGTTAACCTCTTTCATGGGCCTGATTTATTTATTTATGTGAAAATACCTTTTAATTTTTGTTAATGTGACAGATAATTTCTGAATAATCTATGTATATTTATTCATTTATATATATATATATATATATATATATATATATATATATATATATATATATATATACATATATATATATATATATATATATATATATATATATATATATATATATATATATATATATATATCAAGCCAAGTTGGAATGTTTGTAGCCTTGGCTAAATTTTACTGGCAGGTTGACGTGCGTAGTAAATTTTGTATCTGGACACTGTATTGATTATAAATTGAATGTCAATTAATGTTGGTTTGTCTTGTAGGAGAGGCCTCCAGTATAAAGCTGGAGGAGAAGCTTCAGGCAGGAGAGAGCATTTTTGTTGTGATTGAGCAGCCATTGAATATTGCTTGTCCAACTGCTAGCTGGTGCATGACTGACTCATGGTTTTTATTTTGTGACTAATAAAGTCAAGACACAGTTAAAGAGCTGAGCTTCTATAATTTTCTCCTACCACCACAACCAGCCTCAGGTTATAATAAAAAAAAAAACTATTTTTGAACATTAAACCTGTGCCTGACCGTTCTTCACTGCTCGGCCCATCACAGTGGTCCTACACATACATCCTGTTTTAATGAATCATACAATTTGATTGTTTTTGTGTTTTGATTAAGTGTGCTGGTTTGGCTTTATTATTTTTTTACTTATTGATTTTGAGTTGGGTTTTTTTTTGTTTCATTTTTCTTTTTAGCATGTAATAACCTTTTTTAAATGGTTTGGCTGACATCAAGTTTACCATGCTCATTGTTAACCTGGAGAACAATAGTACACTTATATATAGTATAATTTAAGTTTTTATCTTGTGTATTGTAAGATGTTCTTTAATAATTGTACGTTTATTTTATAAGATGCTTTTTGCAGACATTTTAACAACATCATTCAGTGGATCATCTGTAAATCTTGATATAAAAAAAAAATGTGTAAAGTTAAAGGGGCTCTATTATGCTATTTTTTCTACTTTGAAATTTTAGTGATGTCCCGGGGAGGGACTTAGTGATTGATCTGAAGGGGGAAATAATGCTTGATTATTTCTTGCCCTACAGGATTTTCATATTGAAATAAATGAAGTTAAAATGTGCATAACAGAGCCACTTTAAGCATTTTGTAAATTCTAAAAATGTGTGGGTTTGTGTTATTTATTTATTTATTTTTTGGATCTTACTATAATATTTTTATTTACCTAACATGTTACAAGATGTCATATCTGCTGTAATTCTTGTTTCTATAAAAGTAACTGGTCGGCATGTTGGATAATTTAATCTACATCCACCGTAAGGCTGCAGAAATTTCTCAACGTGGTCACTAAAACATTTTTTCTGGAGCAAAATATTTCATAATAATTTTGCAAGAGATGTTTCCCCATTTCAAATCCCTTCCTTGTATTCTAGACTTTTTAGTGAGACTAAGTAATTCAATGACCATGTGTTTTATTCTGAAAGTGTGAATGTACACAACTCAAAAACCCAGATTGTAATTTATTAGGTTTAATGCATGCTACATGCAAGGGTGAGCTGCATTAGATATTTACTAGCACTAATTTGAAAAGGTCAGCATTTCCCATGGGACATGCTTATTTTTTACTTATCAATTGGGGGGGGGGGGTGTTAGGTTGACATCAGGTTCGGAGAATTCACATGCGGACTCGGCTTGGAATTTCAATAATAATTTATTTGCTTCTTTCTGATTCTTGATTCTTTCCCAGGTGGATGCGGAAACTAGGTTTAGTCGGCAGGCAGACAAGCGGGGAGGAAAACCTAGCGGATAGAGAGGCGGGCAGGCAGGCAGGCAGGCAGGACAGCAATCGGGCAAACAGGCAGGATCTCTGACGGGAAAAAACACACAGGTTATCGACCAGGACTATACACAGGGAAGAATCTTTCAGGCCGAGAGTTGTACCGCAGGAAGTTCAACAATCTGGCGATGAACAGCAGGCCGGGCGGATCTTAAATAGTGCTGCAGCTGATTGCCAGGATGAGGATCAGGTGTTTAGGATGCCAGGCACGCCCACCAAGGAACAGGATCACAACAGTACCCCCCCCTCAACGGGAGCCACCAGGCGACAGAAAACGGTCAGGATGAGCCCGGCGAAAGTCACGAACCAGGGAGGCATCCAAAATGAAAGAGCGGGGGACCCAGGCACGCTCCTCAGGACCATACCCCTCCCAGTCCACCAGGTACTGAAAACCCCGACCACGACGGCGCACATCAAGGAGACGGCGGACCGTGTAAGCCGGGCGACCAGCCACAAGCCGGGCGGGAGGAGGGGGCCTGGAAGGAGGGACCAGAGGACTGGACGAAACAGGCTTAAGTTGGGAGACGTGGAATGAGGGATGAACCCGCATGGAACTGGGGAGTTTGAGTTGGACCACAGCAGGGTTGATGATCCGTTGAACTTCAAAGGGGCCCAAGTAACGAGGGGTCAGTTTCCGGGCATCGGTTCGTAAGGGAATATTCCTGGATGAAAGCCAAACCTTCTGACCGGGGGAATAATCGGGCGCAGGAGTCCGGTGACGATCCGCCTGGCGCTGATTCCGTTCCCCAGTGCGGAGAAGCGCAGCCCGAGCCTTCTGCCAGACCCGTCGGCAGCGGCGGATGTGAAGCTGGACGGACGGCACCGAAACCTCACCCTCCTGGGCGGGGAATAGTGGTGGCTGGTACCCTAGGGAGCACTCAAAAGGGGACAAGCCAGAGGCTGAGGAGGTGAGAGAATTGTGTGCATACTCCACCCAGTCCAGATGTTCGCTCCAAGAGGACGGGTTAGCTTCTGACACACACCGGAGGGCGGTCTCCAAGTCCTGATTAGCCCTTTCAGCTTGACCATTGGTTTGGGGGTGAAAACCAGACGACAGACTCAGAGTGGCACCAATAGACTGACAGAAAGCCCGCCATACCTGAGACGTGAATTGGGGCCCTCTGTCAGACACGATGTCCGCGGGTAGCCCGTGGAGCCGAAACACGTGGTGAACCAGTAGATCAGCCGTTTCCTTGGCCGAGGGGAGCTTGGGGAGAGCAACAAAATGCACGGCCTTGGAAAAACGGTCAACAATGGTTAGGATAGTGTCTTTACCTCTGGAGACGGGTAAGCCGGTGACGAAGTCCAGGGCAATGTGGGACCAGGGCCGGCTGGGAACAGGTAAGGGTCGTAGGAGACCGGCCGGTGGTTTATGCGAGGCCTTACTCCGGGCACAGGTAGTGCAGGCAGCTACAAACTCCCGAGCATCCTTATCCATAGTGGGCCACCAAAACCTACGCTTGATGAGGGATAGGGTGCGCGTGGATCCAGGGTGGCAAGCCAGGCGAGAAGAGTGACCCCACTGGAGGACCAAGGAACGGGCGGTATCTGGAACAAATAAACGGTTAGGCGGACCTGTGCCTGGGTCAGGTTGCCGTCGCTGGGCCGCGAGGACCTTATCCTCCACGTCCCAGGTAACTGCAGCAGCAATGCAGGTGGCAGGCAGGATTGTGTCCGTGGAGGGAGCGGAACCTGATGTGAACTGGCGGGAAAGGGAGTCTGGCTTCTGGTTCTTGGAACCGGGTCGGTACGACAGAGTGAAATTGAAACGGTTAAAGAAAAGGGACCAACGGGCTTGACGGGGATTCAACTGTTTCGCGGACTGCAGATACTCCAAGTTTTTATGATCTGTCCAAATGAGGAATGGCAGCCTAGAACCCTCCAGCCAGTGACGCCACTGTTCGAGCGCCAATTTTATGGCTAGTAGCTCACGATCACTGACGTGGTAATTCTGTTCGGCCGGGGTGAGACGTCGAGAAAAATAAGCGCAGGGATGGAGTTTCTGAGTCCTGGTAGATCGTTGAGACAGCACGGCTCCAACCCCCTTGTCCGAGGCATCGACCTCAACCACAAATTGACTACTGAGATCAGGGTGGAGGAGAACTGGTGCTGTGGTGAAAAGTTCCTTCAGTCTAAGGAAGGCCTGATCTGCAGGTCTAGACCAGGTAAAGGGAACCGAAGGTGAGGTAAGGCGAGTAAGAGGGGCTGCAATCTGACTATAGTTACGGATGAAGCGACGGTAGAAATTGGCAAATCCCAGGAAGCGTTGCAGGTCCTTTACAGAGGTGGGAGTAGGCCAATTTACAACCGCCTCGATCTTCTCCGGGTCTGCACGGACCTGCCCGGTCTCAAAGATGTATCCAAGGAAGGTCACTGTATTAGCATGGAACTCGCACTTCTCAGCCTTGACGAACAAGCGGTTTTCCAAAAGTCTCTGTAAGACAAGTCGGACATGTTGTACGTGCTCTGACTGGGTCCGGGAGAAGATGAGGATGTCGTCTAGATAGACGAAGACGAAGCGGTTAAGGAAGTCACGTAATACATCGTTTACCAGGGCCTGAAACACAGCAGGAGCATTGCAAAGGCCGAACGGCATTACCAGGTATTCAAAATGGTCCAGGGGAGTTCGAAACGCGGTCTTCCATTCATCTCCTTCCCTCATTCTGACCAAGTGGTAAGCATTACGGAGGTCGAGCTTAGTGTAGATTGTGGAGCCATGAAGGGAATTGAAAACCGACTCCAGTAGTGGTAGAGGGTACTTGTTCTTCACGGTGATTGCATTTAAGCCCCGGTAATCAATGCAGGGCCTAAGGGAGCCATCCTTCTTAGAGACAAAAAAGAATCCTGCTCCGACGGGTGAAGATGAGGTCCTGATCAATCCAGCTGCCAGGGAATCTGAGATGTACCCCTCCAAGGCCTCCATCTCAGGTCGGGATATATTGTAAAGTCGGCAGGTTGGTAACGGAGCACCTGGGAGTAATTCAATGGAGCAATCATAAGGCCGATGGGGTGGCAGCGCTAGGGCTTTATCCTTGCTGAAAACCTCCGTTAGGTCGTGATAAGCCGTAGGGACTGCGGATAGGTCCGGGGTAACGGGGAGTAGACCAGAAACGGATGAAGTGGAGGGAACAGCCGACTGAAGACAAGTGGCATGACAGAAAGTGCTCCAATTAATTATTCTCCCGGTCTGCCAATCCAGGTGCGGGTTATGTTGTGACAGCCAGGGGTGACCCAACACTAGCCCAGATTTAGGTGAGTCAACTATGAAGAAGGGGATGTATTCTTGGTGGTTGCCAGAGACTATCAATCTAACGGGGATGGACTGTAGGGTTATGGAGTAGAGATGGCTCCCATCTAGAGCTTGTACAGACATGGGGGAAGAAAGAGTCTCTGTACCTATTCCCAGGGTGGTGGCCAAGGTCTTATCCAAGAAATTGGCCTCAGCTCCGGAATCAATTAATGCCTCAACAGAATGGGGGGTCTGGTCTGTGAACAGGATTACCGGGATAAGTGTCCTTGTGTGCGGGACCTCCTTGGGGGATGTGGTCGCCAGTACTCCCGCTGCTACTGACGACCCTGGTCTTTTACCCGGTTAGGGCAGAGAGATATCCTGTGTCCTGATCTCCCACAGTAATAGCAATCACCAGAATCTCTTCTCCTCTGCCGTTCCTCTGAGGAAAGGTGAGCCATGCCCAGCTGCATGGGTTCCTCCGTAGATATGTTTGTGGGAGGCAGAGGGAAAGTAGTTGCTTCAGAGGGAACCTCAGGATATTGGCTAGACCGCCGTTCTCTGTCCCTTTCCCGTAGCCGGTTGTCGAGTCGTATGGCGAGATATATCAACTCATCCAGAGCGCCAGGCGTGTCTCGGGTGGCCAGCTCGTCTTTCATCCGACTACTTAACCCATTAGCGAAGATGTCCCGGAGTGCTTCGTTGTTCCAGCCTGAATCCGCAGCTGCTATCCTGAAATCAATGGAAAAGTCAGCAACACACCGATCTCCCTGACGGAGATTAAGTAGCCGTTTGACTGCTTCACCTCCCCTAACTGGGTGGTCAAAAACCTTCCTCATCTCCTCGACAAACGAGGAGTACGATGAGTATCTGAAACCCTGCTGTTCATATGCTGCCTCCGCCCATGCCAGTGCCTTTCCTTCCAGAAGCCCAATAACATAAGAAACCCTGGATCTATCATTAGCATAGGTGAGTGGTTTCTGGTCAAAGACAAGGGAGCATTGAAGGAGGAATCCTCTACATTCTCCCAAATTCCCTGCGTAGGGCTTAGGATCTGGGATGTGTGTCTCTCTTACTGTGACTGTGGGACCGTGCTGAGGTGCGGGTGCGTCGGGAACCGGATGCTGGAGAGGAGCAGGAGGGGTTAATCTAGCGATATGCACTGTTAGTTGAGCCAGCTGATAGAGTATGGTGCGATAATTCTGTTCCAGAGTCAACATCTGCTCATGTCGAGCGAGGCGAGCATTCTGACCTGAGAGGGTTTGTTGCAGTGGGTCCGAGGCGATTTCCGGGTTCGAGTCCGCTGAATCCATTTGTGGCCAGATTGTTCTGTTAGGTTGACATCAGGTTCGGAGAATTCACATGCGGACTCGGCTTGGAATTTCAATAATAATTTATTTGCTTCTTTCTGATTCTTGATTCTTTCCCAGGTGGATGCGGAAACTAGGTTTAGTCGGCAGGCAGACAAGCGGGGAGGAAAACCTAGCGGATAGAGAGGCGGGCAGGCAGGCGGGCAGGCAGGCAGGCAGGCAGGCAGGACAGCAATCGGGCAAACAGGCAGGATCTCTGACGGGAAAAAACACACAGGTTATCGACCAGGACTATACACAGGGAAGAATCTTTCAGGCCGAGAGTTGTACCGCAGGAAGTTCAACAATCTGGCGATGAACAGCAGGCCGGGCGGATCTTAAATAGTGCTGCAGCTGATTGCCAGGATGAGGATCAGGTGTTTAGGATGCCAGGCACGCCCACCAAGGAACAGGATCACAACAGGGGGGGGGAGTAGCCTAACCTTCTGACATCATATTTCTTAAAATGTGCCCTTGGCTACTATCAAAATAAAAACCTCCACACTAGTGCTTTTCTATCACTTCTATTTTACAGAATAGGCTGGATTGGATGTTGATGGGAATAAAATAGAAACAAATACTTCCATACAAATCCAGCAGTGAGAGGATGAATCCTGCTTAGTTCACATTGACTTCATGACTTAGATTGCTTTTTTGCTCTTTGCTTTTTCACCCTTTTTTGGTGTTTAAATTCATATTTCTGCCTGACTGAACAAGCATTCCTCCCTGATATCACATTATCATGTTTTGACACATTCAGTTATTCCAAACAGAACTAAAACAGATATGATAAGCTGATCTTTGAACACGATTTGTTACAACAGTGAAACACGTGGTGATGGAGAAAAGGAAGTAAAAAACAATGCCAGAGCTGACTGCGTTGATTTGTAGTCTGTTCATAATATCCTCATTTAAATAAAGACTATAACAGCGTAATGTCACATTTTTGGACAACCTTCAAATTAGTTATTAACTGAAATCATTGTAGAAACAGTTTTACTTTCTGAGTTGTGTTTTCTGTGTATCAGTATGAACAAAAAAATACAGCCATAAAAGCAGAGGAGCTCCTGTATTTTTCTATATGCACTCATCATTATTAAGCTCTTTGCATTCACGGAAGCTTTTTATTGTCACTGTCTCAGAGTAGTTCAAGAAAGGATTTATGGTAAAACAAAAAAAAAAACAACTCTTCCATGAATCTACTGTTGCTTGGGTTATATCTACAGCCTCCTTGACAGTCTTCTGTAGACGGCCTGTTCCAGCATGACGGTTCCCAGGAGTACAGATTATTCCACATGGACCTCTGCTCTACAAGCCAACCAACATTAGTCGTTTTATCTCTTACCCTGTCTCCTGGACATAAAAAAGCTGCCTCATTGTCCATGAAACAATTTCAGCCACTGAGAAGCAGACTGCATGTTCCACTGCTTGCTTCCTACTTCTACTACACATAAAGCATCCTCAACACACAGTATGCAGTATGTTGTCAAAGCAAGGCACCACACAGAGCCCTGTAAAATAGATTTTTCACCACCAGCCGTTTCAAAATTAGATTGAAATCGATGATCACCACACTGCACATGAATCATGACCGTCAAATCACACAGAGTATTTAGTTTGGGGTAGTCAAGTTTAGCAAAATGAGTAAATGATTTCGGTTGTATGTTTGCAGTGAAGTGCAAACATAAAACTCAAATGTTAAAGTCCATTGCATTTGTCAGACACATTGCTACATTAACCCTTATTTCAATAGTCTCCAGACAATCTTACATAAAAAAAATCTTTTGTGACCCATAATAAATTAATTATCTTTTTTCTCTTATCAAATATTGATCAAATTAATAAAAAGTAATTTCCTGCTATTGTCTCTTTTTCATTCTGAATGATATAAGAGACGGAAATTCCTGTCTAATTTAGATTTAGGTAAATGTTATGAAACTTAATTGGACAATGAGTTACCTTGTAATGTGTTAGGCTTAACACTGGTAAATGCACAACTTCCTGTTTCCTCTTAAACAACACCAATCTGTAAAGATGAATGTCCTGCCGAAGTGAGTATGGTTTGGTGAAATCACATTGAGGGATAAGAATAGCAGAACTCAGGATTATGTTTAATAGTGAAAGTAAGAGTATTTTCACACACACAATCCAAGGGAACGGAAGGGATTGGGGACTGAGCAACTGGGTAGCCATAAGGAAGACTGATCAGTGAGGTTAAACTAGAGAAAAGAGGCTTCAATTTACTAGGGAGCATAAAGATTGGACTTTAGAGCAATGAAAGGTCATTTGGTCTGATGAGTCCAGATTTCCCCCATCCTGGAGTGATGGGAGAATAAGGCTGAGGACAAGGTCTGGTTTCTGTTCCACAGCAGATCAGCTAACTATTGAGACTGATCTATTTTATATTTTTTCCTCAGGAAGAGCTCGAGATAATCACATCAGGCCAAATGGCTATGTGTTTCCTACCATCACTTCAGCCTTCTAAGGCACCCCAGATAGATTCCATTCTTAATGTTCATCAAGATTTTTCCTGTTGCCTACTTTCTTTGCCAATAGGAAAGGTCTTCCCTGTCCCCTACTGTTGCACTCATGGGAATGAACTTTTCGAAGAAGCATTTTTCATTTGCAATGAGTTGACAAGTACTCTATTTGCAGCTCAGCAGTGAAATCCTGTATTTTATTAGGTGTACATTACACCTAATAAAACCACTTTTTTTCCTCAAATGTTTAAACAGTCAAAAGTAGAACAAGGTACTGTTAAGTGTTATTCATTTGTCTATCTAATAACTTTTAGAGGGGAAATCAACCGAACGTGCAATTAATAAAGACTCTGATTTAGATTAAATGAAATAATATACAACGCACATAGACTAGATTAGGTCTATTTATATGTTGCATTGGTCATTTGACAGTCTTGGCTTTCTTAAAAGAAGTCTTCGCTGACAGCTTTCAAAAAGTGCAATTCAATTGTATGTGCAAAAGATTAAATAAATAAACACATGCAAACAGATCCTTGTAAAAGGTAGACATGATTAAAACATTCCAACAAAAAACAAAAAAATTTGATTTATAGAAACACAAAACACACCAGAAGGCATCAGGTTCAGTATTTTGCTCAAGAAAATCTTGTGCCGGTGAACTGGGGAAAATGTGTATCAAACCAACAACCTTTTGATCAAAACACAACCAAAAGCCAAACCTAGAGAGTAATATTTGGGATTATATTATGGAACAACAAAGTAAAACATTATTACTGGTCTTTATTCTGGGTCCGTGTACTTTTGCGTTCATTGCATTTTGCATTTAAAAGGTGAAATGCAAAATGAAAAATTGCCATTTTACCATATTCTGTACTTGTTGCAATATAGAAAATATGACCTATTTTTAAGGCTTGCATTTAAAAATCAACACATAAGCAATAAAAATACAATAATATACGTTTTTTTTAAATTAATGATTTAATTTTTAATTATCGCAACTCAATTACCCGGAAGTGAAACCTGGGGGTTGAAAAAAACAACCATAACAACAACAAACCCGCGAACTTCACTGCTCTGCGGCAGATCCCAAAAAGTGATGGCATCGCTGGAGGGTTAGGTGGACACTATACGCGAGTTACTGCAAAAGAATGCAACACATGAACAAATTTCACAGCATCTTTCAGACCTAGGTGTTGGAAGAGGATGCTCTGCTATGAGTGTTCGAAGATTTTGCGAAGTTAATAAACTGAAACGAGGTGTTACCGACGAACAGTTAGAAATACATGTCTTCTGCAATTTCAGAGGTAAGTCTCACAATAGTTTTTACACACACACGTGCTTCACTGTGATCATCTTGACGATGTTTAACTTAATATTGCAGACCGGCCCAACCTTTGGTAGGAAGTTTATGACCGGCTACTTGGCGTCGAGGGGAATTTTTGCTGCTGAAACTAGAGTTGGTCGAATTCTGCGTGAAGTGCAAAGACCAAACCACGAAATGAGATGCACGGTAAGTCAAATAGATAAATAGACCGACAGTAAAATAGATAATTCGACAGCCATAGATAGACAGATGATAAACAAACATAAGGATATTATAGATAAAACTAGATAGAAAAAACACAGACAGTCAGATAGATAGACAGCCAGACAAACTGCAATGTGTGGATAGGCAGACAGCAGAAAAACTGGTGCATAGGTACAGCACACAGTGGAACAAAATTCTGATTCGGGCCATGAGAGACCGAAATTATATAATTATGTAAAAGAAATGACATATTATTACAATTTATATGTCAGTAGCCTGTTTGCATACTACAGTCACAGTAGAAGTAAACAGTGGGATATTTTTTTTAACAAATTGGCTTGTTTACATACTAGGGAGTACTAAGCTAGGCTACTGACAGTTGAATTAGTACTGCAGGCACCAACGTCCCTGACTATTTTTTATTTATATGCAGTAATTTAACTTCAAAATTTTTTGTACAATGCAACATTTTGTTTTTCTTATAATATTGGTTTACATCCATTAGAGCCTATTGGGGAGATGTAACTTTAAGAAGATGTAAAGTTATGCTGTAATCAGCCTAAAATGCTTACAGACAGTGTTAAGCTGGTTACAGTGGGGAGGGGAAAACAATTAATACAGATTTTATCTAATTTTAGTTTTATTTATTTTTATTTTTTTGTCTTTTCCACAGACTCGGCGTAACTTCAATCCTGTCCCATACAGTGCCACTCATATGGGTCACAAGCTGCACTTAGACCAGAATGAAAAACTGGTTATGTTTGGCGTGACACATGTTATTGCTGTGGATGGATACAGCAGCAAAGTAGTCGCTCATGCGACAATGCCTGTGAAAAATAATCTTACCATATATGAAGAGGTCTACAGGTTTGTTTATATCTAATAAATATTGTCTTACTCATTCAAGCTATTTTCTTTCTGTATTTGTAAAACCTGGCATCTCTACAATTTAAGGTCTGCTGTTGTGAATTATGGAATGTGGGACCAGGTCCGAGTGGATCATGGAAAGGAATTCTACTTGACACTTTTTATTCAGGAACTGTTTGCATCCCACAGACAAAATCAGGACAAACAACCATACCGCCAAACCACATCCACAAAGGTCAGTGACTTTCAATCCAAGGCCAGGGACCCACTGCCTGCGTGCAAGGCTCAGTGTTATCTGTGCTTTTGGTGTGTATTGGAAAAATAGAATTGATTCTATTTGAACAACATGTTTTGCGTGGATCAACCCAAATACACATGAACGACATGCAGGCTGCTCTTCGCTTTGCACGCAGGCGGTGGGGCCCTGGC
The DNA here is from genome assembly GCF_933228915.1 of Telmatherina bonti. Lineage (NCBI taxonomy): Eukaryota > Metazoa > Chordata > Actinopteri > Atheriniformes > Telmatherinidae > Telmatherina > Telmatherina bonti. Next base: position 23,076,304 of record NC_136613.1, on the reverse strand, counting down.
GTAAGAGTGAAGTATGAATCTCATCAGTGTTGAATTAAATTAATTTAAACCTAATATTTGATGGGAATAATTGTATTAAACACTGTTTGTAACTTTCTTAGAATCATAGAGTTGAGCGGATGTGGCCTGAGATCAATAGCAGAGTGAATTATCCTCTGAAAGAGGCTCTGATCTGGCTATCAGACCAAGAACAGCTGGATATGGACTGCAACATCAGCAGATACTGTGTTTCCAACCTTACTTGTCAGCTTTGCAATATAGGCATAAAAAGAGTGGTACAAGGTTGGAATGAACACAGAATACCAGGTATGTGGATGTATAAAATGTCACTTTAAATCTGAGGCAGGGAGTACTCAGTTACATTTACACAAATACATAGACTTGAGTAACTTTGTAAGTAACTCTACTTTAGTAGTTTTAACATTGTACTTTTGCATCTGCTTGTGTAATATTACTTAGGATCTGTAGTCTCTCTTGATGAAGGGGAGACATTACAGGCAAAACTAAATTTTTTCACTTTTCAGATTTCAGACCTGTTTGTTCTCTTAGCAAATAATCTTTTATCTGGAAACAAATTAATGTTCTAATCTTTACATTAAGGTCTTTAATTTCTGCTCTGCTTTAACATTTCTTCATAGAGTTACAAGGGGAAAAAAGTCTTTTCAGGGACTATTTTCTTAAAATGCCTTTTCTTTTACTATAGTAAAATTATTTAAGGTTGCTCTCACATAAGTAAATATTTTGCCTGCTCTCCCCACTTCTGCTTTACAGGAAAAGGTATTCCTAATGTCCTAGCAGAAGGAGGGTGTCCAAAAAAGGTTCATGATTTACTCCCTCATGCTCCTGAAGCAGCAAGTCTTTACACTCAAGAATTGGGAAGCATCCTAACAAGTGCCTCTGTATTTGGAAGAGACCCTTTTTCAACAGATGAACAGAAAGCTGCTGTTGAAACACTGTTTGCTGACGTTTACCCTGATGTTACAGACCTGTATAACAAGGCAGTTAACAAGAATGTAGCACCTTTTAAAAATGCAGTGACCTATCTGGTAAACTTAACTAAAAGGTTCTGTTGACGTTATGCATAGAAGGGTGGCAATACATAAAATTATTAAAAATCACTGCTTATCTTTTCTCATTCATTAGATATTAGGACTTCTTTCATTATTTAGTGAGCAATAAAATTTTTCTTGCATGTTTATGCCAGTGTTAGTGGGTTTACAACAGAGTACTTTGATACACAAAGCAAGCAGACTTGAAATAAAAAAAGATAAACAATGCTTTTTCTGATGCCCTGGATCAACAAATTCAGTCAAGCCGAAGTACGGCATGAAAACTTCACTTGAGTAAAAGTTACCCTTACTCAGCATACAGTATGTTAAAACTTAATCTTTCACTTTTCAAACTTGGTTTTTAATTAAAGACTTAACTCCACCTTTCAAGTCAGTGAATGAGATCACTGTAAAGTGTTCAACCCACTATTCAAAATGTTGTTACTTTTAGTGCAGTTAAGACATGTTGAGTATAAGTTCAGGTACAGGCTCTAAAATGTAGTAAATAATTAGCATTTTTCCATAAAGTTTACCTTCCACCACTGCACTACTAAGGCATGAACACATGGGGACAATCACAGAGAGCAGTTTGTATGTTGTGGTACAAACTGTCTGGCAATCTCTGCTTTAAACTTCCGACTGTTTAGGTGGAATGTAATTGGGAGTGATCCCTTGAAGAATAGAAGTGTCAAACAGTGATAAGCCTGGACATTGAGAGACATGTGAAAAATTAAAAATAAATTAGATGAAATTCAGTTTTGAAATGTTTTGGCCAAAAAAAAAAAAATGTAGAAGGGCATAAAATACTACAAGCTAGATTGTGAGAATACTCAATATTGTACATTTTGGGCAACGAGTGCCAGGAATGTAATTTGACACTATAAAATATATTTATGAACCAAAAGGAGATAGACATGCAAAGACATAAGCATGACAAAGGAGTAGAAAAAGTTGCATTTATAAAACTTGTATCAAATATCTGAACTTTCACATCATCAATTCTGAAAACCTGTGCAAACCTTGCAAACTTTCTCAATCTAAACTGTGGGCACATCATCCAACGCTGGGATTGAAACAAATAAAATTACCACACTTAGTTACAACATAGAACTACAACTGTCACTGGACTTTTAAGTGCTGAATGAATGATCATTCTACTGTACATTGCTAAGTACTTCTAGAGCATCAGCAAGACCAGTTATGTGATGGGTGTTTGCAGCAAAGTTCTCTCCACGGCATTTGACACATTGAGAGGACTCTTGCAGGCAGTGCTGAATGCAGCCTCTACATCCAATTATGGTTCTGCAGCAGGTGGCAAAAATAGGCTCCTTTACTAGACCTGTAAGACAGATATACAGACAATGAGCACCCAAAAAACATACATGCACTATTAAAGACACTAACCATAAACTTCATTACCACAATATAAAAAAGAAAAATAAAACAAAACCTTAACATACCTTTGCAAACACAACAGCTGAAGGCCTCCTTCACCTTTTCCGCCTGTGCATCATTAAACATGTACACACGACCACAGCCAACTTGATCGCTCAATGCTTTGATGTGTGCAGTCACGTCTTGAAGTGACTGGGCTGCGAGTACAACTACTTCTATCTTTTCATACACATCTTGCATTGCAACCACCTCATCCTCATGTTTCCTGCTAATGCTAAAGTGGGGAGAAAAGTAAATGACAGAAATCATACAATAAATGCAAAAAAGATCAGCCAGTTTACAGAGAATAGGGTAAGTAAAGTGCACTGCCCAAACACCAGTCTGAACAGTTTGAAGGGAGAACAAAACAGATTAGCCCAAAGTGAGGCTTACCTTGATCTCTTTCGTTTGCCTGCCTGTAAATCAGAAAAATCCTGCTCGGACACGGCCAGAATCTTCCTAGCACTGGGTTTCCAATAAACAGAACCTGCAGGGGGAGTGTTTAAAATGAGCATGTAAACCTGTACAACACTTTCTGTACTACACAGCAAGCTGGATATGTACCTCTGGTCCCCTCTGTGTCTAGTAACTCATTGCCTTGGGCATCAGTTAATCGCACTGGTTCTGATTTACCCAGGGCCTCCTGGACTTTTTCCTGCATTGCAGGCACATTGGCCTCCCCCTCCGTAAAACGAATACACAACATTCTGTTTGGTATCAATTTGCCATTGATGTGCTCCGCCATAAATACAGATCTAAAAAAAAAAACAACAACAATATAAATACTGTATAAATCACACACAGATATACCATAAATAACAAGAACTACCTCTGGAAAGAGCGGCCCACTGTAGCCCTGGGAGGAGCTGTAGAGGTGGAAGGAGGAGATGATGAACTTGCTCTTGCGAATGAAAATCGCTGGACAGGAGCAGATCCTGTCGCAGAGGCAGGACCAGGCAACACAGGCCCTTCATTGCTGGTTCCCTCCCCGTGAACTTCATAAAGCCCACGGTTTGTTAGATCAAAAGTATGGAAATCTCCACTGGACGTTGGAAACACTGCCACGTTAGCACTATCCACAAGAAAGAGATTTGCCGGAGACACCTGACACAAAGCATTCGAAAACAAAATCAATATGCACCTATTCCAAAAAGTAGTTAAATTTGTTGTGGAACAAAATTCATTCGCCGACGGTTGGTGATAAAATTACTTTTAATTATAGCTATATGCTAGTTATGTCTGTGCAACTAACGGTTAGCATAAGCACATGGGTTAGCATAGACAAGCAATGACCGCTAATCTGAGAAACACACAAAAACACGTACTTGGAAAAGTCTTCCAATTTTCTCTGCTGTCATGTCATCGTCCTTCACGGTGAGCCGCTTTTGTTCTTTGAAAAGAACATAAGTGCGCTCCATACTGACTTTCCCGTTCTCCGCTGGATGCTACCTGAACTAACCTGAACAACAGCGCTGCGCTCATTCATGTGCCACTGACTGTCGATGCCAAGCACAGGCGTGCGATCGTTTTCACCAGGTTTCACTTCCGGGTAATTGAGTTGCGATAATTAAAAATTAAATCATTAATCATTAATTTAAAAAAAACGTATATTATTGTATTTTTATTGCTTATGTGTTGATTTTTAAATGCAAGCCTTAAAAATAGGTCATATTTTCTATATTGCAACAAGTACAGAATATGGTAAAATGGCAATTTTTCATTTTGCATTTCACCTTTTAAATGCAAAATGCAATGAACGCAAAAGTACACGGACCATTCTGAACACTTTAAGTACTTTATTCGCCCTTACTTTCATTTGCTAAAAAACAAACAAAAACACAATTTCTATTTAAAATGGCCAAAAACACCCAATTGTGCTTAAACTGAGCTGAAGTACAGATGATATTGGTTAACACAAAACAAAACAAAGTACACAAAAACAAGCCAACTCAAATCCAAGCACACACTACACATTCCTTAAAACCTTTCCATCACTTAAAAAACTTAATCTACAATGGGCAACTGTTTTTGGCATCAGGGCGGCTGGGACGTTTTGGATACCTACCTCTTTAAATTTCATATTGGGCTGACAGAAGTGGAGCCTGAGTAATTGTTTTCCAAAGTTGCATTACAACTGAAATTGCTTTTGTGCCTGACTGTTACAAAAAAAAAGATGATACAAGTTGTACCTTTAAAACGCCTCTCCAAGGGAAGCTCTAAGTCAAGCTGATATTCTTGTGGGTGTGGGAGCTCACGTTTTCTGTATAAGGACTTAGGTTATGTCATATTAGAAACCTTTTTTTATTCTAATCCTATGTATTATTCATCTGAGCATAAAACTTTTAAAAATGTGTCTATTTTCTATGACTTTTTAGATTATCTTTGACAGTGGATTTTTTTTTTCCCAACTGTGCATTTTTGTATTTTACAACAAAATACCCAAACACAATGTTATAAAAAAAAAAAACCAAAAAAAAAAAAAAACCAATAGAACAGGGAACGTACAACAAACGTACAAGCCACTCTTGAAAAAGAACAACTTACTTGGTCAATAATCAAACTTTCCCTTTTGTAGAATAATTATATAAAAAAGCTCTTTCAATAATTACACAACTTACTGACTCTAAACTCTTTTCATGTTTACTATTCAGGTTTTCGACCAAACCACAGCACTGACATTGGTCTAATTGAGGTCTTCAGTGACATCTTACATCCTAAGGAAGTTGAGTGAAATTAATACTACAGTGTCATGGAAGGGTTTGATATGTTGTCAAGCAGTTTCAAGGGTATATATATATATTTTTTTAAAAGAACTTCCTGTCATATGAGGGTGATGCTTAAGCTTCGACTGGAAGTGGTCATATGATCTCTTCAGAACTGGATCTATTGTCACTGTAGGTTCGACAGTGATCGGGTGAAATTAGTTAGTTATATTGTTATTTTTATAGGTTGCAACGAGCCCACAGTCATGCCCTGCATCATAAAGCAACAGCTTTCAGCAGATTTCATCATCCACTTGTTTTCAGCTCTCTGAACCAAATTGGACCTGGTTGTGTCTATAAGGTCAGAAAAATGTGTCTCTGAGTGAAAATTTAAACTTCCTGTTGCCAGTGGGTGTGGTTAATTGGCTATCAAAATATTGACAAACAGTTGTGTTCATGAAAAGGCTGGTGTCATACCTGTGAAATTTGGTTTTTGAATGAGGAAACTGTGCATGGAGTAGATGGGACAAATGGGTTAGTTACCAAATGGGATTAAGTTGTGCTTCATACTAGGCTGAGAACTGGGGATATTGTACAATGGTGAATCTTGGAGGACACTGTGGCCCCTTGTATGTTACATGTTGCACCGTTATGCGACACAGGACTGTCTTCGTGTTGGCAACTTAAGTCTCCCACTCACAGTGGTGCATATAGTATATTTTCATTTTAGTTTTCAAAAGAAACCTAGGCCATAGGTGTAACCACATTTAATCAAAAGCAACACACACACACCCAGACACACACAAAACGTCTTACTGCGTGCAGGCAGGTAATTTATTCTGTTGCTCATAACTTTCCCAAATGTATGTGTGTATAACAACAAATTAGTAGAACAATTCATCCTTGACAAAAAAACTGAAATGTTTCTTCTTGATCACAATAATTTCCATAAAATGTATTTTGCTACAATGTTTCTCGGTAGGTAATTAACCTCTGTATGCAGTGCTTTGTCTTTTATGTTCTTACAATATAATATATCTCATAATAACATATGTTACACATTTTTATGATAAACTATCATGTTATAACACATTTCATGTTTGTACAATAAAATGACCTTGTGTAATTTATTAAGGTCCATTTTTCCATTTTTTTTTTTATGTCAGTGACAGCTTAATGCTTCTTGTAGTAAGAGTGTTACACTGGGGAGGACTGCATGTGTATCAGTAATTCTGTGAATGAGTGATTGGTAAAACATACCCTAATTGTCAGAAACGTCAGAATTTCAGCAGATGTCAGACATAAAAAAGTAAAATCAGATCACATTGATCAATGATAGATGTTTATTTGGCATACTCAGCTTGCATCTGTTGCTGTTTTGACTGCACTGGAGGAATCCAGTAAAACATTGGTCTGTATCGGCCTCCCCTTTGGACCAAGGGATGAGGGTTGTGAGAGGAGGATATCAAAGCTCTTCTCTATGCTGGAGACCCCCGTTTTCCATCCAACCCCCTCAGAAATACTGGCAGAACTGCAGAGCTCCTTCAGCAACAGACTGCATCACCCCCAGTGTGTGAAGGAGCACTATCAAAAGTTTTCCATTTCTGGAAGCCAACACTACTACCAGTACACCACAAACAAACACACTCAATAAAAGTTAAGATAATTTATTTCACATATCTATGAGTCTAACTAAACTCTAGCTGAGAATTAATGCGAGCCTGACAGAACGTTTGTCTTTGTTAGTCTTGTGATGGGCAAGTAGCTGCTAGAGTAGACTCTCCCTCCCTGACCAATAATCTGAGTTTATTTTCTCTAGATAAATTATCCCATTATCACGAGAGAACAGTCAACGCTATCTTGAGATAAATATCTCGTTATCTCGAGATAACAGCATAAAAAAAATGGCCGCACCACCACTGTCAGCTTCTGTGCTTCACTTATTAACTTTTTATCTCTTTTTTTCTTTTTTTTTTTTTTAAACAGAATCCTAACAAAATATGACCTTCATGTTTCATAAGAAAAGAATTGAAATTCAAAGGATGATATCTACCCTCATCAAAAATACCATCAGAAGTGAGGACAACTTTTGCTCGGAGCAGAAATGTCAAATGTGACATTTTGGCTCTCCATACCTGGGAGAAACAAAATCATCATAGACAGCACTGATCTAACTCTAAAACTGTAAGCACAGCACATGGGTTGCTAGGGGAGCCCATGGGAAATGACATCATGTCAAGTCTCCTTTCGATTGGAGTTGTCAGTGAGAATGAGCGATGTGAAATGCCAGTGTCAAAAAGCTCTGTGTTTAGCTTGTCCATGCTGACAGGTCAGGAAATGGAGCATGCTACCTGACCAGCATAAAATAATGGCTGCCCTCCGGTGCGACTACAGTCAAATGTGCAGACTCACGATAAACAAGTTTTCATGCTGTCAATCACCTGCTGTTCTTGGTCTTTTTCACTGCTGGGTTTTTTCCCCTCTAATTTTAACACTGTTAGATTAGCAAAGCAGTGCAGTCATATTTTCTTGGATTATTCATTCAGTCAATTTTAAAATGCTTCCATAAATCCTTGTAATTTTTTATTGAGTATCAGTCAGTCCAAAATCACAATTTTACACAGTTCTACATGTACTTCAGAAAAAACGTATGTGATTATATGATATATAAACTATATTGCCAACTGTGTTCAGTCACCCAACCAAATAATTGAGTTCAGGGGTTTCGATTACTTCCAAGGCCATAGGTGTATAACATAAAGCACCTAGACATGCAGACTGTCTGTACAAACATTTGTAAAAGAATGGGACACTTTAAGGAGCTCAGGGAATTCCACCATGGTATTGTGATAGGATGCTACTTGTGCAACAAGCCCAAAATTTCCTTCTACTAAATACTCCACAGTCAACTGTCAGCGGTATTATAACAAAGCTGAAGCAAATCTTAACAATGGCATCTCAGCGATGTGGTAGTAGCCATGTAAAATTCATCAAAGTGGGGTCACTGGATGCTGAGGTGCATATGGCACAGAGGTTACTAACTTTGAAGTGCACAGACCTCCTAACTTCATATAGCCTTTCGATTAGCTCCGCAACAGTGCCTGGACAGCCTTGTGTTGGGGTTTCCATGGCTGAGCTGCTGCATCCCAGCTTGCATCCCCAAGTTCAATGCAAAGCATTGGATGCAGTGGTATGAAACCCACTACCAATGGACTCTAAAGCAGTAGTAACATGTTCTCTGGAGAAATTAATCACACTTTTCTATCTGGCAATCTGACAGACAAGTCTGAGTTTGGCAGTTGCCAGGACAATGGTACCTGACTCTATTCTGCCAAGTGTGAAGAGGGATGGAGGGGGATCATGGTGTTGGGTTGTTCTTCCAGAGGTGGGCTTAACCCCTTAGTTTGAGTGAAAGGAACTACGAGTATTTCAGTATACAAAAAAAAAAAAAAAAGGTTAAATTCCATGTATCTAGCTTTATAGGAACAGTTTGGGCATGGTTTCTTCCCATTCCAACATGACTGCACACCAGACACAAAGCAAGGTCCATAAAGAACTTGCTTTGGAGAGTAAGACCTAGACTGGCCTGATCTTAGCAGGACAGAACACCTTTGGGGTAAATGTGAGTGGAGACTGTGAGCCAGATCTTCTTGTTCTACATCAGTGTCTGACCTCACAAATGAAGAATGGTCAAAATACCCATAAACACACTCCGAAACCTGAAAGAAAAACTTGATTCTGTTAAAACTTCAAAGGGTGGACCAACATCATATTATCTCTGTGGATTAAGAATGGGATGTCACTTAAGGGTATATGCATGTAAAGGCAGATGGGCGAATACTTTAGGTAATATAGTGATTGTATGAGATGTCCATTTGAATAAATTCTCAAGTAAGCAAATTTGAGAGAACTATTTTTCCCTTTTTAATAAAACTGCAGAGGGCAATTCTGACACAGTTGATTCCTTGTACTTGAGATGCTGCCAGAACAAAGATTTTCAACTTGAGAAGGAAAGAAAAATAAAGGAACTCCACTCCAGTGCTGTGGAGACACAAGGAGACAATCTGCTCCTCCCTTGTGACAACCAATTGCTTTGTTTAAAGTGTATGATGAGCTCTCACTCACTGTACACATACCTCTGCTATAAAATACATAAGAACACAAAGATTACAACAATAAGAAAATAAACCCTTCAGCTAAAGAAATTCTTGAATCCTTGTACATATTTTGCTCAGTAACAACTGACCATTAGCATGCTGGTCATATAAAGTCTGTCAGTTAAAGGCAACAATTCCACTGAGTGGCATCAAGCTTTCATTTCAAAGGATTTGGGGATTTTCAATCAGACTGATCATCTACATTTGATTGCATTTTTTTTATAACCATCTGAGAGAAGTAATAAGAAGTAGCTCATCTGAAACTATTGCAGCACTCAAAGTCAAATCTATCCCCACATACTGGAATTTTGATGAGACTGGACTCTACAATAGGCAGGCTAGAATGCCTATTGTATAATAAGGGTTGCCTGCGGAGACCCACTGAAGGATCTATTTTATTTTTTATTTTTATTTTTTTGTCCTTAGCCTGAAAACAGGTGGCTGATGAGTTCCAGGTGGAAATTAAGATGCTAAAGATATTTCTGTAGGCAGTCACTGGTAGTTTGTTCATCTGTTCTTGTGCAGTTATACTATGGGAAGTGTGCATTTAAAGTTATGGGGACATACTGACTTAAAACCTTGCTACTGTGTCACACTGTGAATAAATAACCCCCTCAGTGACCTTTTTCAGCGCTTATAAGGACTTGATATTATACTCCAAAAATTCCATGCCCCACTATCAATAAAATGTGCATAAACTCATATGTGCATTGACTAGATATCTAAGAATGGACTGTAGACAGAGAAAATGCTTGTTATTAACAGCACAACGTCTCCCATTTGTTCTGAAGAAAGATTAGAATTCACATATTCAGAAAGCTATGTGACACATTTATGTACAATAACATCCAATCCTGACTGTCCCAAAGAGTCAATCCTTGTATGTTACATTGTTTTCTCTGGATCATTTAAGACTTTGATTGGTAAATTAGATAACATTTACAACAAAGTTAATATATGTCAGGTCAAATTTCAGAGCTTATATGTGCAAGAGTCCAATGTCAGTGCAGTGATTGTGTGAGAAATTTCCAACTGTAAATGATCTGGCTGTCTTCCCCACCTTTGGCACATTTTCTGCACTTCCAGAAGAGTATTGGTCTTCTGGTAAAATATGATTGTAGCACTATATCCATTTATATTTCTTGACAGTACCTACTGTAATATCTCCTAAATCAAATAAATGTCATCATTCATCACATAGCCAAGTCTCTTCTGATTTTAGAGACACAGGAAAATTCAATTCACTTTGACTTGACATCCATATATCAGCATCATATTGTCTAATTGAACAGTAAGGTTAATATCTTTGGTCCATACTCCTCACTCTTCGATTTTGCTTTCATGTCTTGTGTTATTCCAGCCCAGGGTTGATATGATTATATCAGCAAACCAAAAATAAGTCCATATTTTGCCAAACAACATGTACATCCAAGAAAAACTTTGCAGCTGCTACATAAGAAACAAACTAGAAGCCGAATTATTGCATTTATAGATAAAAGCACATTGTATGAAATATTGTTGGTGTACAAAAAATGTACAGGTCTACATTTAAAGTATAACAAAAATAAAACATCTCACATCTCATAAAACATCTTACTCAACAAAAGAAAAAAAATTAAGATTGAATTCTAGAATTTATTTACAGATACATCAGCTTGGCAATAACATTATTTAAAGAGTAATTTTCACTAAGTCATTGATCAGTATAGTCTTTCTGGTTGAGGCAGTTTAAGGAAAGATGAATTGCTTGCATAAGTAACTCATGCTGTTGTTGAACAGGGTGTTTTGTGTGAGAAATTTGATTTGCCTCTTGAGCAGGTTACTGCATCTTCTCGGGGAGATGAAGTATGACAGGGGGAGCTATATGCCTCTGCTGGCTAGTTTAGGACTGGGGTTCCTGGATATTGAGCTGTTCTATTGGCTGCTGCTTGGCACTTTTTCCAGTATCATTGCTTATAGGAAGTGTTGTCCAGAATACAAAATAGCCCAGGATATTCATGTATCTATTAACCGTGCCTGCAGGGTATGGAACAAAGTTGCCTTTTTTTCTTTTTTTCAGTATAACTTTAAGTTTTATAATATGATATATATATATATATTTTAGCTGATTTATGTACTACTACAGTACATATGATACTGTATTATCATCTAAGGAACAGTGATTTCTCAGTGATACATAAGAGAAAGCATACATATACATGCTGAAATAGAATACAATACCGTCAGGCTATAATATATCTGAACCTTGAAAATTTGAGTGCCATTACATCCCTCATGATAAAATTAAAACAAATTTGGCTAAACAAACCTTCCTAAAGAAGCATTCCAAGCAAAACTCACATGTGAAAAGGAGATTATTCGTCAAACAGACAATGGGTATAGTTACATGATGTCTTTTTTTGATTCGCAATCAAATCATTCATTGTTAATATACGTTCCTACGAGTTAAAATGAAAATAAGTCTGAATGGAGGTTTACATAAAACACGTTCTTTACCCTGCGATGGACTGGCGAGCTGTCCAGGGTGTACCCTGCCTGTCGCCCAAAGCCAGGTGGGATAGGCTCCAGCTTCCCCGCGACCCTGAATTGGACCAAGCAGTTTAGAAGAATGAATATATGAATGAATGAATGCGTTCTTTACCCAATTTCTCGTTAGAAGGTTGGAGAAGGGTTCTGATTGGACAAAAGGTGAACGTGATGTATGACGTATACCGGAAATAAACAAAGTTCACTCCCTGCTTTTCGTCTTTTCAGTTGTAACTTTTAAAAACTACAAAATAAGTACCAGTTCCGCTATTATAATTTTGCTCAACACGAGCATACTACTTCACTTTTTGCAGCAACTGAGAAGGAGAAGAAAGATAGACCACCATACACGGGAGGCAAAACAACGCGCATCATCGGGACAGGACAAGGCAACAAGCATACGCAGAATGACCGGAATTAACTTAGAGCAGAATAAAGGTTTACATGACTGAGGAATTAAATAGTTAAGAAATAAAATGTGAATAAACCAGCCACTTACACCAGAATTAAGTTTAATTCCAATAGATTTGCATTGTGAATTAAGTGTTTAGATGGTCATTTTTCATCAGTTTAAAGCAGAATTAACTTTTATTTGAAATTAAACAGGAATTAAAACTCCCATGTAAACATAGATGACCAAAGTGGAGCTCTAAATCTGAGTATGGTGACTTTTTCCCAGAACTTGGCATCAGCTGGAGTAGCTTGAAAAGAAAATCAAACAAAATTTTTAAAAAGTAAAAGGAATGTGCATTTAGATCTTACTAAGTGCTGAAAATTAAATGGTTAGTAATAGAATGGGCTAGAATTATTAAGAATAATCCAACGTCTATCAATTTATTTATTCTTCAGGGTGTGGTAACAAACAGAAGCAACCAGCAATGTTATAAATGCAATCGTGACAGGTGTGCACAGGGGTCATGTAGCAATATATTCTTGGCCTCTAGGGGCACCACATGATAAAATGAATACAAGCAGGGAGTACAATGAAAAGTTACTTTAGTTTCTGTGGGAAAAATTAAATGGATTTATTAGAAGAAATAATACAGTACATTAAGTTATCTTACTATCTATTAAATTCTATCTATGAATGTTAAATGAACAAAGACAAGAATCCAAAAATATATGTAATTGAAACATATTGTGACAATTTGAAGTGTTGGCATTGTAAGAATGATATTAGGTCAAAGTCCTCATTTAAACTCGGGTATCTGGTGCCATTAAGGCTATAAATCTAGTATGTCTCCCTTTCTTTGAAGCAACTGATGCCACCAATGGCACTAGAGCTGATGGCTGCAATTTCTATTACTCTTGGAGTTTTCTCACTACCATGTTGAGCTTCCAAACAGTGTTTTATCATAGGGTAGTTCAAGTTCCTAGTCTAAATGGCATTCCCATGTTGAAGCACTCTATCCTGCAGCCCTCTTTTGGTCAGCCTTACATAACCACCAGTTCCTTCCAGTTTGTAAATAACATGAGCAATATTACAGTTTATTAAACTAGTAATGGGGAAGAATGTGTTACTAGACATGTCTCTAAAAGTGTCCATTTTAACATTTTTTTATGGCTAACAGGTCATTCTCCTACACCAAAGAAGAAGGCAAAAACATTTTCTCTGAAGATGTTTTGGACCTGAACCAGGAGGTTCATTGATCTCCAAAAACTTTCTGAAAAACAACTTAAGTTACAAATACATAAAGTTGCTTTGTCAGATTATTGGAGGGAAGACATGATCCCAAGAGGTTTAAGATTAAACAAATTCCCTACATTTGGATATGGGAATGATGATTTTAAAGACAAGTGGGAAGCACATCTCAATCAATGCTCCTTTGGGATTCAAATCTTCTCCTGCTTAAGCAAAATACACACTCAAAAATAGAGGTACCAGCTTGTACCTAAAAAGGTACAAATGCTTGTCGCTGGGGGTGTACTCTTTTGAGAGACATTTCTGTACCGTTCAGTTCTGGTCTATTTTTGTACCTTATCAAGTTCAACCTTACCTTATCAAGTTATGTTTTTTATGTTTTTCACAGCATTAGGCTTGGTCCATGCAACTTAGCAATATTATCTTATCTTTAATCTAGAAATAATCTTCAAAAACTCAAAACACTGACATTGTGGGCTACAGCAAGTGTTGTGCGTCTAAACCGGTCTTAACAATACATTTCTTTTGAGGCGACTTTTTAAAATTTTTTAAAATAAACTCATCAAATATCAGTTGTAATATGTAGTGAAGTCGCAGGAGGGTATACTGATTGCTGACAAAAAGCTGGTAAAAGTCCCAGTATGCACCATACGCTGTAAAAAATAGTTCCGGTACGCAAAAGGATAGAATTTAAAAGTGCCGGTACTGCGTACCGCTGCGTACCGGCCCACTTAAAGCACTGTTGCTAACAATAGTTTTTGTCACGACAAACATTTTTCAATGCTGCAGGTACCCTTATGGTTAACATGGTACAAATTTGTACTTTATGTCATTTTGAACCCTTTTTCGTACTCTGAAGGTGTGCTTCTGGTGTCTTAAAGACCAGTATTGTACTTTTGAGAGAACATTTCTTTAAAACGTACCTATAGGTACAGAAATGTCCCTATCTTGTACCTCTATTTTTGAGAGTGTAGTTTGTCTGGTGGACACCTAGCATCTGACATCCCTTTAAGAACGTATCCTTACAGCAATTTTTGCAAATGTCACTATCGTGCTGTGCTATCTTTTTCATCAGAAAGGGTTAAGAAACTGGTCTGAAGTTGGGAAATTTTGAACGCCGCCAAATTTAGGAAAATGCTCATTGAAAACCTGTTTCAATTGTACAATTGTGCACTTTCATTTTGAAAAAAACGTTTATTTTGAAAAGAGGAAATGTACTCCTCACTCCCTCGCTTTATTTTCCTGTTTTATGGTCATGTCGTGTGATAATGACCTCTCATTTGTTAAGAGAAACGTTTGTCCCGCCTTCCAGCAGTGGAGCTGAAACACGGATTAATTTAGCGGTCTTTTGCATTCTGAACATGAGCGAGATGGACCGAGCTAAACTTTAATGAATGTCTTGGTGAGTTGCGACAAAATAACAATTGTAAACGAATATTTATATCATCTGATTACTAATTGTAGATGTTATTATGTTAAGTGAAAGGGAACACGAGCTAGAGAGGATGTTTGACTGTGTCCTTGATGTGCTCTTGCAGAAACCTCATCTTGGTGAGTTGAAAAGTCTTGTGCGCTCGAGAAACCATGCTAGCGCCATGTTGAGATTAGCTTTATGCTAATGCTGGTTGCTGGTGAATGTTTAATGTGTTTAAGTCCTGTAAATGCTATTACTGGTTAAGTTATTTTGTAAAGGGCATTTCTTAGAGATAGTGTGATGAAAAATTAATTGTTTCATGGTCAAATGCAGTGTTTGTTCCATGTTGAATGCATTTTTTGTTACTGTGTGAAAGCTTACAGAAAAGTTATGCTGAAAACTGTAACCAAATATGGTTTTATGATTCAACTTTTGACTTTAAAGAAAAGTATTACTATTGTATTTCATGTTATGATTTACAAAAGCTAAAAGATGGTTTAACAATCAATAATTTTAATTGGTTAAAGATAATCATAATTTCATGATTACCAAGAAAAAGAAAAAAAAAGAGAAATTCATTTCATTGTGTTACATGAGCTAATAAGTTATTTCATGTAAACAGAAGATAATTTGAGTTAAAGGCATATATGTAAAGTATTACTATTTATGGCTGAATGGTAATATGGGAAAGAAGAAGATAAAAACTAAGCTATAGCTGTGTGAGAAGATAAATATTTAGCTGTATACAATAATATCATTATTGTTGTGCAGGCTAGGTTCTTTTGATGGTTAAGAAAACCTAATATAGTCCCGGATATCTGATGTTCTCCAGATGGAGATGGCGAGCCTGTGTCCCGAACTGAGCTGAACTCTCATCTGAGGATCCCTGTTTCCCAAGGGTTAACCAACAAAGTGGTAAAAACTCAAAACAGTGGAAAAGAAAGGAACTGGAACTAAAGAGACTATTTGACCTGACTAACAAAAAAAAAAAAAAAAAAAAAAAGACAAACATTGAGCTCAAAAGGACTGGGGTTTTGTTTTTTTCTGCCGGAAATTGTAGTATTTGTACAAATTGTATTGTTTAATTTTTTTCTGCTTTATTGCAAAAAAAATCATTATTTTTGCTTATTTCCTGCCTCCAGCCATTTCATTCTGCACCTACCGTAGTGCCCATTGTACTCCTGCCGAACCTAGTTATTGGCCTATACAATTACATAATCTTACTTTACTTGATATCAGTCAGGGGTTACACTTTACAATGTGAAAGTATGGTAACAATATAATATAAGGTGACAATCACCTTCTGTTAAATACCAGCAAAACAAAAGAGATGATTGTTGACTTCAGGAGGAACAAGAATAAACAAAGCACTGTTTCCATCCTGGGAGAGGAGGTGGAGGTGGTGGAGGAATACAAGTATCTTGGAGTTCAGCTGGACAACAAACTGGACCAGAAATGCAACACTGAATACATCTACAAGAAAGGTCAGAGCAGACTCTACTTCTTAAGGAAGTTGAGATCGTTTAACGTCTGCACCAAGATGTTGCATATCTTAAGTCTGTTGTGGAGAGTGCATTCAGCTTTGCAGCCATCTGCTGGGGTAGTAGCATCAGAACCAGACTTCAACAAACTGATCAAGAAAGCTGGTTCTGTGCTTGGAGTAACTCTGGAGCCGCTGGAGCTGATTGTCCAAAGAAGAATGCTGCACAAGCTGATGAAGATGATGGAGGATTCTTCACACCCACTCCACAACACAGTGATGAAACAACAAAGTGTGTTCAGTGAGAGGCTTCTTCAGGTTCGATGCAAGACTGAAAGATACAGAAGATCATTCCTGCCAGCAGCCATCAGCCTCCAGAACAAGCCCTCCTCAAAATGTATTATTATTATATACTACAATATTGAAATTCCCTTTGGGGATTAATAAAGTATTTTTTCATTTAATTTATTATCATGTTCAACATCATGAATGTCCAAATCTTCAGCTATTCATTGTCATCTCCTGCTCCACAGTATGGAGTAACTTTTTTGTCTTTCTCCTGTTGCATGGACATGTAGCTCCATCAAAGATCAGCTGCAGCAAATTGGCCTTGTTGCTCATCAGAATAGTCACAAGGGATATAGACATTAAAACTAACAATTATTTTTCATTAGTCACTTATCTTTGTTTATTTTTTAAGAAATGCTACATTTGCACAACCATGTTAACCATAAATATTATTTTTTACTGTTGTACTGTTTTTGGTTGTTTATTTTCATAGTTTGTATTGTATTATGTGTGAGTTAAAAAAGAGAGAAAAATAGATTATACCCCTATGACAGGTAGAGTTTTCCTTTTTTCCACCATGAAATGGATTATTTTCCCATTTCAAATCAGTTTTGTTGGTGGTATGAATCAGTCTGGGAGCATGCGTGCATGTATGGATTTATATAACTCACTTACTTCAGTGACTCAAAAACTTAAATAGTCTTTGGTAGGTGACTCATATAAACTAAAATCAATTAAAATAATTGAGTTTCCCATTACTATTACAAAACCTCTCTATATTACAGGGATCTCACTGTGTAACTATAACCATGTGTGTCACTCAACAAAATTATAAGACAAATAGGTTCAGCGAACATTTTCATTGTTATTACAATTGATTTGCCTCCTATTTGTCACTTTCCCCCATTTTTGGTACATTGCTGTATTTTTACATGGCCCTTTAGTCTTGCTCTCCCTAATGGGCAGTTTGGGGCATTTCAGATGAAATATACAAATGTTTTTGTCGTCTACAAACAAACTCGTAAACACTTTAAAAAAGCTTTTAAAGAGCATCTTAAGAGATTATCGAAAAAGGTATTGCTGGTTGAGGAAAAAAAATTCTCCTAAGAATGCTGCTATATACAGCAGTCAAGTGCTTTAAGGGGAAATATTTAATTGTGATTAAAGGGCTACAGGAATTACATGCCCATATGTGTTTACTTTTGTTTTCTTTTTTGCTCTTATTTTATTTTCTGTAATAAAAATATTTTCTCTTTAATATGTAGGCACATTTTCAGTTTGAATAATGCAGCTATGCAAGCTGAAAAAATATAATGGAGCATGAAGTGGTAAAGCTTAACTTAATTTACTGACATATTGAAGAGGGAACATCATAAAAGGCTTTTTGCACTGTGAAGAGCACAGAGGAGCAGATCAGAAACAGCAGTCCTGTGGGAAATACAGTCATTCTCAGCTGAGGTCACCCAGTGTGTTTGTTTTCACTGCTGGTCTGTTCCTTGAATCTTTCAAATCCTTATATGAAAAATAAAACAAAATTTCCCTGGCATATGCTACTTGAGCTGCTAAGGGCTCTTGTCACTGAAATATCTTTTTTTTTTTTTATCTCTTAACACTCAGATTTTGGACATGAACATTTTTTAAAAAGGAATCCTACAATAGAAGTGCAGTTTTTAAGGCACTGAATATATTACCTAGTACAATACATAAAATGAAAATGACATCTGGCATGCTGCATTCCCATGGCAATGTATTTTGCAGAGCTTAAAATAACAAATTTTCTGAGTGGAGTCACTGACATTATGAAGCTGTTATCCTTGCTTTGTTGCATGGGTTTTATTGATGTGTAAATAACATTTTCATGTGTGGCCTTTTGAGGAGAAAAACACCTATTTGAAGTATTTCATACTTGCCCAAAATGCCATTTTTCTTCCCAGTTCCAAGCTGGTTCTGTTTGGTCCAACAGTTGTGCAACTATAACTGACTGGTTTCGCTTCTCAGTCAGAAGTTTTTTAACCCAGTACAGGGACTGAAAGTAGTTTCCAGTTCAGATCGTTCGACACCTATAGCACAGTTGTGCACGCGGGTTCGTTTTCCACGTTAGCTTAACTGAAAAAAATGAATTTGCAAATAAATAACCTGAATGTGAAGTCGTCCAACAGTTCAACCTACATTTTTCTGGCGCTCCACCTACTTCACACCACTTTACCCGTGTACTCAAGCATAACAAAGCAGAAACACTCTCTAGCAGCGCCGCTGCACTCCTGTGCTAAAATGGCAAGTGCAGGTGATAAGTGAGGTGCTACAGATACAGTGAGCTCATCAGAGGCCTGGTATGCTTATGATTATTAATGGAACATTTTGTACTGTCTGAAAGTAAATTCTAACATTTCTGTGCAAATTTTCTCTGGACTGTGCTTGGAAAGCAATTTGGGACATCAGCTTTGTGAACCTTTAATGAAAAATAGCATGCCGACTTGACATATCTGTCCAGTATGAGAAGTTATTGCAATATTTCTATATATTCCGTATTTTTTCTTGGTTTAAAGTTAGTAAAGTAAACTGAAAAAAACTGCTGCACTTCTGTTACACAGAAAAAGGTTAATTTCGCAATTTGTCCACAAATTTGTTCCACGTGCATATCCTTTTTGTGTAATAGTTCAAGGTCTACAATAATTGATTTCATAGAACGACACAACATGCTAATGTCTTTTTATCAAGTCTAGTCTTTCACACTTTTAACCCAAGAAATTTTTGAATAAACTAAATTTTAATCTAGCTCCAAACTGAAATGGTGAACTATCAGCTTGAAACTGTGAGAACTTAACTAGTTCAAGAGCTGAACTCGCAGAACACGGTCATGGACAATCATACGGCACAACTTAGAAAAGATATTTCCTCTGAAATTATTTTGATATTGAAATTATAAACTTATCACATTTAAATAAAATACTTTTTTTAAGACACAAAGAAAAACAGTTTTACAATGATTTGTAATACTCATTTAAAACATAATTTAGACATTTTTAGTTCTTTTATCTCCATTCAACAAGCAGTACCATCCCAGTTACAAAGCCAATTTTCTAAACATTAACTCCAATTTTTTTAATCAAGCAAGGTTTTGTTGTGTTTTTTGTTTCATATATCTCTTTTCATTTTCTTCCATTGTGTTTCGTGAAAGCCACTGAGTCAATCTGCCAATGTGCAGCATGCTGGTCTTATTTTGGGGTTCTCACCTCCATTATGTGATGCTTTCACACTCAGTCTTTGGCTGAGCTGCAGGTCAAATCCTACATGTTTGTTTTCATAGATTTAATAGTTTATTAGTTCTCTGACACCCTAATGTCTCATAATGATGAGAGTGAATGTAACATATTTTCTCATTTTAACCTCTCAGTTTCTGCAGGTACCATCTATTAATGACAATGTATTAGTTATGAAGTTGAAATTAATTAATGAAATAGCAGTAAGCTGTGGTCATAGTAGACTACTTAATTATTGGCATCTGGAATTTTGTGCTAATCAGTTATTACACTGGAGGCAGATAAAAAGGTAAATAAAAAACAGAAATGGGGGCAGAGCACCACTGAATTTGGATGATCTTGTGTTAATAAATGAAATCTGCATGAAAACGACAGTCCTCTTAGCAACAACAGTCGTCCTAAAAGCAGGGTGAGCAGAGTCAAGCCACACTAAACATTAAAATAGTAAAACCAGTTTATTAAAACAAAAAAAAAAAATCAGCATATAAATGAATGCATTCATACAGTTGTGCTCATACACTACTCACAAAAAGTTAGGGATATTTGGCTTTCCGGTGAAATTTATGGCAAATGCAATATGTTCATGCTACAGTGATATAATATCATAAAAGTAAGACATTTAAGTAGAAGGATGCACTACTGATTTCCTCATCTCAAAAAATTCATTCAACACAAAAGGTAACAACAATGGTAGTTACACCACAACAACAAATTTGAACGTCTCAATATCTCGTCATGTGTCCTTGAGCATCAATTACAGCTTGACAACGACGTCTCATGCTGTTCACAAGGCAACTTATTGCCTGCTGAGGCATGACATCCCACTCTTCTTGAAGGGCAGCCCTCAGGTCATTGAGGTTCTGGGGTGCAGGGTCTCGAGCCTCTACACGACGGCTCAGCTGATCCCACAGGTTTTCAATGGGATTCAGGTCTGGAGAGAGTGCAGGCCATTCCATTTGAGGTACACCAGTCTCCAACAGCCGTTCCCTGATGATGCGGCCTCGATGAGCAGGAGCATTGTCGTCCATGAAGATGAAATTAGGCCTGTGCTGTTCATGTAGGGGCACAATCACTGGATTAATGATGTTATTCAGGTAGTATGGGCTTGTCACTGTACCATTCACAAAGTGTAGGGCAGTTCTGTACCAAGTGGACACCCCTGCCCACACTGTAACACCGCCACCACCAAAAGCTCGCCTGGTGACAACAGTGGCTGATGCATAGCGCTCTCCCTGACGTCTCCAACATCGTTGCCGGCCATCATTTCTGCTTAGTGTGAATCGACTTTCATCAGAGAACAGCACTGAGGCCCACTGGTTCCTCGTCCAGCGTAAATGCTCCCTGGCCCATGCAAGACGATGATGCCTGTGCCTGGTGGTGTGGTCAGGTACCCGTGCAGGTCGTCTAGCACGCAGACCACGCTGATGGAAACGGTTTCGAATGGTCTGACGTGACACTTGGGTGCCTCTCACCTCTCTTAAACGTGCCTGGAGTTGAGTGGCATTCATCATCCGGTTTCTCAGGGCAGTGTTCAGAATGTAGCGGTCATCAGCACAGGATGTGGCCAAAGGACGTCCACTTCTAGGCCTTTCTGTGACTCTTCCAGTCTCTCCATATCTCTGTTGCAACCTGCTGATGACACTCTGTGACACTCCAAGCTCAGTGGCCACTTCTGTCTGAGAACGTCCTGTTTGAAGCATCGCAATGGCAAGGGACTGTTGTTCCATTGTTAGGTGTCATCTTGGTCTCATGATGTCAAAATGTGAACAGCATGATGAGGACAACTGTTTAAACACCAGCTCTAATTGAACCAGACATTTATTGGTCAATTCAAGGATCACACACCTGCCGTGATTTTTGCCGTTAAGCTCCTTGTTAGAGAACAGCAACTTGTGCAAAATTTCTTGAAACATTTAACAGTTGGACATGTGCATTTAAAAGCTTAGAGAAGATCACATTAAGTTCACCTGTACAGGTTTGAATGCATTTTAGGCTTTTTGTGAAATTTCACCCAAAAGCTGAATATCCCTAACTTTTTGTGAATAGTGTATGTATTCATATTAGTTCATTAAAGAAAAGGCTGAATTTACAACAGTCACTCAAATAACTGGAGACTTAAAAAAGGAACACTAACTAAAAATATTTGCAAAAATATAATTTAGTAAGATAAGACACTGTTTTTTCATTTAACTGAGTTGAAGAAAGGAAAAAAAAAAACAACAAACAAATTGGTCCTGGACAAATTAGAGCACCTTTCTGTTGAACAGTGGGACAAAATACCTGTCAACAGGAGCAGAAGTCTGACTGAGAGGAACAGAAAACACATGACTGGAGCGGAAACATTAAAGGATTCTTCAACAAAATATTAATTTATGAGTGATGTATTATGTAATAAATTCTTATTTGTTTGCTTTTTAAAGAAATATTTCTATTGAACCAGTATTAACAAATAATGTAATGATTTTCATGAAATTTTCAATTATTATTACTTTAGTTAATTTCAGCTTATTTTACAGGAAGCTTTTTTTTCATTTTTAATGAAGTATAAAAACTTAAGCTTTTAAACAATCTTTATATTATAAATCTCCTGTTGTAAAAGCAAATTTGCTCAGCACAGCACAGCAATCAGACCACTATTCTGCTTTCTATAATGCTGGACAGGACAAGTAAGTAAGTAAAATCTGTGAAAAAAATATAATAAAGTTAACATAAAATGCCATGTGCACCAAACCTAGCTTTCATTGTGTTTTATGGACATTCACATTATTAGTATATTTTATTGAGAAGCAAATCTAAGCCAAAAAAAAAAGCCACAAACGCCTCTCTGTTTTTATTTCAACACAATTTTATCATTCCTTACTGCCCTGATGACTTTAATGAATCTGATGTGATTATTACCACCTCATTGCTCTGTCCTGTTTCCAGGGAAACTATAGACAGTTACATCTTTCTGTGTAGGACTCATTTTTATTTAAACGTCTTTCATATTGAACTCTCACAGAGTAATACTAGTGGGTTTTTTTTCTGTTAATTTTCCTTTCACAGTACAATGGTGCATGAATGCAAACACAAATGGCAGAAAATCTCAGAAGCCTTGTGGCTTTAAGCAGTGGGAATTCAATTTGCCAACACACTTAAAGTTTCACACATGTCTTCATATATTTATGATTTCTTGTTTTCCCCTGCTACAAGACATGGCTCAACTTAAACTGAGGGTAAAGGGGTAGATCGTAAGTATTTGATGATTTTGGATCGCATGCGGGTGAAACAGATTCCATAATGATAGAATATTAGCTATAGTATACCAACACAGAGGGAAATATCAGACCACATGTAAGCAAAGTTTTATCTATCTTAGTTTTGCACTCAGTTTGGGTACTGTATGGTTCAGTGGTTTTTACATGAATTTGACAGAGGAAATCCTTGTGGAATGTTCATTTAGGGCTCTTCAGTTACCGTGTACTGTTCAATGAAGCATAAATAATAAGGAAATCATAAATAGAACTTCTAAATATAAAAAAGGATGTCAGATTAAAGCATTGCAAGTCATTTCAACATTAAAAAAAAATGTGTTTTATGTTGCTTGCGCTCATTGTTGGTATTCTTTATTGGATCTCCATCTGAAATTGTGGATTGTTTCTATTGAGACATGCTGTAGTACTGACCCAGCCAGTCTGACATTGTGGCTGTCTGTGTGGCACTTTCTTGACCAATATGCTGCATGAAATAACTATATTTCTTTACAAAGGGGTTGATGCTGCAATCAGTGCACTGCAGTTCTTTCTGTTGTCACGGGCTCAGATAGAGGAGCCAATGGTGCAGAAAGGTTCTGGGCTGATGAACAAGCACACAACCGTCTGATTACAGCTGTGATTTCTCTATTCAAGCCTTTGTGTCACTCTGAGACACAATTAGTCCTGACGAGCAAAGAGCCCTCTTGTGTCTGCCTTTTACCTGCTCCCATTCCTGTCTTCTAATGCAATTTACTAGCAGCAAATATGATTGCTATGTGGATCCCAGACAAAACTGATCATACCGCTCCTTTGTTGTCTTCTTGTAATTGAGTCACAGATGAGTGACTGTCCTCTCCCAACATGTAATAAAGATACACATGAGATGCTTTGGTACTGACAGCCTATCACAACACAGCTGTATGTTTGAGGGAGCAAGGGATG
The DNA here is from genome assembly GCF_933228915.1 of Telmatherina bonti. Lineage (NCBI taxonomy): Eukaryota > Metazoa > Chordata > Actinopteri > Atheriniformes > Telmatherinidae > Telmatherina > Telmatherina bonti. The sequence continues at coordinate 23,052,177 of NC_136613.1, read as the reverse complement.
CTGGGTTATTTGCTTCATTTGCTGTTTTGGATGCTTACATGGCTGCATGGCAAGTTTGTATTTGTATAGAGTATTTTTGCCCTACATAAACATGTACCAAGACTTCACCTTACACTGAATTTTACAATTGCTCATGGTATCATTAAATAGATTGACTTATATAGTAGTTTGAATAGTGTGAAATAAAATAGAATAACAATAAGTACAAAAAAAAAAAAACTAATTACAAAAACAAGTTGGTAATAATGGTGAAATATAAATTATGTTACTGTAAAAAAATAAATAAAATTAAACCAATTTTGATAATTTGGGGTAGAAGGAGTCAGAATGTCATAAACACACTCTAGCAGAAGTCAGTTTTAAGGCTTGTCTTGAAGACAGAGAAGCTTTCTGCATTTTTACACAGAGACTGACAGTTCGTTCCACAAGAGTTCATTCTACAGCCTGAAAACGTTGAAGTTATGCCTCCCATTCTGGAACAATATTCTGGCTACATGTAGGCCAGGTGTTCATGAGCGAAAAGTTATATCGGGATTGTACGATACCAAAGGGGCATCAATGCCATTTAGGACTTTATATGTGTTGAATAAGAATTTTTAAATGCTAATCCTGACTTCACTAGGAGCCAGTGTAGGGAATCCAAAACAGGGGACATATATGTATTCCTGAAGGTGCCCCTTAGCACTTAAGCAGTCGTTTTTGATCAACTCGAAGATATTCAGGGAGGTTTTTGGACAACCATCCAATTGAGTACTTTAGTCCATTCTTAATAAAATATATTTTGAAATGCATTAAGAAAACGAAATCTTAACTACATGTCAAGCGTGTAAAATAACTTTACAGTAGTCTAGTCTGGACAATATACAGTATATGTCTTTAAATGAGTCCAGAATAATTTGATCTTGTTATCAAATGATAAAAGTGTTGGTATTTTACAGCAAATATCACATTATTGTAGTTATAACCAAGTATCGTGGTGCTCAAATTAACATTGCCACTTGGATTAACTTAACTTTAAAAGGCAACAACAGGGCAAAAACTTGGGATTTCTTACACAAAAGATCTGAGACCCCTTTCTAATTATGGTCAATTACGCAGAGTTAATAAACCATTACACATAGCCTCCAGGAAGTGGAGGATTTCAGCATTATCTGTGTTTTAGAGTAATTAAGCTGCTTTTGATGACTCAGATTTCAGCTCCTCCTGACTGTGCTCATCTCACATTTAGTAGGCCACAAGCCTGTTCCAGAAAATTCTTCTTGATCAGAATTTTCTGGAATTTATTCCAGTGGTGTACTCTTTTTTTTTTTTTCTTACTCTCTTTTTTCCAGAAAAACGAGATTGCACACTGAATTCTCACTGAAATGCTATTCCCTTCACGCTTAGCAGAGGCCCGCTCAAAAGCTTTGACACCAAGCCAAGGTCATCACTAAAAAAACAACAGGGATTCGTGGATTTGCTGGTATGTCAAGCAAGATTTAAAAGATTGCAAGAGGCAATTACTGCAGGGTCATGGACTTCTGTGCACACAGTAAGCCGACACAACCTGATCAGGATTATGATGTCCTAATTTCCATAAATCTGCCATTACAATGGCAGGGGGTGCAGATGACTGATTGTAATCGTAAAGAATTTGTGACGATTAACAAACCTGCCAGGTCACAATGCCAATCAAAATGCACTAACACTGTGGTTTCTCATTACTCTCACCTACTGTTTCCTCAGGCTATGTTGAAATGCAGATGACAAAGCATGACAACTATTATTTCTCTTGGGTGTCAGTCTGCCATAGCAGTAAATGTGTCTTGTGATAACTCTCCAAGGACTGCTGTAAGTCCAAAGTGGAACATTGTCTGTTCTTTTGTCAGGCAGCGGAAGTGGATAAAAAACCTGATCAATCATAATCAAGAATACTGTCACTGAGATTCTGGCATTAACCTTGCATCGTGGAGGTGATCCTTGTCAGAGTACTATGTATGCATGGCAGGTGGAGACTTTGCTAACGCTGTCCTTCCACGGAACATGACAGGAAACATTAGAAAATAATGAAGAATGGTTTGACACCTGAAGCTGGCTAAGATAAATACAGCAGCATAATTATGCTATTGAGACACAACAATACCCACCAACTTGTTTTGCACATATTGGCTGCACTCATGGTTCTTTTACACATTAAAACGTGTCTTTTTCTAATACTGTTGGTTCCAAGATCAATGCAGTACATGTGCTGTGCATTGGACAAACTATGTAATTGTGTCATGTGTACCATCCATTTCACTGCCAAAGCTTACAAAAGCACATATCTGCCAATGAGCAATACATGCAGTGTTGTAGGAGGTACATAAAATATTGCATGTCTCACCAAGAGACTGACAGATCACTGGAATAATCAGATGTTGATTATCTTTTGGCCTTTGTGCAAAATACACTGCTTTGTGTTGTCAAATGCTTGCTTATTTTAAAGGTGGATTCACACATGATTTATATATATGTGTTCACAAGAAAATGAGGTCTACCAGGCCCAAATCATGCATTTGTTGCATACTGTCTCAGATCAATAATAAATATGCCATATTGGGAGCTTTGGATGGGTTTTAGGTACAAAGACAGTTAACAGTGGGTTCACCCACAGCAACTATCGTACATTTATATGGTATGAGCTTTGGTAAAACCCATTTGAACATGAAAATGAGCGCAAAGAACAAAAGGGAATGTTTCTCTTGATGAAAAAAAAAGTTTTCACCCTACTTTAAACTGGGTGCAGCAAGGGTTTGGTTTCACTAGTTACTTCCATCAGTTTATCAGATTGGTTGTAGCTTAAAAAGATATTAATCCTCATAGAATCACTGAAAATATTTTTATCAAATAATGAAAACTCAGATTAGATACAAGTCATTAGAACATTTGTAAAATACTATCACAATACTTTTCAGGCATTGTTAGATGCCGCCATTGCTGTCCGCTTTTGTTTTTTGGCTCCTGTGTTTCACTGAGTTTATCACGTGTCTTAGGACTTGTGGGAACGTTTGCGGATTTTGCTTTACTCCTGTGTGTTCACTAAAATTCTCGTTTATAGCCTCTAACATGTGTCCATCCTGATTCTTTCTTCCTGAGTACACTAATTTGTCGTTGTAAGATGCTGAAACAGTTTCAGTATACTAGTTGCCAATGTTGGTTATCAACAAAGCCATTCATTCTGTGCACCATTGTGCACCATGAAGAGGTCTTCCCCTGAATACATTCCTCTTTCCATACCCAACAGACATAATGGGTGTAAAATAAAAATAACTTTGCTTTGTTTGCGTGGCTCAGCTACATTTGCCAAGCTAACTTTTGCACAAAAATGTAAGTTTTTATTGGTTTTTATCAATGGTATTTAATGGTTGTTTGCTTTGTTTTGTTTGTTTAGCCTTTGTCTGATTGAATGCGAGTTACATGTGGAAAGTAAAAAAAATGTAATCAGTAGATGAATTATATTTTACATTGACAACACTTGTCAGTACACCGGAAAATAATCCAGCACACGTATCCGTTCATCAGACAAGCTGCTGTTTCTCACTACTTGCATTTTTCACTGAGCAGGCAGCATGAAAGATGGAGTTGTGACACAGAATAAGACTTATGGAAGTAGATCAGACTAATAAATACTGGCCAGCAGTAGAAAAGAGATGGGTGCATTAATTTAATTCACTTACAGTACATAATGCTTGAGAGGCCTCCACTGCCAAAAGCTGTGTCAGTCTACAGCTTCTCAGACAGTAACTGCCCAACATATGGAAGTGCATCATTCTGGATGTGGATAAAGCTCAAGATGTGTTTCAGAGAAATGAAACTGGTACATAAAATACAGCAAATGTGTCATAATTTATTGTTAGTTGAGCTATATCAGTTCAATAACAAATTACAATAAAATAAATCATGATTTTACAGGAAGTGATTTAATATGTCCCTCCTTAAACTCTAGACTTCTCTGCCAATAGCTTGCTGTTTATGGGTAGAAAAAAGTGAAACACCTTAAAAAGAAGTTCAATTATTTTTATTTATTTAGTGACTTGTCTCGACATAAGAATGTTTAAATACTGTAGATCATTTCCCTTCAAAGATTCAGACATAAAAGAATACTGCAATGAAAAAAACAAAAGACTTTTTAACTATTTTGTTAGGTTGTTATAAGAGATTGGAGAGGCTGGGAGGATGCTTGCTTCAAAATTGTTACCAACAGAAATATCTGAGAGAAAATAAAGGTGCATGTTTCCTAGCAGAATATATTTAATAAGATAAACTATGATATGGCATGATAGAGATGAAAAGGGTGTTGGCATAAAAGGAAGAAACTGTTCACATCACATACAGTCAGTGATGCATTATGGAAGACGCTGTCATATTATAGAAAAGATACAAGGGAAAGCTCTTAATAGCACACACTAAAATAAACATGCAATGAACCTGTTTATCTTCTGCTGGCCTTCAAGGCTCAATTTAACTTATCACTGCCTCTTAAAAAGTGTGTTTTGTGCTTCTGGGCCTGTTTCAAACTGACAAATGGGCTTAAAAAGAGTAGTGAACACTTTCATCTTCTCTGACTCTGATTCGGAGATTCATAGTTCAACACAAAAGGAAAGAAATACTTTAACTTTAAAAACTTTTTTAACACCTCACTACCTAATCTAAATACAGCTACTTGTACACTTGAAATAATATCTTGTGGCAGTTCCTCCTACTCAGTTTACCAGTCATTAGCTCTCTAAGTCATGACTTTCTTCTCGCTTGTCAGCAGGCCTCCACTCCCAATTACTGTCACTGCAGAAGCTGTGCTCTGATTCAGCAATTAATGCTCTATGGACAAGGACCCTCTGTCTACCCTGCTGCCTCTCCACTGTCTCTGTGGTCTACAGGGCTGGACTTTGAGGGATTTCAAGGATTGAATAAGAACTATAAATGGCCAATGTTCCCCAAGACATATATTCCATTAAAGAAGGAGAAAAACAACAATGAGTCTGAAACTCTTGTTTGTCTGTTTTACCTTTACCTACAGATAAAAGCTATTTTCATTGTTGTAAAATTCTGCATAATGTGATACTACATATCAGCGGATAGACATCTTGTTGCATGTAGTGCACTATAAAGAAAGGGAGATTGCTTTTCTAAATTAGTGACCGCATGATGTCACGCCCAGCAGTTACTCAGAGCCAGATGCTACTCCATCATCATTTCAAAAGGCAGTGGCTTGTCACATTTTTATCATGATGGAAATTTCTGTCGTCTTTGTAAAGTAACAGAAGTTTTTTTTTTTTTTTTTTTTTTTTTTTTTATCTTTAATGATTAATGACTTATGGAAACAAAATATGCTTCTTTCATTATTTGCCATTTCTCCTTTCTTCATATCTATGTACCCTTACAGGAATAATGTTTGTTGTTGTTGTTGGTTTTTGTTGTTGTTGTTGCTGCATGTTTTCCTCTTGCCTGAGTGGGTTTCTTCATCCACAACATGGGATTCCTAATTGCCTGTAGGTGCAAGTTGTCAGTCTTTGATGTTGGCTCTGTGATAGAGTGGCAACCTGATCAGATCTCGAGAGAGAAGATAGTTGATAGAAAGATAAAAGATAGTATGATTCACCATAAAACATTTCTGTTTTGTTTTTTTTTAAATTAAATTTATTAACTTATGTATTATTACTTAGTTGCAACATTCAAATAACCATGCAATGTCTCCATAACTGAAACATCTGTTGTTTACGTTTTGCTGCATCTCTGTGATGATGTCAATCACATGTGGGTATAAGTCAAATTAGAATCATGTTGGGATATACTGTCAGTCTTCCAAGTCAAGGTAAGCCCTTATGATGTAAATCATGTCTACTTTACGTGTCTTGCTGCAGACTTGACACAACTGATTTGGTCACACACACTTACAAGGAGGGAGGGAGAGACTGAAGACTCAGCTGATATTTAGACTTCCATTAAGTTCATCCCAAGGATGAGAACCAACAAGTATCTCATCTTTTCTTGTGAGACAAAGCTAGCTCACTTGTTGAAGGTGAGATCTTGCTTGAAGTCAGGAAAAGGATTGAGCTGTGCCTGAGCTTTTATGAGATGAAGCAGTTAAGCAAATGGGTGGATAGAAAGCAGCAAACAGTGCATAAACATCCACTCTGAACATTTCTCAATGTTTTATTCAGGATAGTCATTTTATAGCCTCCTTTCAGACGGACACAGAGGAAAGCTCATGCTGGTACTCTGCTAGTTAAAGGTTTAATATTTACTTTGTGTATTTTATTTACCCCAATTGCAAACAGTATTAATGTTGATGTAAGTCAACTAACCGGATAATAAAAAGGTTTTGCCTCAAATGTTTATGTATAATGTATCATGATGATGTTATTCACATTTTTTTCTTTCTTTAAATTGCTGTCTGTATTTTTTTTTTTTTTTTTTTTCATAAAAATCTCAGGTTGGTTATTTTGAAGAAGTTTGAATATGTAAATGTGCCTTGTTATAGTTGTCTTTCATATGAAAATGACCCATTTTAGGTCCACAGAAGTCTGGATCAGCTTCATCTGGATGGGGGACTGATCGAAAAAGACAGAGTAAGAAAACTGTTAGTATCTATTTCTCTCTTCCGAAGTATTCACACTGGCTACTGGGCAGGCATTGTTAAATTTTGATTGACAAGTAAGGATAGAAAAGCCTGGGGTAAAAAAAAAAAAAAAAAAAAGTGCTTCATAGGTGTTTTTTTTGTAAGAGAATAACCAATTTTGGTACTTGGTTGGAGCTATGTAACATTTACAGTCTTCTTGAATTAAATTAATAAAGTAACATTAAATAAATCCCCTTTAGCAAAATGTTGAACGACAAATCATTCACGCTAAAAGATGGACATAAAAATGAAAAATCCAGTTGAACACAAAGCTGTAACCCAAAAGGCTTTGAGTTTAACATTAACATGAACATTAGTTCCAATTCAACTATCTTAGAAGGGCACACCTGTGATGGCAAACAGACACACACAGGTTGCCGGTTTTTTGTGAACTTTATTTTAACACATAGTATCATAGCACTCAATGGCTGGCTGCTTTAGGTCACTTTCTTTTTGTATCCCAGTTCACTGCAGATGAAGACAGGCAGTGGAGCTGTGTCACACCGCTGGGCAGAAACCACACACCACCAGAGCATTATATTCGAGACTTCCACTAGAGATTTTACATTATTCAAGCTAACTGAATTAAATAACATACATAAATAAGTTTTAAGTAATGGGTTCTAAGATTATCCATAAAGAAGTGTCACACCAACAAATGGCTCGTTTATTGTTATAGTGTGGGTTAGAGATCAATAAGTCATTGGAAACCTCTTCTGATGAAGGTTGAATGCAGTTTAATCTCTCTGAATTTGCTTATTTATTTGCCTAAAAGAAATTAAATCAAAATGCCTGACTTGGACGTAAAATTCCCACCTATTTAGACCAATTCAACTGCCGATGGCTGCTGAAATGCTTCTTCATCATCCTTTTTTTTAAAATTTCTACCCACTTTTAGTTAGCATCCTTCACACTAGAGGGGGTTGCATTATAAATATTACAAAGCACAGTATTCAAGGAAGGTTTTTGGCAGAAATCCAAGTTTGAATCAAAAAGGAGCCAAACACAAAGCAAGTTCTGCAGCTTTAGAGTGGGAGAACTCTTCAGTGCCACTAGAGATTTCCATTCTGCTCTAAGACATATCAAAGTATTTTTTTTGCATTTGTATGAATGAACATTAACAAGAACCAAAGGTCTTGCAAGACTGTTGATGCCAAAAAATGAAAGTAACTTCTGCAGTGACCATTAAGGGTAGAAAACTTTTCAAAAATTTCTTAAAAGTGGTGATTGTTGTTCTCCTGTTCTGTAAACTATAAGAACATAAAATCATTCTCATCCATCTAATCAGTTTGTTAAAATAAAATCTCTTCATTGTTACACAAAAACCTGTGAAACATTGTCCAAAAGATCTGTCGCTAAAGAAACTTACTTTCCAAGTAAATTCCTCTAAGTTGGAGTAACTCGCTTTGCTCTTCTTGCAGCAAGACAATTTTAAGTTTCAGCAACAGAAAATAGCCATCTGTTAGAGTGGGTCTAATCCTTGCTGTCCTCATAACAAGCAATATAATTATGCAAATTGTTAGTAGCATTCTGCCGCTCCAAAAAGCACTTCATTTCAAACTACTTCTCATTTGGGAGAAAAAGAGAAGAAAAAAGAAGAAAAGAGTCTTGTCTACATTTTCTTTGCTTTCTCTGATTATCCATACAGCATGAAAAAGACTAAATATAAGATTCAGGCCAAAAGCCTTCTGGTTGTTTCTATGATTTCTAATATTTCATGGAAGGTCACAATGTTTCTTTCAAACTGGCACCATTGTACAGAAGCATTTTGTGCTGACTCTCTTCTCTTACAGTCATTTTTGCAATTTCATGTATCCATTTGCAGCATCTGGTAAAGTGAAATAGCATACAACATTATTACGTGAGTCGGATAGCTCAATTCAGAATGGAGTGGATGCAATAATTTATTCATGTTTCTATTCCAGGCACACATCACATGAGATAGAGTTTTTAAAAAAATACACCGTATATACAGGGGATGGTGACAAGCAGTGTGAGTATTCTTCAAATAGAGTGTAATCTCACAGGAATGAAGCCTGGAGCCATGGCATCCATCAGACCATAAATGAATGACTCTTGCATACTCCTCAAAGCTTGTACCCTGTAAAAAGATAGGAATCTGAAATAGCAGAGTGCCCTATAAATAAAGTAAACAGCAGGTATGGAGTAATACTGATGGGCATAAGAAACCTTTTATTCCAAATGTCTGCATGTTTGAGTTTATTTTATGTGTCTTACTTTTTTCATTTATAATATTCTCCAAAATACTTTTTGAGCTAATAAAAACAAACATATTATGCAAGTCACATTATAGGTTATAGAGTACTGTTACAGCCCTGGCCAAAATGACAGCAGACATTTGTAACATAATAAATAAAATAGTAATGCAGAGCTTCACAAGACAACAAGGATTTTTAAGTAGATAGATGTACTGTATTTTATACATAATAATGTTTGAAAAAGAGGACTTAGTGAAGACATTATTGCATACAGTTGTATAGATATTTGCTATGAATGACGTATGTTGAGTGTGGTTGGAAAGTGAATGTGGCACACAAGGCATTTGTTCTCTTGAGATTTTAAACAAATAACTCAACTTCTTTTGAGAAGATGGGGATGATGGCAAAATTTAAGGTTTTAAAATGCAGGGTTAGAAGTCTTCCAGAAATCACCCTAAATCTCTGTTCTTTGTCCCCAACTTTTGCTAAAATTGAACACAAACATTAAAAGAATATTCATTCTGATTGTTTTAGGAGCTACAGGACGACCGGCTACCTAACTAGATTGGCATTGTCACTGTGAAACTAAAAGTCAAATTTTTGACAGAACAGATTGTTTTCTATTTTTTTTTAAACTGAGGTTGTCTGTGATTTAAGAAATGCAAGTTTTAAAGAATGTCAAAGTGGCAAAGCCCACCTGTCCAATGTGAAGTGTCGCCCTTTCCCATTTCATCCTGACAGATCATTTCTCAGATGTGTTGCTGCTATTAAAATGAAATGTGTTTCACAATACTAAAGTGTCTTTATTTAAATTTTTAAAATGTGTTTTGTGATAATTTATCAATTAAATGCTGGTTTAATATGTTTGGCATTTATTTTCATTGCATTTTCCACGCCACATCCTGGCAGAACTGTTGGTTCAAATCAAAAAAGGATCCCAGTTTAAAATTTAAGTTGGGACCTCTGTGTGGAGTTTGAGTATTTTAGTGTGGTCATGCTTGGAAAGTTTTAATGTTTTTTCTCTGTGTTGCTCATTGATCATGCTGTGACCTGTCCAGGGAGTATACCGCTTCTTGCAAGGAGTCTGCTGGGATACAGTTCAGCGCTCCCCATGACCCTGATCTGGAAAAAGTAAGTATGGAAAATGGTTAAAAAGAACAACATCTTTGTGTCACAAGTTACTTAACTTAATTAGTTTTCACTCTCCTTGGTTGCTAGTCAGACTAAGACATGGGAACTACTTAATGCTTAACATCACATACACATTAATTGCTATCAATTTTGACTTCTGTGACAGTGCACCCTTTAGAGCATTTTCATAGTGTGCATAAATTGTTCACTAGGGAGCTTTCCAGTCATATATCAAATGTGCTTTGTGTTCAATAAATTAACTGAAAATATTTTGTTTAATACATGCATTATGAACAACAAGCCCTAAAACTGCATAATACAAAAAGAAAATCATATTCCACTTAAACGTCCTGTTGATATTTTGTCAAAATTTGGATTACCAGTTAGCCTCATTAATCAACAAACATCTGCTTGTCTGCATCTGAGCAATGCTGCAGCTGAAGACAATGCATCCCCACTTTTGTTCTCTTAACCTCCTCATTGTGATGGTGAGATGAAAAAATGATGAACAGACTGAATGGGAAAATGACATTAACCGAGCATAAAGGAAAAAGACAGAAACAAAGAGTGGCTTGGAAATCTGGAGGAAGGAAAAAGCAATTTTAATAATATGGGTCCTCATATCTATTTATCTATCCATCTATCCATCTATATATATATATATATATATATATATATATATATATATATATATATATATATATATATATATATATATATATATATATATATATATATAAACACATTCACATTAGACCTTTTCTCAAGTATTTATCTTTATCACCATCACCACGCACTTTCATTGATGAGTATATTGAGGGATAACGTTGGGTTCAACAACCTGCTTGGGACACTTAGACAGTATGAGCTGCTAGAAATTGAACCAGTAACAGTGCAGTTGGTCGGCCACCTCTTGAACCTCTGAGTCACAGTGGCCACTATCTGTTAACGTGTAATTTATTCCAATAAATACTGCCCATAGAAAACTCAGTCAGCAGTATGTCTGGCAACAGAAATGTGTCTTCTGCTACTCTTATACAGAGAGGCAAGTGTGGGTGAGTTACTCTTGTTACGCTGCCTGAAACTGATTCCCAGTTAAACTTTCCTTTTTAAGTTGGTAGGAGTCTGACATTTTTTGAATGTCAGCACTTCAGTTGAGCAGTACAGTGTTTACCTTTACTGCCAAGGCAGTGCACATCTTTTTGGAAACTTGTTATTTTTGTTATTTTGAAATTTTGCATGTGCCTACATGCGATAAAAATGTATGTGTGTGTGTATATACATATATATATATATATTTATATATATATATATATATATATATATATATATATATATATATATATATATATATATATATATATATATATATATTTTTTTTTTTTTTTTTTTTTTTTTTTTTTTTTTGATAGAAAAAGTTTCATTCATCACAGATCTGACCTAAATAATCAAAGTAATGATTGATGCGTGAGTGCATCATCACTAAAAGTGCCAATATTACATTAGACTGAGATTTTTTCTTCTAATCCACAGTAACCTAAGGAAATGCAAGTTCTGGACCATCAGGTTGTATTTATTCATATGCAAGCCTCCTAACAGTTAGTCCCTCTGGCTCTGACGCTTAATCTCATTCCTTTGTTGCAGTACTGATTGCATAGACAGTAGGCATATGCAACTGTGTGTGTGCGTACAGGAAGGGGTAATGGGGTAAAGCTATAAATGGGACATTTGAAAATACATGCTTTAATTGGAACACAAAAACAAACACCCTACAACAACGCAAATGCTGTACAAGACATACTAAATTCTTAATCAAGAAGAAGCTTTGATCTCATGTGATGCAACAATGAGTGTAATCCTCTTGATTTTCTTTTCATCTTATAAACCTAAAGTAAAGAAAATCATGCGTCTGCAAAATAATTCTGAATCCGTGCGCGCTGTTAACCTAAAAGTTTGCCTGACATAAATTATTCAATTAAATCAACCTTAAGAATATTAGTTTTGTGTCAGTACTTAAACAGAATAGGCAAAACAGTAGTTCATGTGACAGCTATCAAATTAACTAATTTTTAAAGTTAACTTAAAATTTTAAGTTTTACTTCAGAAAGCCATGTGATCCTGTCCTTATTGGATAAAACTTAAAAAAAAAACTAAAAAAAAATAAAAAAAAACTTGTAAATGTCCAAGGGAAGAAAAAGTAAGCGGCACCATTCTAGAACTTTAAGGAAAAAATTCAAGGTTTTCACACCTTCCATGCTCCTTGGACAATACAATTGAATCTGCCTGGGATTTTTTGTCACTTTGGACCGTTTTCAAGTGCAACTGCACGGAATAACTATTTTATGAAACAAAGTAGGTTCTTTTTCTCTTTTCCTTCCTGTTTCAAGATGTTTAAATGCTCATAAAATGTGCAGTGCAGTGAAATATTTGAACATATAATGGTTAGTGCACTTTGTTTTTAATGTTGCACTTGAGCTTCAGTCCTTTCTACATAGTTCCGAGCCAGTGGTTTTAAAATTTGAATCATGACAAAGTAGTTTGACAAAGAAATAGACTTTTAACACTAGCTTAAGGTTCTCACTGTTTCCAGCTCAAGGCATGAAAAATGCTTTGGAAATGCATGGGTAAAAATCTTAAGGATGAATTCTTCAGCGTTCTTGATGGTTTGTGTTCAAGCTTGGTGAAGATATTCAAGGGGTCGGGTTGGCATAAAGTTGACTGACTTGCTACAACAAGCAACAGTTGTTAATAGTTGGTAATATATATATATATATATATATATATATATATATATATATATATATATATATATATATATATATATATATTTGTAATAATTATTTCATCCAATTGAAACACGTGATTATCTTATCTTTCGTATAAACACATTTTATAATATATATCTTTTATGTCATGTGTGTTTTTCCCCTTTGCAGAGTACTGAGCTGACAGCCTTGAGATGCTTTGTGCTCAGAGGACTTCCTGTCATTCTGGGGGATGATGGATTGATGTTTTTCAAGAGCAGTTTGGTAAGTTACGTCCTTTGATTGGGGTTTTTGCTGATTCTGTTTGTTAATAGCTGAAACTGCTCTTACATTTTCTAATTATTGGCCTGTGAAAGTTATTTAATGTCTTAAAATTTCTTAAATCTTTCAAGGGCTGCTGCTGGGAATTTTCTAAGGTGTGCTCAAACTTATATAGTACCTATCAGTCAAAGGTTTGAAAAACTATTAAACATTAACATGGGTTAAAACCATCGGTGCACATAAACAACCACAAAAGTTGCTCAAGCAGCTTGTTCACATAACATCACATGAAATATAACCTCCTTCATCTAAAAAATATATAAAGAGCTGCTTATATTAAAGTCTTGTATCTTTTCTTACACTATGCAGAATCTCAATGAGGGGAAATCTTTAGACCATTCAGTTGGACTCCTCTGCTATGAGGACAGCACAGCTGGAAACCCAGCATCACCACCATTGAACCCATCAAGAGTTGGGATCATACTTGAGGGTAACTTTGTAATGGATGAACTGGCCTACCTCAGGCAATGAATCTCCTGTTTGGCTAAATCTACGCACTTCACCTGCAGTACCCAAAGTGCATAAAGAACACTTTCATCTTTATTCAGCAGGTAATGCTAAATGTTGGTGGAAGAGAGCCACCACCAAAGGTGCAAAAGCTGAAAAATAAGCTTACAGGGTAGCCAAATTCTTCCTGTCCACATATGGACTGTTGCATAGTACATAGAGAGAAGTGAATGCAGTTCTCCATTTTGTTCAACTTTCTTGTTCTGAATATTTCTTCAATATGTTTAGAGGATAAAAATGCATCACATTTTCAGAAAGTGGTAAGATGATTATGTCTCCCCAGTTCTTATCATTGGATAACTTTTCTTAATGTTTGCTTTGTTGTTTGCACACAAATAAACTTTTTTCCCATTGACCTTGCAGTAAATGCTTTCATACACAATGTTATTTTTTTCCTCCCTTACTGTCTTAAAAACCCAAAAGTTGTTTGCACAGTCAATAGATTTTTTTTTTTTAAATGTCCTGCTATTGCATTTAAAAACTAAAATGTTTTATTGTTCATGTTTTATTATTTATCTGATTGACATGTGTCAATTTAGTTTTACTAACATTATGCAATATTGGACAATTAAAGGACGGCAGTTATTTGTTATGTACAGCATATGATCCTCACAGTCTTTTTTTGTTGTTGTTATTCTAATTGTTTTTTTTTATTTCTACCCTGTTGTTTGCCGACTAAAGCATTATTTTTTGTGCAGTAGTGGCATCTGCTGCTATACCAGAGTTGTATTTTTCTATTTTTGAGGTTGTTTTCCACGACAAATTGAAAAAAAAAATTGTTTGATGTTGTGCTCTGTCAACCAATTCAAAAAAGAGTTTAATAAAATGCACTGCATTCTGTCATTATTAGGTATAAATAAAAATATTTGAAATGGCATATTCTTCATCTAAGCTTAATCATTTTTTGGGGGAAAAAAAGTCATTTTAAATTTGAAAATTTAAAATTAATTTGAAATTTTAAATGTATTTTACTTCAAACATTGATTTTTTTTCAGTAATTTTCACTTTGTCTGGTTAAGATTCTCAACTTATCCTCAATTTCATCATATTTATGGAAATGATTTGATTTGGAATATTATTCATTTAAGTTTACTAAACTTACCTAAATAGATTTTTTTCGTACTCTTAAGAACACAAAGCATTAAGTTTTTGCAAGTTTAAAGTTTTAAATTTTGTGCATTTCATATTCAAGTTGGCTGTACTTATTCAAATTGATTTTCTCTATTTCCTTTTACTTAAATAATTTGAGGCAATCACTTGATGCAAATAATTTAAGTACCACCATCTCATTCAGGTTTACAGCAGTCAAATGAAGGAAACTCCATTATGCTACTACTATATTATTTAGGAGTTTCCATGGCAATGCTAACTGACTGAGAAAGTGTGATCAGTTAATACACAAACATATACTACCTACAAATGTTCAACTTTCAGGTGGACTAAACAGAAAATGCAAAAAGTTCATGTTAAACTGATACTACATTATGAATGTGGGAAATTCAAGTAGAAAATTTTGATGGTCACTCTTTCATTTTTGGAGAATTATTCAAACAAAAACTAACAGTGGTGGCCATACCACAACATAAAAAGGTTAATGTCTCAATAACTTGTCATGTGCTAGATGTCGTCTTGGTCTGATGTCTAAATGTCAAGAGGGCGATGAAGAGGATACAATCTGTAATTGAACCCAGAACATTTACAGGTTGATTCATGGTTCAGACACTTCTTTCTTGTTTCTTTTGTTTTGTTAGAGATAAGCATGCTTTTCAATAAGTTAAAAATTCAAAACTTTAGTTAAGGTCAAATATAGTTCACCTATAAAGGTAATTGTAAATTTTGTTGTAAATCTTTCATTCAACAAGCTAAACATTCCCAGGTTTTTTGTGAGAAATGTGTATATGTCACCTTCCTGGCTTTCTTCAGCTTTTGCTTGTACTCTTTGGATTTCTCCAGTTTCATTGTTCAGGATGGTTACATAGATCCCAACAGCTGGCCACTGCTGCTTATCTATGATCATGATGTCCAGTTAGCTGACCTTTACCATTTTGTTGGTCTCTAGCTGGATGTCCCACAGGATCTTAGCTCTTTCCTTAATCACCACCTGGGGGGGTGTTTCCCATTATGACCTTGATTTTATTTTTTGCTCAATTTTTTACTGTTCCAGCTCCTTGGTTACAGCACCTCCATGTATTCATTTCCTGCCGTATGACACTCTGCAGTAAGATGCCGGATTGTTTCAGGGGCCTCTATGTACAGCCCACTTCTGCGATCTTCCCTGCTATGGTGGATCTGGGCCTCTCTGGCTTTGGTGTTCAAGGCTTGCTCACATGCTGCCATGATTATATTCTCTGCGTTGTCCTTCATTCTAGCCATTTGAAGGACTTCTTCATATTCCATCCGTCTACCAGTGATACATCCCATGCAGGCTTGTTTTTTTACATGTCTTTTGTTAAATCAGCAGAAATGTCACACATAACATGTTTATAACTTGCAGCTGGGCAGCAAAACAGATTATGTTGTGTGGCAGCTAATTAGGATGCTCTTTCAACTTTGTTTCACCTTCCCTCACATAATTTATTTATATTTACCAGCTTTAATATGCTACGTGACTTTAGTTTCATTAAATTATTTATTTGTGTCATATTTGGCAGTGGTTTAGCCATTTTTCTTTACAAAGTTATTCATTAAAGTTCAATGGAAATGCTTATTTAAAAAATAGGCTTCACTCTGTAATTTCGTAGATAAGCTATTTTCATGAATTAGTTTATGTGTCCACTGTCGAGCTTTTTTTTTTTTTCTTAATTAGTGACATCATCTGTTTTTGTAATGAAAAGGATATGAGAACAGAGTCAGTCGAATGTCGACACTTGTCTTTTTCTCTTGTGGCAATTTATCCTAACTCTCTTCATCTAATAACGTTCTCTTGCATGTCTTTAATGAATCAGTCAGTGTATTGATACCCAGTTACTGGCATGTGACATGGTATATTAAAGGGAAACTCTGCTCTACATGGTGCAGTGCAGTCTTTTCAGCTTCAGGAAGCTACTGGGCAACAACGACCCAGAAATGCATAAATTTCACTGTGCCACCAAATCCAGTCAGAAATACAGATCTGTGCTTCTCTAATGAAAGGGAAGATGAGACACATGGATAACAACACAAAACCTCTTTTACTTTGTCGTGAATGTCCAGACATTATGATTGTTTTGGGAGAGATTTTCATGATAGAAGACAAGTTATAAGGAGAATCATTGATTTAGTGCATCTTATTGAAACTATTAAGTATTTGAAGCTAATCATTTTCAGTTTTTGTGCTGTAAAAAAGGGTCTTGCATTTAATCTAAACAAAACATTTTGTTGATAAAATAGAAAAGGATCAAAAGAAAAAAAAAACTTTTTGGCAAAACTGTAAATAAATGATCTTATAAAGAAACAAATATCTGCTTCCGATGATTCCCTGATGTTGTTACATTACACAATAACAACCTGGATACTTTTGTTGGCAGGAGATAGGATCTTAAAACAATAGGTAATTAAAACATTGATGTATCTCAACACTTCCCATACCTTGTTTGAATTTATATTTAATATACTTCCCATAATTGACTGTCAGATTCAGGTTGTGTATTTTGTTGAAGCAAGTACAACAGCATGCAGCCAAATAAACTGAATCAACCTGTTTCATGTGAGTAATGAGTATGCTGTTGATAAATATATGTTCCTATGCAGCAAAAGCGCAAATGGAATCCCAGTTAAATGTTAAAACCACAAATATTGAAGAAGAAAAATTGTTATATTTACAATGCCAAAAAACTTTCCCAAACTGGATCCAGTTTAAACTTCACAAAGTCATCTTACTACAGAAGGATTAGAACTTACAAAAGGGTTGGCGACACTTTACTGTAAATAAGACAACATGCCTATTAACAATGCAAAGGGGAACCCACCTGTTTATTCAAGATGCCCCATTTTATCTGGAAAAATCACATTTGACGTTGTCTCTCATAGCATGGTTTCACATCGACTAACATGCACAACTTGTTAGGCCTCTTTGGAATATGTATTCATTTTTCTTAAATTCTTTCCAGATAAATAAAGTGTGAACCAAGTGGCAGTGTCAAAAGTGTTCATCTAGATATTATTGTATTTAAAGGTGTTAAACTTAAAAAAGAGGGTCTTCTTCTGCTCTTCTTTTGCATTCATACACATAACGTTTTCTTGGCCTACGGTCTTAGTTTCTGATGAATACACTGATCATTACATAGTGCATAGCTGAGATAGATCCTGCCTTGCATATATGCTGTAAACCATTCATGCCATTTTTCAATAGAGGAAGTCTACCGTGAAAAGTAGAGCATTGCTTTCTATCACTGAAAGCTGGACTCTGGAGTTAGTTTGTCACTCATCTCTTTGTTCATTAGGTTTTGTCTTCTTTTACTAATTTTATTATTAAAGTATCACCCTATTTTAAGTTTAACCTGTTGTGCAGTTATTAGCATTCAAGCAGTTCACAATAAAGTGTATTTTAAGTTTTTTTTAGGCCCTTTTAGATTCCTCACCTGCCCAAAAACATTCTGAAGCTTACTCTACTGCTTTATGCTGCATTTCTATGAAGCAAAAACTTGAAGATTACAGACATACATGCATAAATGTAAAATTGCTCATACTGTCAAAGTGCCTAACAACAACATTGAGTGTCCAACAGAAATCACTCAGAAGTGAAAACATTTTCCACTAGAAGGGGAACCTTTGTAAACAGTTGTTTTAATGCCAAACGCCAGTATTGAGACATTTAATATTCAAACCATGCTCTTTGCTTAAATGTCAACATCAAATACCTTAGTACACTCGAGGCTTACTCAACGGAACAGGCACAAGTGGTATGGCATCATCCCTGTTTTTCTTGTGCAGGGCTTTCATACAACCTTTAATGGCTGAGAGCGCAACAATGGCTGTAAGCCGCTTTTCATGGTGACTGACTTAGACTGTGAGGGACACACAAAACATATATAAGGACATCACTTTCTAAGGCTTAAGCTCCACATAGAGATTTTCTTTAGCCCTTTTTGATCACCCTTTTTGATCACACCTTTTTTGTCCCATATAAGACTTAACAGGGCTGAACTATTACTGTCGTAGTTGACATCTAAGAGTTGTACTGTAACCCTGTGTCACACATACTAATGTCCACAATACAGTCATAGAGATATAATGGTTGAGGTTGCAGATATGCAACAGCATTTCCTCTTCAAGTTGAAGAGAATCTGTTTGTTGCAAGTGTGTGACAATGCAGATATTGGCCAAAAGCAAAGAGCCTCGTGTGTATGGTTAAACACTCTGGGAGCCTGCTGGCACTGAGCCTGTTTTGGTGTTGCATAATGTCTGCTGGGATTAACAAAAATGGTGCAGTAATAAGTTAGTACCTGAAAGGTTGAGTCACAGTCCTAACAGAGAAATGCAGCCCACTGTGAAGTTTAGGGAGGGAAGTTTTTACAGCAATCCTGCAGTGTGATTTAGGGTTTGTAGTTTATGATTTACAACTGAATATGCTTTACAGAGTAAAGTCTCATCCCACTGCAGCCATCTTGTAAACATTTTCATTTTCAAACATTATTTAGGGTCAGCAATGCTGGAGACGTCATATATAAGCTATGTGTGTATGGGATAGTTAATATATGGTAGTGGACGCACACTCTGTGTGATGTATGAAGTAAACCTGGGGTGAGAATGTGTCGGTGGAGCCCCAAATAAACCCAGGGCACAGGGTCAACCAGGTAAGTGCAGGTATCCATCACTCCTAAGAGGGAAAAAATCCCTGACAGATGGATGAAAGCAGTAAATAAATGAATGTTTTTGCATAAATGATCCCATGGATGATGTGTAATTAAGCCAATGAGGTTTAGGCAATTAGCTTTGGCCTATAAAAGGATGCATAAAAATGTTGATACCAACTTCATAAACAAAGGCTGTTCTTTGTGCTGCTTAAGGATACAAATCTACATAAAACAATAATTGTTAAAATTTCCCTTTGGGATTAATTAACTTTTACTTTTGTTTATTCATTTTAAATGGCAAAATTATGTGCAGGATTAGAGTGCCTTCAACTGTGACTGTCAATGTGCAATTTTCACTATTTTCTTCTCATTCACTTTAACTACATTATAGAACTTTTGTCATTTTTCCAGTCATGCACCCTCTATCGACGGTTAATTTGGCATCTTGCATCCTGCCTGACCTGACCTCTCTCCAGCCAGCAAACAAAGATCTTACAATGACTCTTGTTTTGTCCCTTTCTCTTCTTGCGTTCCTTTGCTGAATCATTGACATTGCATGTTCAAACCAGCTAGTTCCGTATTACACCGTGAAGCGAAACTCTGCTGCAATGTCACTACCTGTCCCAGGTGTAAAAGCTGTATAGTGCAGTTTCTCAGCCTTAGGATGAATGTAAGAGTCAGCACATCTCCTGATACCGTTGTCCCTGGCCTTACCTTTATACCAACACAGCCATCACTGAAGAAGCCTCAACTCAGTCTGGAGGAAGATGAAGATTTCTTTGGAGCCTTACTGAGTGGTTCCAGAACCATGAGATGCTACATTTAACCACATTTAACTCAGAAAACTCAGTTACTGTGTTAACAGAATCAATAACAAAGAGAGAAAAATATAATTTTTATTTTATTACATTAAAAATTAGCATTGATTTTATTTCTGTACACTAATAAAGACATTGTGTTTTAAGTCAGATGCAGAAATTTGTATATGGTAAAGTTGTGTATTTACTTTAATTCAATTACTTTTGTCCTATAAGTGACTGCAGCAAAGTTACTATTTGTTTTATAAAATGGCATATATGATCACCTTTTACAGTTATTTGTCATTTGATTAGCTTTATTTCTGATTTTTTGGGGTATAGAAGAGAAACTTCCCTTTCATTTCCTCCAACAGGTAAATGTGCGCAATTCTGCTTATAATTGTTTCTCGCATTTTGTAATTAAAAAGCATTTACACAGACAGGTTTCACACCAGGATGTTGGATCAGACACAGGGGAGTTGGGAGCTTCATCATTCCATCTGAGCACCTGAGAAATGAAAGAGACATTTAATTTTCTAAGCACAGTAATAAGTAACACATTGCTGTGGTACTGTTCTCTATTTGCAAAATTTCCACATGTGCAACTTAACAGAGACAATATTTAGAACAACATAAAACATGGTAGGTGATGCTGTACATATAAAACACAGGTCTACATAGGTCAGCAGGAAGTCTCATCAGAATGTTGCTGCCAAACTGTGATGCTTAATTTATACAGGATATCTAACTTCATGTTATTTATCCGTACAGTAACATGGCCGCACGGTGGCTAAAAAAAAACCCAATCATTCATATGGAAATCACGACAATAACACACTCCTGGCTAAAACAACACGCTGCTTTGTGCAATTCCATGTGGTTAAAATGTGTGTTTATCTAGCTGCCAGGAAGTTCGGTGTGGTGTGTCTTTAAATTTGGTAGGGAAATATGATGCAGGGGTCTCCTTTACTTCATTTTTTACAACTCTAACTTCAGATTTTTTAAAAAGTACATTCACAGTTAAAAAAAACGGTCCAACGCAGAATAAAATTGAGATGTATTAACACGAACAACATGCCTCGTTGTCAACATGCTATCTGACTTTATAGGCAAGGTGAGCAAACATTAAAATTAAGCCTGTCAAATTAAGCAAAAAGTCAAGTCATCGCATGATAAGAAAAAATGCATGCAATAAGTTTGGCAGATGCAATAATTTTCATTTGTCTTTCTTTTCTGCCGCATTTGTTTTAAGGCAATATTAACTAAACACGGCAATACAACAAGCTTCCATTTGCAGCGTGGTTGGCAAAGTGATGCTGCCCTTTAATGTTGTTAAAAAGGTGACGTTTTGAAAAATGTTGCAAAGATTTCACAGTCAGTATAAATTCCCTGGATGAACAAACATGTTACAGACACCATTTCCATAACTTTACAATGACATGAAAAATGACATTTTACCATTCCACCTCTGGTCAAGTCCAAACATGTCACCTTATATGAGCTTATATGACCTGAGCAGACTATGTAACTGTGTTACTTGGTGTTTGGAGACCATATGTTCCAGATAACCATGTTGCCAAAAACCCCCAGGAGAAATCCTGATCTGTTTCAGCAGACTGGGGACTGGATGAGACAAGTCTGCATATCGAGCTAAATGTTCTTTAGAAATTAAACTATGTTGATCTTTGAAAGGGTGCACTTGCATTATTATCGCATTATTGTTATTTAAATTGAAAATGGTCTCAAAATGACAATGATAATCGCTTAGCGCAATATTATGGTCTATCACAATAATTTCTGAGACAAGTAATCACATGGCAAAATTTGTTACCGTGACAGGCCTAAAGAAAATGACGACTTTACCATTCAGAGACTGGGGGAGGGTGGTATGAGGGCCTAAAGTCCACAGGTGGGGGTTGTGCTTACACCCCAACACCATGCAGAACATTTGGCATTGGTGCCAGAGAACACCAAGAATGGCTAAAAAAAATGCCACTGGCGCCCTGTGCTCTTCACAGATAAAAGCAGGTTCACACTGAGCACACGTGACAAACGTCACAGAGTCTAAAGACATGAAGACACCGTGGAGACTGTCCTGCTGTCTGCAATATCCTCCAGCATGACCGGTTTGGCAGTGGGTCAGTAATGCTGTGGGGTGGCATTTCTTTGGAGGGTCGCACAGCCCTCCATGCGCTCGCCAGAGGTAGCCTGACTGCCATTAGGTACCAAGATGAGATCCTCAGACCCCTTGTGAGACCATATGCTGGTGCGGTTGGCCCTGGGTTCCTCCTGCATGCAAGACAATCCTAGACCTCATGTGCCTGGAGTGTGTCAGCAGTTCCTGCAACATGAAGGCATTGATGTTATGGAGTGGCCCACCCATTCCCCAGACCTGAATCCAATAGAGCACATGTGGGACATCATGTCTCCCTCCATCCACCAACACCAAGTTGCACCACAGACTGTCCAGGAGTTGGCAGATGCTTTAGTCCAGGTCTGGGAGGAGATCCTTAAGGAGAACATCCGCAACCTCATCAGGAGCATACCCAGGTTGTCATGATTTGGGTTTTTTCTGTGCTTTGTTTTCGGGCTTCCTGTTTTATTTTGTAGTTTTTCCTGTTTAGTTCCCTTGGTTCTTGTTCAGCTTCATAGATTTCCTATTGATTTAGTTCACCTGGATTCATTTAGTTAATTTGTTTCACCTGTGTCTCGTTTTGTTCTGTGTATTTATACCCCTCAGTTTCATTCCTTGGTTGCTGGATCATTTGGTTACGTAGTTAGTTTGTTCTTAGTCTCCTGGGTTCCTTTGATGGAAAATTGGTCTTGAACCTGCATCTCTGTTCCCTCGTCTCTGCATTTGGGTCCACTCCTTCACCATCTCCACCGCCCGCCGTGACACAGGTGTTGTAGGGAGGTCATACAGGCATGTGGAGGCCACACACAGCCTCATTTTGACTTGTTTAAAGGACATTACATCAAAGATTGATCAGCCTGTTGTGTGTTTTTCCACTTTAATTTTGAGTATATAACTCCAAATACAGACCTCCATGGGTTGATACGTTTGATTTTCATAGATCATTTTTGTGTGATTTTTGTTGTCAGCACATTCAACTATGGAAAGAACAAAGTATTTAATAAAAATATTTCATTCATTCAGATGTACAAGGTGTTACCTCAGTGTTCCCTTTATTTTTTTGAGCAATATATGTGTGTGTGTGTATGTATATATATGTATATATATATATGTATGTGTATATATATGTGTATGTGTGTGTGTGTATATATATATATATATATATATATATATATATATATATATATACACACACACACTGCTCAAATATATATCTATATATGTATACATATATATGTACACTTATTTTCTTAAATACTGTTCTGTAGTCTACTACAAATGCACCTTGGTTTCTTGTCCCTGTCATCATGGCTGATTAAAACACTCGCTGTGCTTGCTGGAGCAGTCATTCATGTCATCGCCGAGGACGGTGCTGTGATTTCCCAATGGTGTCTGCAGCCAGGGACAATGCTCTACTTAACAATTTCTCAGATGGATCAATTTATCAGAGCAAAACCCCAAATGGTTTCACAATACTGAGAAACTGATTTTGGTGCCTGAGAGAAATGACACACCTGTAAGATAAGATATAACTTGATGAAATTAGAATTTAACTTATCCCTGCTTAACTTGGAATATAAACTATGGTTGAATCCTCAGGCACACTGGAAACTAAAATGTTTTATGCATACATATATACATATATAGTGGTGGCCATCATATTTCAACTATTTGTGGCACAGGCCCCGTTGAGGTAGGCATCTAAGCCTGCCTCAGTTGCTGCCAGGCACTTTACATGCTGCTACCCATTTATCTGGTTGTGCATTCCAAATACCAGGGTTTCTTCTTTATAATTGATTTTGTCAACTGTGTTTAAATCAGCAGTGTTAAATGTGTGCATCATTAAATAGTGATATACAAAGCATTACATAGGGATGCAGAGCTCCTTCAGTCAAAGCCATTACACCGGAAACCAGCACTGCTCCCAGTAGACCACAAACAAGAAAATCCAGTACAGCTGATTAATGTACATACAGACTTTTTCTTGTATTGATATGTATACATTAACAAGGTTTCTGGGGGCAAATTGTGTAGAGTTTGCAGCAACCCCACCCCACCACCCTCGACATGCATGGGTTCTTTTCCGGCTTCTTCGCACAGTTAAAGACATGCACTTTTGCCCAATTTCAGTATGTAAATTATCACTAGGTGCAACTATGAGTTTGATTAAATGTTTTTGTCTGTGTTGTTCTATGATGGACTAAAAGCTCCCACCCTCTCACGACCCTGTATTTAAAAAAACTTAATTTTCTTGAGGTGTTTCATCCCATTATCACTAGAGAACTTTTTGTATAAGCATGCCAGCACGTCGGTCTTACTTTAGGGGTCTTTGTCAATAAAAAAGAACAATAAGCCAGTGATTATGGAATCTAGAGCTGTTTTCCTAAGTTTTATTTTAAGAACGTGAAACACAAAGTACTGTATGCAGATGTACCCATCTAGAAATATCAGAGGAATTTACATTTTAAGGAAAAGTTCCATCTTGACCTGATGCTTCTGGAAGTCTTCTATGACATTCAGGCATCCATAAGAATGTTTGATGCTTTATCCTCTTCACAACCAGCGTAATATTTAAGTTGTCATTTATTATGTTCTGTCATTTCTTCAAGTAAAATTTAATATTTATATTCATTTGGAATTGCTGCTGATTTGATTCTGTAAAGTACCGATCACTCACACAATTCAGGACAGTCTCTGGAATAGGTTATGTTTTGTTTTCATTAATTGCTTTTTTTTGTTATTGCTGTTTTATATTTTTATACACACTTTTCATGAGATTCTCCCATGAGATTCTTTGGCTTTCTCTCTGCATACCCATTTGTCAAGCAGCCACCAACACACTGATTTGGCCTTTGTGTGATGTGTGTGGAAAAGGGCGGGTTTTGCTCAGTACTCACACAGAGACAACGTCATCACAGATAAACTTTCAATCTTAGCCAAGGAAAAAGTCACTGTGGCAATACTACACTACTCTACCTAGACTAAAGAAAAAGGCTGGCATCTGATTTAACAAAGCAAATAGGCCATAATTACTGCATGGGTGATTATCTTTTCTTTGACAGAAAGTTATTTAACACCAACTGAGAGTAGCTTCTCATTTCTTAAACAATAATGTGAGAAGATGCACAACATGCTTGTGGAAAAGATATTAGTCTGTTTCAAAAGGATCAAATCACTGGCATGTATCAAGCGAAGAAAACATGTAGATTGCAGAAAAGACCTGCCCAACACATTATTAGAAACACATTATTAGAAACGGGAACCACCATGCTCCAGAAAAAAATGGGGTCAGAAAAAAATCCTGATTGATGGTAATCACTGCATGGTGGCACAGTGGTTAGCACTGTGGCCTCACAGCAAGAAGGTCACTGGTTTGATCCTTGGCTGGGGAGGGGTTTGGTCAGTGGCCTTTCTATGTGGAGTTTGCATGTTCTCCTCGTGTATGCGTGGGTTCTCTTACTCTAAATTGCCCCTAGGAGTGAGCATGAGTGGTTGTTCGTCTCTCTGTGTGGCCCTGCGATGGACTGGCAAGCTGTCCAGGGTGTACCCAGCCTGTCACCCAAATAGGCAACTGGCATAGGCTTCAGCTTCCCCACAACCCTGAATTGGATTAAGCGGTTTAGAAAATGAATGAATGAATGAATGGTAATCACTTAAACATTTGATTAAATAAAAAAAAAATTAAAAAAACATTAAAAAAAAAAAAAAAGACTTCGGGCCACATTAGTGATAGTAAGGGAATTTCCACATTCACAAAGGGAAATTGAGGGATTGGGAATGAACAGCTGTTTAGCCATGATTAGTGGTCTTCTGATGTCTAGCCATCAGAAGACCACTAATCATTGAGACTAATTGGAGAAAAAGGCTTCAATTTCCTATGGAGCATATTTATTGAATTCTGGAGCAATGGAACAATGTCATGTGGTCTTATGATTCTGATGAGAGTGACGCTCCAATCCAGACTGATGGGACAATCAGAGGTAAAGGCCCATTTAGGCTTCCTCAAGTAAATAGGGGATCCTTCCACCATCCAAAGACATGCATGATAGGTTAATTGGTCACTCTAAATTGTCCCTAGGAGTGAGTGTGAGCGTGAGTGTGGTTGTCCGTCTCACTGTGTGGCCCTGCGATGGACTGGCGAGCTGTCCAGGGTGTACCCTGCCTGTCGCCCAAAGCCGGCTGGGATAGGCTCCAGCTTCCCCGCGACCCTGAATTGGAATAAGCGGTTCGGAAAATGAATGAATGAATGAATGTCTGTAGTTGCGACACACTCACACAGCCTCTCTATAATGCTCCCACCATGTTTACACTTTATTTGATGTGTGCTGTAAAAGTCAAATATGTTTAATGTCGATCTATTCTGATATCATTTGCGTCACATTTCTGGCACATTGGGGTTTCTTGGTGTTTTATTTTGGGTTTTTTTGTTTTGTTTTTTTTAAAACAGACAATGCACATTACTTTTAAAAATTAGCACATTTTTAGTTAAATATGTGAGAGAGTTGATAACCTGGAAAACCAGACCTCTAAAGAAGCTGCCTTAGCCTGATTATTTATTTGTGTTTGCAGGTGCCGTCCTAATCAGTGGCATGGGCCACAGTTGGGCCCGGTGTGTTCTGCCACTCTGTCAGCTCCACCAAGCCTGAGCTCAATTTGTCTACCAGGCTTGGACTGGGAGATCACTCTGGGCTTGTGCAGGTGTGGCACCTTATAGTTTGGTTTGGTTTGGTTAATTTTGTTTGGTCCTGTTTTGGTTACATATTTATTTTACTCATGTTTCTTTAATAATGTTTATTTTCATATAAACCACTTCTGTGCCTGCTTCCCTTTATGGTTGCAGCCTTCAAGTCAGGCTGCAACATATGTATGCATTTATTTATTTATGTATTTATCCTCCAGATTTAACTTGCTATGCAATTTTTCCCTTCTGGATATTCCGCGTGTTTTTCCAAACTGGTCTGATTAATCATGTTCTTAAGCAGCTAATCTGCATCAGCAATTTAGTGCTGCATAAAGAGGTGTGATTAGATGCTGCAAGTGTCAAGCCCACTTTTGGGGTATGACATCAACTTCAAACTGGTTTTCATTAGTTTGAAACTGTGGTCTCATTCTTTATTTTTTAGGCTTTAGGTTGGGGCTATTTTGGCGAGGCCATTTTGTTTTTGGCTTTTTTTTTTCTTTTTTATGCAGGCTATATACACACACACACACACACATACTTGTCTCAGCAGACAAGCTGGAACGACAGCAGCTTTGTGTCCAATAGTCACAGATGAATTCAGTTACATGCGTCTGACCAGTATTACTTTTCTCAGAAGTTTATGTCAGCTTGACAGGATGAGCTCTCAGCCAGATGAGAGCTCTGCTGGGCCGCCTCCAACCTCGTGTTTGTAACTGAGACACACAGGTAAATCAAAATAAATTCACTTAAAATTACTGGCGCCATTTTCTGTCATTTAAAAATTATTTTTGTGTTTTTTTGTTAAAGAATGGGATCACTATTTAGATAAATATGGTACATATTATACGCTAGGTAGACCGTATCATTTCACTAACAGTAAGAGCACTTCGGAGAGTGCAAACTATGTAGAACACGTCATAGCCTACGTAGTTTGCACACTTTGAAGTGTGCAGACCCTGAATTGTGACACAGCTTCTATGTCAAGAAAACTTGTGGTTTGGCTCAGCATAGCTTCGTAGTCAGCATTCAGTGTTTTGTTTTTTTTCTAAAATGCAACACATGCTGTGCTCCTCACAGAAGGGAACGAGTCACAATCACTGTCCATTCCCCTTCTGTGTTGCCGTCCCTCCCACCTTCATTCAAACAAAACTTGGCAATGGAAATGGTAGGAGAAAATGATTCATAGAAGCTTAAATGCTATTTTTATTCACTGCGATCAAACTACATTTCTGCATTTAAGAACTCAACATCAGGGAGCACATTATGGTGTATAAACATTTGTTTTTGTTTTTTAATCCAGATAAACACTTTAAATGAAGTTGTATAAGACTCAAATGGTTGTGGTTTAATTTGATGACCAATGTTTAAAATTCAACCAATACTTTGAAGTACTTCTGCATGTCAACTTGAGAAAAATTTTGAAGAAGCAACTTTTACTTGTAGCTGAGTAAGATTTGACTCAAATCCTGGAGTTGAGTACTTTGTCCACCACTGCTCCTTTTTTGTGGTAAAAATGAAGGTATAATGACACAGATAATCATATTGCAAATAATCATGACATGATTCTCTTAACCTTAATTAAAATGCGTAATGGAGTGAAAGCTCTTTGGTAAAACTACATTGACTCAGTGTTACAAATACAGTGTAAGCTGACTTATAGCATTTTTAGTTTCTTCAAACAGTAGTTTATCTTTTAAGGAATGCCTAACCGGCCATCTAACTCGTCCTGTTAATATTTTTTGTCCTTGGAGCCCACCATCTGTATCATTGTTATTCAGGGTCTTGATGGTGGACTCATGAGGATTAACATTAGACTTTGTGTGAGAGGCCTTTCATTGCTCAGAAACTACTCTGAGCTCCTGTGACCTTGTAGACGATTGCACTCCTTGTTCTTAGGACTGTCTCATTTAATCAACCACTTGATGTTAAATTTCACCCATTTGTGCACAGTTTGTCTGTGGAATCCAAAACTTTGAGATTTAAACTTTTCAACCAGAGGAGCATCATCACCTTAAAACTTCTTCATCAGAGCTCCAGAGAAATTTCATTGGAATGTTTTAACACTAGAAGGACTACGGAGGGATCATTTGATCCTCCTGTTTGGAATGTGGTCTGACTAGTATGCTAAAAATGGGGCAGCCTCTTGCTGTGAGTTGATATGCAGATTGTCAGAGCAGCACAAATAAAATGAAGAAACAAAAGGAAGAACAAGGTTTTACAGCAACTGAAACTAACTTCGTTGCTTCTGACTCCAATCTTCTTCTTTACAGCTTGAATGTTCCTGCTTTTTTGTAAAAATTTTGCATTGCTTAGAATGGATCGCCACATATTTATCTTTTTTGTTGAGTTCAATTTAGTAAGAGACATGAAAGTAAGAAAATCAAAAACATACAAAATAGAAACTGTGCTTATTTCAATTGGTTTATTCATGTTTTTGAAACAACATTGCAGAAAACACAAAGAATATTCACACATATTTACAGTGTGTATGTGTTTGACATCACACAACGTATTCAAAACTGTCCTTGGTCTGAGCAGACCTGGCACTCCCATGGCACTTCTTTGTTGCTCTTGCCACATGTAAACTTGTAGCAATAAACACATTGTTCGGTAGCAGGGTTATTTTTGCACCGGTGCAGGACCTGGCACTTCTTCCTTTTACCGAGTTCATCGGATGCTGCGGCCTGTTTGCGAAGACAGTTTTCCTTTTCAATCTTCTTCGCCGTCACATGAGACTCAGCCAACTCACTGGCAAGCCGCATCAGAAAATCTGGCCGCCCTTCTTTCCTTCCTGTGCAGTCTTGATATAGAACATGGCCGTTCAGGGCTGCCATGTCAATCATGTTACAGAAGACAGCGGCCGGCCATCTTCTTGTTCCTGCCCGTATGCTGTATTCCCGCACCATCTGGTCCATGGTACCCACACCGCATTTTGTTAAGTTGTACTGGGTGATGGTGCTTGGCTTTCTTTTGAGTCTGAATGACACCGTGCAAACTGCTCATAACGTACACCGTCTTCTTCCGGCTGGCTGCGAACACTGTCATGGTGGCGTCAGTCGTTGAAAAGATCTGAGTGCTGAACTCACTGCAGTTTCTCTCTCGAGCCGAAGGGGGAATTTCTCTGCGAATCTTGTTGAGTGTCCCAATAATGGTGGTTTTCCAGCTGAGCAGCTTCTTTGCAAGTGAAATTGATGTGAACATGTTCTGCCCTGGTCCAGATATGGTTCCATCAACTTCATTACCACACTCTCTCCTCTTTGGGACGACTGGGGTCTTTGCCGACATATTGAAAGACATTGCAGATATACTTTGATTTCAGGTCGCAAGCCACCCAAAATTTGATCTCAAACTTGTCTGGTTTCGTAGCAATATATTCCAGAAAAGGGCAACGTGTCTCTGATGGGTAAAGCTGTTCATCAATTGTGATGTGCCGACCAGGGGCCTCATTTATCAAACTGTGCGTAGCAATGCTGACTACAGGTGGTGTACATATGGAAAACAGGAAATGCGGTGCAAAAAAACTTCACGATTTACAAAGCGGTGCGCAGGAACGTCCCATGCCTGTTCTGCAGGGAAAAAGCAAAAAAAGAGGACTTTTCTGGAAAATGAAGAAGAAATTATAATAGATAATGTTGTAAAATGTAAAAGTATTTTATCTGGTGGAGACGGGATGGACATCACCACCAGAAAGACAGAGGAGGTCAGCAGGGGAAAAGGAAGGAGTCCAGAGATACGCTGTAACAAAATGCTCCTGATGATGCTGAAATTGGTTCATTCCTTTGTTTCATATTATAAAATGAACGTACATAAATGAGACATTTCTTTGGTTTTATTTTCTGCCTTTGGTGTCGCCATTTCCCGTTTCTCCAGATGTTATGCGTACGCCAGGGTCAGAGTTGGCATGGAGGTAGGGACGTTTTACTGCCAAGTCGTGTTTTGATAAATCCAAAAAGTTGACTATAATTGGCGTACGCCGGGTTTTGAGCGTGCGAAAGCTTTGTAAATGAGGCCCCAGGTCTGTAGAATGTGACATAGTTCTTTGCTGCACTCGCTCTGGCAGGGTGTTCTGCCTATCAAAGCGAAGGTGTCGCATGGTTTTTTTGAAGCGGTCTCTAGTCATTGTTGCCATGATCCGTTTGTTTCCATACATCTCAGACCAGTTGTCAGACAATGATGGAACCTTTGTCACCCCTCAACAGATGATGACTGCAATGAAAGCCATCAATTCTGGAACGGCCATGAACCAATCCGCAGTCTCTGTCTCCCTTGCATGCTCAATTGTGCATACTTGAATGAATACAAAGCATCTGGTGAGTGAGAAAACAGAGAAAGCTTTGAAGGCAAGTTTTGATCCTTTTTCTGGCTTCATGTGTAGGCTCTCCCTCTGCGGCGTAAGGTTCAATAGGAGTGAAATCCATACGTCGTCCAACCTCTTCCTTACGCCAAACTGTGCCATCTTTTGCAGTCTATGTTACCGTGGTATCCAGCTGAGGATTCTTTTTCAGGGGAGGAGGAACATCTTCCTCCGAAGACTGCTCCGAGTCAGATTCTGCTTGAAGGTCAATGCCATCTGCTTCAGAGTCAAAAAGGCTTGTGTCACTCAGAACCATTTGCAAAGTCTGCTCAGTGGTGAATCTTAGGATAACAAAAGTGACTAATCAGCCACCACATTCCAAGGCAAGAGTACTCAAAACTTCAGTCCTCCCATTAGTGGCACATTTGAATCACAATAGGGGCTCCTCTGCCACCACATTCCAAGGCAGGGGATCAAATGATCCCTTCTCAGTCCCCAAAGTGAGTACCCAAAACTTCAGTCCTGCGAGTGTTAAAAAAATCATAATTTCATAGATCCTTATTAATCCAATTAAACAAGGTTGCAACTCAAATCTGTTTTTATGACATGAAATACTTTACATAAAATTTTACTTTTTAATAAACCACCATTATCTATGGTTCAAATTTGTGTTCAAGTTGATTTTTAATCCATGTAAAGTATCAAAATATATCATGTCACTTTATGTTGAAAATTGAAAGGTCCAATGTTAAAATATATTTTATAATTAATACAGTAACTCATGAAATTTCACTTTTTACTACAGAAAGAAGCAATATGAATAGTATTTTTGACAAACCAAATTTACTTTTTAAAAAACTAAATTAGAAATATCAGTGTGCATAGTTGCAACTTGCAACAGTTTTGCTTGATATATATTAATAAATAAGGGATAGTAGAATTAAATCCATTGTTTCCCCTTAGAAGTGGTTTACATGTCATGAAGCACAGTTTTAGATTTTTTAAAAATATTATTCATTTTCTTTGTTTCATTTAACTGTATGCTGATTGTGACTGTTTGGACTTGATGAACATGACTGATTGGGGATACTACACTATACTACACTTTCAAGATGTTTTGATTTCCAAAGATTTCAAAGGAACAAATATATTCCATTTTCATTTTTCATTCACAAATGTCTCTTTTTAATACCAGAATATTTTTATGTGAATAACATAACTGTTTAAAGGATATATAAATCACTACATCCAGTTTGTTTAAATATCTGTCTCCTTTTTTCTGCCTGAATTCAATTATTAAATTGAGCAAATCAAGACATAAATAGATAACACAGCTGGTCCTTTTCTGAAGTGGGAAAGACCCATACTAAGATTAAAATGTTTAACATGTTAAGACTGCTGCGATGGACTGGCGAGCTGTCCAGGGTGTACCCTGCCTGTCGCCCAAAGCCAGCTGGGATAGGCTGCAGCTTCCCCGCGACCCTGAATTGGATTAAGTGGTTCAGAAAATGAATGAATGTTAAGACTGTTCTGGGTCTACCACGGACTTTGGGACGGTCCGGTTCAGCAAAAGATTAAATGTTCCAAAAGTCAAGATGTGTCCTACGTACACTACTACATTCATATTCATTGTAATTTTGCAACGTTTTACATCATCTGAAGTCTTTTTATCACAGTTATCTCTTATAGCATGTACTGCTAAGCCAGTGTTTCCCAATCCAGGTCCTCAAGACCCCTTGCCCTGCATGTTTTAATTCTGCTTCAACAAACCTGAATGGAATAAATGCTCGTTGACAGGCTGCAAAGAACTTGATGAGAAAGTTCAGTAATCTGACTCGGGTGTTTGGGAGGAGGAACATGTCTAAAATGTGCAGGGCACAGGGTCCTGATGACCTGACTGGGAAACAGTGTACTAAGCTGTACTGGACCTCTGCTGATCTATGTCATCAATAAGTCGGTTCTCCAGTAATGAAAAATCTAATTAACTAATCTATCTTTTCAGTGAATACAGAAAGTTTCCTAATCGTCACATCACTGGTAAATTAGTAACTCAATGGTTCCTAAATGGTATGTCATGAATACATTCAGACATTTCTTGAGATTTAACAAAATTCAAACATCTGATGCATAACCAGAGTAGTACAAAACATTGGAGGCAACAGCAAGAAAACACTTTCCTTCAAATTCCCTTCCATATCAGCTTTTGAATTGTTCCTTGTTCCCTTTACCAACCTGCGAGGGACCAAGATGGTCAAGAACAAAGAAAACAGGTTGCTTATATGAAAGTGTTTTTATTTTTGTTTGTTTGTTTTTTTTTACCCCATAATGTACAAACACAGGATCAGGGCTCTTCAAAGAGGTCCAATGACCAAGACTGAACCCTTGTCATAATGGTGAATTAAAGTAACTTTAAACTAACCTGTTAAGTGACTGAATACAAAAGAAACTAAATTTACCTAACAAACAGGAAACCGAGCAACTTCAAATTTGAGTAGTGTAGTTGAAATGGGATAGTAAAAGTTTAAGTTTATAAGTTCTACCTGTTTTTTCAGACATGAGAAGTGACTAAGTATTGCAAGTGAAAGAAAATGTTTGAAATAAACCTTGAAATTAAATTAAATTAAAATAAATTAAATTGAATTAAAATGAAACAAGGGGGAACTTACATATTGGCTGATTAGACCACATGAAGGCTGATTAGACCACATGAAGGGTTAACACATTAACACACATAAACTGAAGAACAAAATAAAAACTACCTCACAGTTAGCTTAGTAATTAATCAAAACGAAAAGGATTAACAAAAGGATTAAGTAAATAAATTATTCAGATTAAAAGAACATATCTAAATATTTAAAGAAATAAACTGACTCATGGATGCAAAGCCAAATTCTTATTTATGCTTTCTACTCTGAGTCTACAGTGCAAAGAGGCAGCAAGTGAGACTTTTCCACTAAAGGAAGCTAAAGTTTGCCCAAAATCTTGATACAGTTTTCACAAGGTGTCAATAAGAATAAATGTAACAGAAAAATGTAGGGGGAAAAATCTACATTGCTATAGATGTGAAACTCCCCAGTTTTGCACGTCTGACCTGCTTAAGTATTTATTTATTTATTATTTATTTAAACTGTGGGCAACATTTGACACAAGCTGCAGATATGCTGTATTTCTTTTCACTAAATATAAACTTTGACATAGCTGGAGCTTCTGGTAAATGCCAGATATGCTAATAGAGTCTCGGAGAGTTGGTTTTATTCCCACTTTGTAAGTAAATATTTCATAAGTAATATATCTGTCATTTTTATTTGCATGCACACAGACACATTCAGATGTGAACTGTAATGAACACAAATCAGTTTGAGTGGTATAATGCTTCACAAATGCTTCAGTACATATTCAACTTGCACACAGCTTCAGGACAGATGACCTGTGTTTCCATGTTGTAAAGGCAAGGAGGTCAGTTCTGAGGGATGACGTTCCCTTATGGAGCATTTTTTTAAGGAAAATTGCCCTGGATTTTTAAGTAATACCTGCTGCTATTAACTGGTTCACTTCCACAGCTGAGCAAAACAACTCAGCTGGATGGCTCCTATAGATATACTGTACTGTTTTTATATCCAGGTAACACTCTTCAGTCTAAAGCACACCCTCAGGAGGAAAATACAGTCAAAGGCATCATCTCATACAACCTTTTCTTCTTAATTGTTGCCAATTACATGGATGGGGTTTAAGTGTACAAGTGTGCTGTTCTTCTGAGAAGAGTTTTGTCACGGTTTTAGTTCTACCCCTGACATACTGTGTCAAGACAAAGAGCAGAGAAATGTGATTCTGGGTGAGCCACCAATCTCCACATGTACACTGTATCATTCTTCAGTTATCATATCACCATGTATGCAATGAACAACTGGGGTGACAGTGTTTTAAGAAGCTCAGTCCTTGCATGCATCCAAAACAGTTTGCTTGCAAATTCACAATACAGCCAGAAGCCTTTCCTTAAACTTCAATAGCACTTTTTTTCCCCAAGTTTGACTGGTTTGATGCATTACCTAAGATGATATGGTCCTGGAGTAATGACACATGGGTACAATTACTAGCTGTTTATCATAATTAGATTTGGTAGTCTAAGCATCTCTGTAACTGTAATGAATGAGCTGTGCTAAGGGCAGCATGTTGGTCAGCAAATGAACATTGAGATTCCCTGTCTTTAATGTCTGTAATTAATCATAGTCAGCTCTTGACTCAATGTGCAACAAAGGGGTCATTTTCAAGTCCATATAGTAGCAGACATATCTTTTCTTCATTATTTGCTTTTTTTCAGTTATGATTCCACAAAATACCCATCTGAACTGCACTGTCCTAAATCAAAGTTAACCAACAATAACAACAAAAGTCGGTGCATATGTGTGTGTTGCAGCTGGTTTATTGGTAGAAGACTGAATAGTTTAACAAATCAAAAACAAATTTAAGAACCCCACCTTATACAATCCTTTTGTCTTCCTTTGTCTAAAATTTCTGAAAAGCCTGTTTCATTTACTGAAAGTCTGTTATCAAAATGCCGTTACATCACTTCTGTCACATCTGGTCCTTTTCACATACTGACTGTCCACAAATGGTCATGTTCAGAAATGCATAGACCACAACTTAGCGTAATTGCAAATCACAGTGTTAGCTATAAGTGGTAACCCTGCTACACAGCCGTACATCACAGATATGTCCTTACACATATCAGGCCAGCACGTAGAATCAAAGAAGAGACAATAACGCTGTTCATTTAGCTCTGTAATTTGTAACAGTCTGCATATTTATTCTTTATTTTCATAATTTAAACCCAATGAATCCAGAAATTGTCATCTGAGAATATACCTGTGCCTCCAGGGAACAAAAATCATCAGATGGAAAAGCTTAAAGGGACATTCCGCAATACTGACTGTTGTTTACTGGCAAAGACTGACATAGAGGAGAGTCTGTTAGAAGAGTCATTTACAAAAATGTAGGGCAAAATGCTTATCATGCCACAGCCACAGTTTTCTCCATTGTAAGAAAAAGGGCAGTGTGACCGCAGCATCCAAAAAGGAGGACCAACATCAGGTTAGCCTTCACCAGGTGGAAGCCTTGCAAGAGGGAGAAAACTTTTAAAATACATGCTGAAGTTTCCAGATTTTTTCTAGACAATTAAGTTAGCTGTACTACATAGATGAGTCCAAAGATAGTTTTTTTTTTTTTTTCATTTGTTTTATTCGACAGTTTTGCTCATTACCATGGGCATCATCCTGCTAAAATACACCAGCCCTGTTGTTACAGGTGTGTATGTTAACGTGGTT
The DNA here is from genome assembly GCF_933228915.1 of Telmatherina bonti. NCBI lineage: Eukaryota > Metazoa > Chordata > Actinopteri > Atheriniformes > Telmatherinidae > Telmatherina > Telmatherina bonti. The sequence goes on along the minus strand of NC_136613.1, from coordinate 23,015,596 downwards.
TCAGTAGCTTTCAAAGTTGCTGTAAATGCTGGCTTTTTCTCACAGTAATTGCCACTTTATAAAGCTTTTCCAGCAGCTTTTAGTCTAGTTTTTATGTTACTGAAAGCTGATGTTTACCACTACTATGAAAGCCACCGAACACACTGAAACATACAATTCCACCAGAGTAGTATTACAAGATTTTACTTAATGTGTGGCGCAGTTGTGTTGTTTTCAACAAGTTTTCTCCACGGCATGAATTAGTCTGCTAATGCACTAAACCAGGTCATTTCAATCAGCACAGTGAGTTCAGTGGCCGAGAAGAACAAACACACAGCATGGAAATGGCTTGTAAAAGTGTTGTTAAGGCTTTTTTGATACATGGTGGCTACCATTGTTACAATAGGTATTTGAGGCCCTAGAATGCATCTGTTTAAATGCAATACATGATGGGAGTAATTCTTACTCAAGTTCCTTTTAATGTAAGTCTTCAGCTGCTTAGTGTGGACCTTATTTGTTGGAAGTATTGGATAATGATTTGCCAAACTGGTGAGAGGTTTCGTATGCAATGTAACCAATTCATCACCTGAACATGTTTGTTACTGCATCATGCTGTTGTTGTATGATGCAAGTTACTCCATTCAATGTTAATCATCGCAGTACATTTTTATATGGTACTATTCTGACTGAACCACACTTTTACCTTTTTAAAAACAGCAATATAAACGGTCTGCCTGTGCCCATTGTTTCACTGACTACTGCTGTGTTTTCTTGCCTAGTGGGGTCATTTCTTGAGGTATCCTCAAATGCTTCATATTTCTGTGATCGATGCTACTAAAACAAAAAGGCTATCAAAGTCAATGTGTAATAATAACTTATGAAACTGCTGAAAATTATACCATAGAAATGCAGATATTTGAAAATCTTTCATTACATTTTGCAAAATATACATGCAAAACTTGATCCTACTCATTGAAAAAAAATGAAGAGTAATCATTTAAAAAAAATAGATATTTATACCGTATTTGTATTTACAGCCGGGGAGTTCCTCTACTTTTTTTGTCACAAATAAGTGATTACCAACATATAAATCCAAATGAGCTTGGGCTTACAGAAGGTGTGAGTACCACATTTTATGTGATTAATTTTCTTATGCAGCTTTAACTTGCATTTCTAGACAAAACGCGGAAATCTGTTCACTCACAATGGTTCATGAGGAAGCTCCTGAATTGGTACAATGATTTCCATCACTAAAAATTGGCTGTTTTTAAAGGTTTGATGTCCTGAAAAGTCTGTGCTTGTTTGTCACTTTGGATACATCAATTGTGGCCTGGACATCTTAAAACCTAAAATAAATTAAATCAGACATAGAATAAAAAAGGACAGTCCTCTCAGCCACAATGGTTCTTCTAAAAGCAGGGTGAGCAGAGTCAAACCACACTAAAAGTTAAAGTAGAAAAACCAATTTATTCAAAAGATTAAAATCCAGTCTTCCAACAAGTCCTTTAAAAGAGTCAACTGCTGCGGCATGGGGTAGGTCCCTTGTCAACACCCCCCCCCCCTTCTGGTCCTCTCGTCTGCAGTGACACCACATGTCCAGTCTACCTGCAGAAGAGAGACTATGCAGCAGTCCACCATTCCCCAAATCCCTTCCCCCTGGCCCTGCAGCTAGCCTCCAGCTCTGGATTCAAAACTTTGCCATTATACTGATGCTTTTTCCTCAGCTAGGAATATCCAGAGGCCCTGGACTGAGTAGTTGCACCACTGAAGCCTTGAACGGCAGCTGCACTTAAGTCTCCCGATGCAACCATCATACCACTGAGCCAGTGGTGAGTTCCATCTCCAACTGCTCCCTCCTCAGCAGCCTTCTCTTCTGCTTCACTGTCTGCTCCCTGCTCCTTCCTTGGCAGTCGTCTCCTCTTCTGCTCCATGCTCCTTTTGTCACATCTGCAGCTCCAAATATATCCAGCAGAGACATTTCATCAGTTCCTGTTTATCAATTAGCAAGTGGTTGATGGGCCTCCAAAGAGTGTGACACAGCAAACAATCCACATAATAGCACACAGTACAGACATTTCACTAAAGTTGTGCATTTTGATCCATATTACACAGTCTTTATCTCAGAATACTGTTAAAAAAAGTTGATGAAGTTCCTGGAAACAAGAAAATTACTTTCTTACTTTAGTAGACTGTAAATGTATTTTACTTATTTTTTCAATTTAGTTTAGGTTTCACACACACACACACACACACTTAAAATATTTACCTATGCAATTGTATTTAGATTTTATTGGTAACTAATTGGGCTGCACTGTGGCCTCATAGCAAGAAGGTCGCTGGTTCGATCCTTGGCTGGTTTGGTTAGTGGCCTTTCTGTGTGGAGTTTGCATGTTCTCCCCGTGTATGCATGGGTTCTCTCCGGGTACTCCAGCTTCCTCCCACCATCCAAAGACATGCATGATAGGTTAATTGGTCACTCCAAATTGCCCCTAGGAGTGAGTGTGAGCGTGAGTGGTGTTGTTCATCTCTCTGTGTGGCCCTGCAATGGACTGGCAAGCTGTCCAGGGTGTACCCTGCCTGTCGCCCAAAGCCAGCTGGGATAGGCTCCAGCTTCCCCACAACCCTGAATTGGAATAAGCAGTTCAGAAAATGAATGAATGAATGAATGAATGGTAACTAATTGAAGAATAATTTTAATAGTATAACCATATATATCTCAGTACAAACTAACAAAACTGAGCTGTTATTGAGATTTCTACACTACAAGCATATTGGCCTATTTCCACCATTGTTTATATTCTCTTCAAGGCTTAATAGATGGTAAAATTGCCTCACCATTGTTACAAGTAAAATTACCAGTCCAGCAGGGTTTTGGATTAGCCATACGGCTGCAATTTCAAAAAATGATGAAACAGTCAAATTGCATGTCCAAAATTCACTACATCACAGAAGTAACAGACATCATTTGTCCACATCAATTTTATGAAACCTAAAAGAGGTTATACGATGTGTGCTACTACAATTCTGAGGAAAAGGTAGCTCTACCAGATACTGAAACATAGAAAAAAACACAGTTAATTAAACACAAACTTTTTAACTTAAAGGTAGAGTATGTAAGATTTTCAATATTTTCAAAATAAATTAACTAAAAAAATAACTACAATCATAATTAGATAGTTTTTTTAAAACTGTGTGTCCATATTTGATGCGTTATTAAATTAAATTACAAGTTCAATTAATGACAAAGACCCTTCTTGAATGTTTTCTGACCAGTAAAAAATAAAGTACTTTTTTTCAACCAGTAGGGTGAGTATAAGCCCATTTATTGCTTATACTATACTATACTTATAGAGCGGCTCTGAGCTACAGCTCACAAGCGATTCCTGCCCTCATTGGAGCTGGCAAGGAGGAGGGGTGAGTTTTGCTCATTACTGCCAACCTGTGGTTGTTTGTGGAGGTAGCAATTGTGTGGTTTTGCTCACGATCTGGTGTTTGCCACCTAGTGGTGGAAAGCATGGCCTTGAAATCTTACATACTCTGCCTTTAAGGACTGCCTTTCCTTTATTTGGACATCGAGTGCATTTAATCAGAAACCATACTTAACCAACAAATACAGTTTTCTTTTTCTATTTTATTTCATTTTTATTTTATTTTTAAAAGATGAGTCAGATTAGTATTAAAGAAATGCTTGAAACTTACAAACTTACCATAGAATATACATATACATATATATTAATATATATATATATATATATATATATATATATATATATATATATATATATATATATATATATATATATATATATATATACAAGCATATTTTTTTAACCCTTTAAGGTCCTGGTTTTCATTTGGTAGAAGTAAATTTGGAGTGATTATGTGGGATTTCTTTAAGAAACTGTGGAAGTAAACCTGTCTCTACCAGTTGGTATGGGTATGTAAGTGTTTGATAGCAATACTGTTTCGTGCCACTGTTATTTATTATTAGCATTTTTCCTCTCAACCATTTGCAAAAACAAACAGAAAAAAATGTCCTGTTTTTTCTTGTCTAAAAAACAGAAAACTACAGAAAAAACATTTTTCCGACCTTTTTGTTAGTGTGAAAGTAAAAGAGTAAAACAGTAACACTGATATTATTCAAAGAACACACTGATGAAATTACATTAACCTTTTTTGATTTTCATGGTTCTAAGTGTGTGTGTGTGTGTGTGTGTGTGTGTGTGTGTGTGTGTGTGTGTGTGTGTGTGTGTGTGTGTGTGTGTGTGTGTGTGTGAGAAAGAAAGAGGTGTATTCTTGTTTAAAATCAGTTGTGTAAAAAAAACTTTTATATAGCGAAGCTTCATAAATCATGTAAAAATGGAAATTTCTTTTCATTGTAAATATCACCAATAAATGATAAATGATTTTTTCATTTGGATAGAAATCACATGAATGTTACAACATCTTTTAAGAAGAAACTGAAGAGGCAACTGGGTGAGTTTCAGCAGATTAGGACTGATCATGATCCAATTAATAACTCAGTTGTTAAAATTGAAAAAGCTGTAACTGTTGACATGAACGTCATTGAACATCAATGGGTTAATCTTCCTGTGTCTGGTTGCAGTGCTCACGTTTGGTTTATTATCTTCAAATGTCAAATAATTCAGCTAACTCCAGGGAATCCTAGGTTTTTGTAAACAACTGTTTATTTGACTTTATATGTGATGCATTTGAAAATCCATTTATCCAAATAATGAAAAAACAATACATATTTTTATTTATTGAACGATGAGAAGTATTAGACAGGAAAAAACAGGTTAAAAAAAAAAATTCATTCTGAGAGTTATATTTTACATGTTTCAAAAGGTGTTGAATAACTTAATATCACTTGAAATCCAGCTAGAATTTTAGTTTACAGATGACAAATCTCAGTGGTATATCAAACAAATTAAAAAGGCAAGTTATACTCTAAGTTGTTTATATTTGGAGTCACGACTCTGTCTAATTCGACTGAGTTGTATTAATGGATGGCATTTTGTCTAGATATGCTAAATGAGTCTTAATGGGCACCGGATGTAAATTAATAAACAATGCCCCATGGTACGCATGGGTAATTAATTGTGCTTAACAAGAAAAGATGAATGATATGGGTTTGAGTTATAATTTTCACAAAGTTTTCGTGTTCCTTTCACCTCCTGTCTAACACTGCAAAGATATTTAGAAGACTGTGTCGAGCACCTTACATCATTTCTGTTACTGTATCACACAGTTCTTACTTTACAAGAATTTCAGCATTGGAGTAGGATGGTTGAGGTACTGTGAAGATGATTAGATTTTATAGATAATTGATAGATATGTGCAATGCTTTAAAAACAAGGCTGGGATGTTTTTCTGAAGATTACTATCTGTTCTTACATTGAACATTTTAATTGGTTATTCTTGCATGAAACTTTCTCTTTGTAATATTTATTTGCAATATACAAATAAAAAGTTGTAACTAGATCTAGTTCCCTAGAAGAGAAACATGGTAAAGATTAAACTAAACTCCCTCACAACATTAACACAATGTTTGAAAGTCAGTATTACAGAAGTCCATTCACAGCTCGGTGCAAATTGTTGAAAACTAACACCTGAGTGTAAATAGCAAGAGCCTTGCAGCCAAAGGGAGAACCTAATTGTACCTTTAGAGTGTAAAAATTGCCACTGGGGTGAAACCGTCCAAGGTACTGTTGTTTTACCCCCAACAGTGCAGTTTGTACCTGTTATAAAGACCTATATTGTACCTCTGAGGTCTGTTTGTTTCGACAGAGGTAAAAGTACCACAGGAAGAACAAGAATAAACAAAGCACTGTTTCCATCCTGGGAGAGGAGGTGGAGGTGGTGGAGGAATACAAGTATCTTGGAGTTCAGCTGGACAACAAACTGGACCAGAAATGCAACACTGAATACATCTACAAGAAAGGTCAGAGCAGACTCTACTTCTTAAGGAAGTTGAGATCGTTTAACGTCTGCACCAAGATGTTGCATATCTTAAGTCTGTTGTGGAGAGTGCATTCAGCTTTGCAGCCATCTGCTGGGGTAGTAGCATCAGAACCAGACTAAAACAAACTGATCAAGAAAGTTGGTTCTGTGCTTGGAGTAACTCTGGAGCCGCTGGAGCTGATTGTCCAAAGAAGAATGCTGCATAAACTGATGAAAATGATGGAGGATTCTTCACACCCACTCCACAACACAGTGATGAAACAAAGTGTGTTCAGTGAGAGGCTTCTTCAGGTCCGATGCAAGTTGAAAGATACAGAAGATCATTCCTGCCAGCAGCCATCAGCCTCCAGAACAAGCCCTCCTCAAAATGTATTATTATTATATACTACAATATTGAAATTCCCTTTGGGGATTAATAAAGTATTTTTTCATTTAATTTATTATCATGTTCAACATCATGAATGTCCAAATCTTCAGCTATTCATTGTCATCTCCTGCTCCACAGTATGGAGTAACTTTTTTGTCTTTCTCCTGTTGCATGGACATGTAGCTCCATCAAAGATCAGCTGCAGCAAATTGGCCTTGTTGCTCATCAGAATAGTTACAAGGGATATAGACATTAAAACTAACAATCATGCTATTTGCAATTATTTTTCATATATATATATATATATATATATATATATATATATATATATATATATATATATATATATATATATATATATATATATATATATATATAGATAAATTTTTTTATTTTATTTAAATTAGATTATTTATTTTGTTGGTATCTGATCATCATCTTAATTTTCATATTTCTAACTTTAAGGAAATTTACTTGTTTTGTTGCAAGAATAACTTTTACATCTTGCAAGGTAAATAGAAAGTTTGACAAGTTCAGAGTGTGGAGGCCATTCATATTCATGGAGGAGAGTGAAGTGCATTACTAAACATAGAACCCATTTTCAGCATGGTGATTCAGCACTGCGCTTGTCTCTATCAGATAGGATGACAGACTAATATTGATGGGACTTGTCCTTGCTCAAGCTGATACTGTACATTGTACACAGGTGTGAGAACACGGCTGTCCCCTGGGCTTCCCTTGGCTTTGCAGTGAAGTCACAGTGACAGCCAACTGCTCCAGGAGGATAATCCTCTGAATAGAGGAACAAAATTGATAATGAGAATCTGTAAAAAAAAAAAAAAAATTGGTCATTCTTTTTGAGATAGTGAACAGTAAGCAAATCTCTTTTTTGCTTTATTGACAAAATGCATCTCAGCTGATCTGGTCCACTGTCTGAGCCACTGATCAGATGATGCTTGTTTTATGTGTCGCAAAATGGAGAATTTATCATATCTAACACATTTCCCTTAAATTCAGTCCCTTTTGTTTTGTTTTGTTTTGTTTTGGGTTTTTTTTGGTCATGTAAAAGACAAACATGACATGTAAGGAAGTTGGGGATGCCTTCGCTGTAAATAATCAACTTGTCTCCTTTTTGTCCAGTATGTCCAATAAGTGCAGGCAGGGGTAAGACTCACAAACCCTTTGAGATTAAACAAGAACACATGCATAGAGTGGAGGTAGACTAATGAATTAATTTAAGTTGATTGCTGAAAATCCAATCCAATATTCCTACAGTTCACCGATCATCCCATTGATCCAAGGCATACATGCTGAACAGGAAATAAATATATTTTTTCTCAATTTTTTGCAGCATTTCAAACTAAAATCTTTGCTTCCACAGGGCTATCATAAAGAAAGGGGTTATGTGTAGCACAGAAACCAATATGTCTTCCAATAAGAACCACTGAAAAGCCATTAAACCAACCACACTCCTTCTATTGAAAACCCTAATGGCCTTCTGCTGGGGACAGGTGCTCCACAAATTGCTTCCTCTAAATGATTAATGAGTGAACATTTATAAGAGAGGCAGCCTAACTGTGTGGGCTATATGTGTGAAAAGTGTGTGTGACTGATGGTATTACATCAGAGTGCAGCAAGTGTAGCATTACTGATAAGTTAGTAAGTTAGTTTTAGAGCAAATGTACGCTCAATGATCCGCATTCAAAACATCTCACAATAGCTGTTTAGTTTGATCATTTTTTCATTTCATATTGTTTGCTCTGAGACATGCAAAATATATCATGTATAACCAGGGCAACTATTTTACTTAATGAATTTATATGCAGCATTGGAATGTTGAAAGCCCTTGCTGCAAGGACAATATGTCTATAACTATTTATTTCAGATAAATACAATATAAAATCCAAAAAGTACAACGTGTACAATTTAGAAGGTTGTCTAAAGTTGTGAAAAAGAAATCTTTGCAAATCAATGTTTTAGTCAATGGAACATAGGGAACTTGTAATGATGTGTTTTTTTATGTCCACAAGGACACAATTTTTCATTAGTTATTCTTGGAGGCAGGGCTTTATGATGACAGACACAAAATCTACATATTCTTTTATTAATGAATGAGCTGTCCGAACCTGCAAGCTCATACGCAGTGGGTCTGCAACAAGGCCATCCTTCTTGGAGTGGCTCTACCCCATGTGATCCATTCACATGCAACCTCTGAAGGCCACAAAAAAGTGGTTTATTTATTTATGTTGTTCACTTTCTGTCTTCCACAAGAACTAACAGATGAATATGCCTAAGAGCACATCTGTGGTTTGGTGCTCTATTTTCAGCAGTAAAATAAAAGGAAGATAATCCATGTATAAGTCTTTATCTTTTTATCATGACACATTGAAATTTATTCATACCATCAGTGACATATGTAAGGCTGTCACAAATTATGGTCCTGGCTCTGAAATCTGATTTACAGAACTATTGTCTTGTCATATTAAGTAAAGAGAAACCATAAAGTGTTAATTTCCCCAAATCAAGAGTCTTCACTAAAGTATGGAAGTGTAGAGCTGTCATCCTCATAAAAAAAAAAGTTTGGGCCTTATTACGTTATAACGCGATAGTTTTATTGTAAAAACGTGAAACATATCACGTTATAACATGATAGTTTATTGTAAAAACGTGAAACGTATCATGTTATAACGCGATAGTTTTATTGTAAAACCGTGAAACATATCACGTTATAACGTGATATGTTTTATTGTAAAAACGTATAACCACTTGAACGCTGGAGGGATTACATCTCTCAGCAGGCCCGGGAGCGCCTTGGGACCCCCTGCAGAGTTGGCGAATGTGGCTGGGGAGGGGGGCTTCCCTGGTTACTGCTGCGATCAGAACCCCGATAAGCGGTAGAGGAGGGATGGATAGATGGCACTTGGATGCACCGATGATGTTTGCATTCATAGCGATTCTCGTGCCGCTCAAGTTTCAATTAGAGATGATGCCACGTCATGGGGATTGGACTCATTTTTCCTTCTGTAGAGACCCATGCCTTTTAAAACTGTCCTTAAACAACGCATATTTATTACAATGGATCAAAAGTGTTCCAAAGCACCATAATTTCACAATGTCTCAACCCAAATATGAAGAAAAACTCTATCAAGTCCTGTAAATGAGCCATTTGTAATCTCCTACCCACCCCGTACACAACTTCCTCATCTAAAGTCGAAAATGACCAGGTTCACGTTTTCAGATACATGGTATGTTTCACGTTTTTACAATAACCTTATCACGTTATAACGTGATACGTTTGACGTTTTTACAATAACCTATCACGTTATAACGTGATATGTTTCACGTTTTTACAATAAAACGGTCACGTTATAACGTAATAAGGCCCAAACTTTTTTTTATGAGGATGACAGCTCTACGCTTCCGTACTAAAGACATTGTCAATTGTTCTAGTTAAATTCAGTTTGTAAGCACAGTATTTATTGTTAGCATATGATGCTGACTGTAATGTTGGAGATAGAATAAGGTAACTCTAGAAGTTTGCAAGTGTTAATACTTGTACTTTTAAGGAAATATTTTAAAGTAAACCAACTTGAATAACTTTAAGACCACCAATCATAAAGCTGCAGTAGATTTTCGGTGTGCTTGTCACTATGCTCGTCAGTGTGCACAAGATCACAAATGTTGACACTCACATCGAGTTAAAGAGTTAAACTTTTAAACTTTTAAACTTTTCAATTTACAAATTCTTACTCTTATAATTGTATAGAAGACAAGGTGAGCTGTAATTTTCACGGTTCTTCATACTCGTCATCTGTTAATTATGAACTATTCCATTCAGCCGATTAGGCAGAATCAAGAGATTTTTTTTAGGTTATGCTTCAGTTAAGAATCTTTGAAGAACTCTATTTGGTGTTTTTGCTTCTTCCATGTTTGATTTATTTTTCCAAGAGATCATTTATTCCTACATCCAGGAACTTCAGTTTACCTTTTGGTCTCAGAGCCTCACAGAGCAGCAGCTCCCAGTGGACGTTTGTTCCAGCTGCCGTGGGTTTCTCACTGGGCCCAAGGTTAGCTGCTACATACAGAAAACTCTGTCCAGGTCCAAAAATGTTTGAAGTGTGTGCTTACCAAAACATTTAAAACAAGGAGATGAAGGCTTTAGAGCATTGGTGTCCAAAGTCAGTCCTTGAGGACTGCTGTCCTGAAGGTTTTCGGTCTATCTCTGCTTCAACACATCTGAATTAAGTGAAATGGTTCCAGCAGAGTACGAGGTTCTCAGACATGTTGAAGCAGAGATACCTGGAATGTCTGCAGACTTGTGGCCCACACTTGCCCGCCCAGTGTTAGTTGCATCACTGATATACTTATGTTATGTACCAGTCAATAAATGAACTACATGAGCCAAAAAACCATGTTGGTCCATACAGACAATACCTGGTATGTACAACAGCCAGTTCCAGTGGCAAATTTCCACCAGGTCCGTGTGCTGTGTTCCAGGTGTGTGTGCTGTGTTCCAGGTGTGTGTGCTGTGTTCCAGTTATGTGTGCTCTGTTCCAGCTGCGCACACAGCCTCCACAGCTAATTACAGCCATTTTAGTCAATGGTTTTGATTCACTCGGGGTGCACCTCAGCACATATTAGATGTGTCTTAGAAGCACCTTGTTGCAGCTCTCCACTAAACCTAAGCACCTTGTGTATTTTTGAAGGAGTATGCTTCCAAAGCGTGTCAAGTACAGCAGTTCAAATAGAGCAGAAAATCAGACATGGGAGCATATTAAGGCATTCCAGTGAATTTCAAAATAAAGTCCTCGTTACAGGTTTACTTTTAATGGACTGTGCAAACATCACATCATTACCGGTGACACCAGGTTAAAAATCCGTGGGCAAGGAATCTTTTTTTTTTTCTTATCATGAACAACAAAAGTCTTTCATGGAAGTGGAGAATCACATGATTATAAATGACACCACAGATCATTTTTTTACAATGACAACAGCAGAAAAGAAAGGGCCAAGATTTCAGCATATGTACCTATTCAGTCATAATCTGTCTGTAAAGCATCATTAAGTAATGTACCTATCAAAACAACCTGTGATATGATTTCACAGAGGCATTCATGCAGACTGCAACCTCAGACATTCCATATCCTACACACTCCCAGTATGAATGGGCATGCGGCAGAGGTCAGAACAGTGGCAGAAAATTGAAGAAAACAATCCCAGCTTGCATGTTAATTGTGCCTATAGTTGCAGAAAGATGAGGTAAGTCACTGTGCATCAAGACACAAGAAGGACTTGTGTACTTGGGATTTTAGTGTTTGTTATCTAATTGCCCTTAAGACAAACTTCCCTACTCCTCCAATATCACTAAAATTGGCCCAAAATATTGCTTGTTAAAGAAAATATGTGATTAAATTTAATGTCGTTTTTTTCTATAATTTATTTACATTATGTCTGGGGCCTAAAGCTTTTTCACAAATAAATGTCAACAATGATGACAGCCTGCAGTGATATATTAATATTGCTTGGCAGAAATTTTGTTTGAGGTAATTTAGTAGAGCGCTATTCCATAACATGGATGTCTTCAATAAATAGACATTTTCGCTTTGAAAAATGGGGCTCTCTGCTCTGAAACTAAAGAAGAGAAAAATCCCTTTTTGCAATAGCTGTGAATATATGATGGCTGTAGCATAAGTGAAGGGCTATGGAGCAATGAATATATTTAGAAATTGGTGGGCTTACTCTGCCAAGAGTGCTGATAGGCTGCTCATTAAATTTTTTTTAAAAAAAGGAAAAAATCTTTGAAATAAAGTTTTAAATAACACTTCTTCTCAGTCTTTTTTAGAGGATAATGATTATAGTTAAAGTCAAGAGACACATTGTGCATACTGCCAGGTGAAAGGGGGAAAAACAAAGCATAAAATGTTGATCTATGTGCAGGAAGGCTGTAATTATTTTGACCTGATGTCCTGTTGCCAGTTGGTTCTTTGGCACGCTGACATGGGGCCATGGTAATGGCTTCAGAATCATTTTCACCTCCACAGCTACCACGCTGAGTTTTCAAATTATAAAAGAAAGCAAAGGCACAATTTGGCTTCCGGATTAATTGCTTTGCTCAAATATCTTTCTTGAAAACTCCAAAGTTAACACTGTGTTCTGTCCATTTTTGAACCAAGCTAGTTTTGTAAATGAACACAAATCAGAACTTTCATTTCTGAGTTGGGGGGGGGGGAACTATAATTGACTCAGTAGTGATTTTCTAAAAAAATAAAAATAAAAAAAATAAAAAATTAAAAAAAACAGTTTAACCATTACAGTGAGTCTCATAATTTGTGGATGCTTCACTGCTTCAGCTCTATTTTCAGATAGTTTTAGGGTCTCATGCTTGACCCTTAAATAAAGACCATTGTTAACATTTGTGAATTCTGTAAAACCTTTTACTTTCTTATCATGCTTGGTTTTCCTTCCAAATCAATGGACTGGTCGACTGTCCATCAGGCATTTTATACTGTATATACAATAGAAATTTTTGTTTTAGTTCGTTTGTTTTTTTTGTTTTTTTTTAAAACAACTAATGTTAAGTACATTTTTCAAGAAATTTTGTTTCATGCTGGTCCAGACACTGTGCTGCTTAAGTAATTTTTGTGTGTATTTTAGAGTCTTTCAAGGCATGAGTTTCCATGGCAAAGGAAGAGCAAAGTTGTTTATCAGCAGGAATAACTGAATGAGCTCTCCAAAACTAAAATCAGTGAAAAGGATGCCATGCCGAAGTGAGGCAGAGAGGAGAAAAAAGAACATTTAAACCACTTTTCTCAACCATTCTGATGGGTGACTAGAGATCGCTAGCAAACAAAATGAAGGAGTTCAATGTGTTAAGAAAGTTTTAAAACGAATGCAGGGAATACAAATTTATATCCAACTCTGCAACATGACTTTATAAATACACCCTGATTTGTAATATGGCTGTACACTTTTTCAAGACTTTATGAGTAGGCCAAAACAAGAAAATCTGCTTTTTAACCAAAGCCGATGCCTCCCTGGACATGTCAATGCTAAGGACATGATTTGCAGAAAGGACAGTGAACTGTAAGCCGTGAGTTTCTGTCCATATTATTTATCCAGAGAGTCTACCCGTGTTGTTTTGATACTGATTTATAAGAAGCTCCATAAATTCCACATGGATACATCGACAACTATCTGGATTTATAACTACCTAACAAACAGACAGTTTGTGAGACTAAAAGCTTGTGTTTTTGAATTGAAGGTCAGCAGCACAAGAACACCACAAGGGAATGCACTTTTTCTGTTCACACTCAGCTGAACTGGTAATGTACACACAACACGTGGTAATAGAAAATATGAACATCATGTCAGGCTGCATCTCAAAGCTACATTGTGGTCCAGTTTTCTGTAAAATACTGAAATACCACAATAAAAAAAACACTCAGAAAAAAGTTTAACTTTTTAAATATCCAGACAAAGACTATTTCATTTGTGGTTGCGCGACATATTTTTAAATTTCAGATCTCAGAAAACATGTTGATGTTAGAAAAATCTACAAAGATTGTTGAAACAATTTTCAGCTGTAATACAACTCAGTTATGACATTACATGTTTGCCGTGTGCTCCAAGTATCTCTTATCCGCCCCACATTGCTTTTCAAATGTGGGTTTTTCATATCTACAAGAAAAAATAAATAAATAAATAAACCATTAAACTGCTCCCTAGGTTTATAATGAAGCTTCGCTGTAAATTAATCAATGATGTACTGATTAGGAACAGCTGTAGCTCAGGAGGAAGACAGTTATCTCTCTGTCAAAGGACAGCAATTTGATCCCTGGCTTCCCCAGACCATATGTTGAAGTGTCCTTGAGCAAGACATTGAACAGTCACTTTTCTTTTCTTCCAGTGTTTGTGTGTGTGTGCGTGTGTGTTTGTGTGTGTGTGTGTGTGTGTGTGTGTGTGTGAGTGAGAACGGTCAAAAAGACTTGAAATGTGTCATTTTAATGTTGCCCATTTGACCATCCACTATTTGCATTCATTGTAATTAATACAGGGATTTTCAAACTATTAATAAAATGTTGCTCTTTTACACTCTAGTTCACAACAATTCTATTAGCTTACTACAGGTAAAAGTAATAAATAATGATTAAAGAGAGTATTTTTTTTAAACATGCTGATTAACCAACATTGGTTAGATATTAAATGTACTTTTATAACTGTAAAAGAATAGTTTCTACTTTCAAATACTGTAACAGGTTTGTTCGTAGGAAATGATGAACAAGTACAGCTTGTGAAGGCTGGATGTATTTACCGGTATGACTAACAGAGTTTCATAGATACTGCTGTGTCTGTCAACATGAGCATGCCCCTCTTTTCCAGTTGCTTCTTCAAATCAAATCAAATTTTATTTATAAAGCACTTTTTCTACAATGAAATGCATCACAAAGTGCTTTACATGATATAAAAACACAACAAAGAAAAATTTATCAGGCCTTTCCTTTCTCACACTCAAACCCATACACACACATACACACACCCAAACAACATTCATTTCCAACACTATTCTTAAACATCACACATACCTAGTTATTTATTGCTGAGCCTGGTGGTCTATATGATAATCCCATGCAAAATTACATGTTGAAAAACACACTATTTGTGGCCCCTGCTGGCATTTTTGGCATTTGTCTTTGGTAGCTTTGGCACAAGTTTACACTAGACTGGTAGAAAACTTGTTGTGTTTGGCTTCACAATGCCGCAAAGACAAATGTTTAAGAGTGGGTTGTCATTTTGTTGTGATCTCCTGAATTGGCTCAGACTTGCCCACCACATTTAATCTTTGCACCTTTCTGGAATGTATATATCACATCAAGGCTGCTACGATTTATTGACAAAGTTGACTGCAATGAAAAATTCATTGACGCAAAATTTCATGGACGATGCGTCACGTTAGAAACGCCCGTTACGACTTTGCTAATAAAACGCTGCACCAGGCAACTTAACACCATTTACCTACCACGACTTTTCAGACAGTATAAGAACTCTAAACACCAAGCAAATGACGCAAAGCACCACAGGAAGTGCTGGGGGCAGTGTTGTCATTTTGTGCAGGGTCTTTGTTTAAACAAAGTTTGGGGATATTTCATGCTAAACAAAGTGTCAAACAGGTGAAAAGTGCAATCTGCCATGGAGAGTTGGCATACCACAGCAACACGACAGTCATGCATGAGCATCTGAAATGAAAGCACCCCGGAGTCATGGTTTCAGAATACCGGATGGCAAAGATAACTCAAAAAGTTATAGACGATGAAATTTCATCTCATGAAATTTTCAGGAGTTTTTGGAAATGTGAAAAAGAAGAGGTAGTTTAATATTGGTGGTGATCTGGATCACCGTTTAGATTCAAGAGTTTTTTTTAAAGGACTGTGGCCCTTGTTTACCTACAAAACAGGCTTTTTCAAGATGTAAATAATCATTTCAATGCCATTCTACAAAAACGAAGATGTTCAGATATATTACTTATTTTGTTTTCCTTTTGAGGCAAATTCTGTACAGCCTGGATATGACACTATAGCTAAGTTTGGATGTTTCAAAATAAATTAGTAGTAACCTGTTAAGCTTAAATTTAATAATCAACTAGTTCAGGAGTCATTCTTTGAACTTACTAAAAGACATTTTGTTGTGACTGCCTGGGAATTAGAGTGACATTCATATGATGCAAATTAAGAGAGTGGGGTAAAACATACTGGAGCCTTTAAAAAATAGCTACGTCATCTGGATACACAGATGGTGAGTGTGACAGAAATAATTGTGACTAATCAAAAAATTATTTACAGGTTAGTCGACTATTAAATTAATTGTTAGTTGCAGCCCTTTATCACATGTACAACTCCTTCAAACCACTGAAACTCATGCAATGAGTTAACAAGAATCAGTCAGAGTGCAAACCTAAAGTTTGCTCCTGTGTTTGAGGAAGAAAGAAATGCATAGAATATTTATTTGAATATGTATTTGTTTAAAAACATCTAGTGGAGTACCTCTTTAACAACGGACTCCTGGTCCAATGTAGGCAGCAGCAAAAACAAAAATGATACAAATACAAAAACACAGTTACCCAGTAAAAACACACAAAAGAGAAATAAAAGATGAAATTATCTTTACAAGCAAATTATGAAGGATGTGTAAGTTTTGGAGTTCATCTCAAAAATTCTTAGTTGGGATTCAAAAACACTATGCAAAAAACTTTCTGCAAAATATTTCAAGTAGAAAATGCAGAGTAATCAAAACCTTTTACCCAATCAGACTGATTATATTGAGAATAAAAAAATCAGCAACTGATCATGTGATTGACAAGAGTAAGAATCAATACTTCTCTGGGCAACGATGAAAACATTAGAAAGCAGTAAACCAAGCAATGTCTTATAAATAAAGGTTTTCTGGTAACAGATCCTCCAGGTGCCAGAGCAGGCCATCTAATCCTAGATCATAACTCACAGTGGTGTGTCGACATTTTACACTTTGTAATAATAACCGGGGAGGCATGAGTGTCAACCATTCGAAGATACTGAGCTGACGTGTTAATGCACAGCAAATCTCCATATTCATACACACATATATATATATATATATATATATATATATATATATATATATATATATATATATATATATATATATATATATATAAATATATATAAACTTATTATAGAGTGCTATAACAAGCATGTATAAAGGTGCTCAACAGCAATAGATGTTTTGTGCAGGGCTTCAATAGCTTGTACCAGCATTGATCCAAACAGAATATACCTGTCATCAGCATAAATGTTCAAATTACCATCTGACACATTAAAGGTAGGGTAGGAGATGCTTCCCAGCAGCACTTTCTATTATGTTGTCTAAAATCCCGTTCACACTACGATTGCAGCCAATTAATGAAATGCTCTAACAGAGGGAAGATGAAAAGAGATTTTAAAGATAATTAAGTTATTAGATTCTATGATAAAAAAAAAAAATTTAAAAAAAAAGCACATAACTGAACTGGGATATGGAAATTTCAATTTTAATAATTGAATAAGTTAAAAACAAGGGTTTAATTTCTTTTTTTTTCTTTTTTTAACCTGTCCTGTCCAGCATCTCAGCATACAGAACAGCAATCTGCGTGCCATATTTTTGCCAGACAGATTTGCTCTGTCAAGGGAGACATCTCATGTATATAGCTGCCCTTGATAATCTGAATATTTTTATTATTATGATAATTATTCTATTTTTTATTTTTTTTTATTTTTTATTTTTTCCTTTTATCATTTTGCAATCATCGTCAGTCTTGATATGGCCGAGCTGGACCTGGCAGGGAGAGAGGGGAAAAAAGAGGAAATGAAAGGAGGAAAAAGAGAGACAGAAAAGAAAGGCGTGTCTAAGCTGCTAAAGTTACAGTATTTGCAAAACAATATAAAGTACTGAAAAAATACAACAAGACAAATGTAGGATAGTCACAATATTCAAAAACAGACAAAAAAAATGAAAAATAAAAGTTAAAAAAAAGTAAATGAATTAATAAAATAACAATTCCAATACCAACCATTATTAAACATACCTACAGAGAGTCATCAGCAACATTTAGTAGAAAGCAGATGGGAAGATGAGCGCTTTGTGGGCGTGCACTTGTGAGTGTTCAACCTGTGATCATGCAATCAAAGATCAGCTGAGTGCTTATAGGGAAGCACGACCACAACCCGAGGGGGAGGGGAGGAAGCCAAGGCCCCCAGGGCCTGGCAAGCCCACCGCACACAGAGCCCAGGGTTTAATTTCTTTATCAGAACATGCCATGTTGACTCTGTTAGTCTACATAAAAGTTTAATTGTATGATTAAATTTTTCCTTCTTTATTTTTTTGTATTTTATTTTCGTTTGTTCGTTCGTTCGTTCAGTTTTGGTGTTTGGGAGTTTGGGAACTCATATTTGAGTAGACTTCCTTATTTATATTCAATAAAATTTTGGGACTCCCTGTCATTTATGCAATAAGGAATGAAAAACAAAACTTATCAATTCCACACTGATTGCCAAAACACAGATTCTAAATTGTAATCTTTTTTTTTTTCTTCCTACGTCGTTTTAAAACCCTGTAATAGGCATCGCTGGCAAATCTTAAAGCATTGGAGGTACTTCTTTTTGTTTTTCTACTTTTTTTAAGGGCTACTTTTTTTAAGATATACAAAATTTTAAAAGATGTTATTGATGTGTAGGTGAAACATTCACACATAATGGTTAGGGAAAGCCTATGTGTTGAGATAAAGGTAATGCTGACATATGGTTGCCTTCACAGCTCTAAGGTCTGATTGAATGAGTTTGATAGCCCCTATTGATCCTGCTATGCTGTGGCTGTTTTATCAGAAAACAAATTGCTTTTGCAGACAAGCTTGGGGAGCCAGACGTGACTGCAGTTTCATTGGCATCCCTGGATCCAACTAAAGTAATCCCAGCTTCTTTCAAAAAGAGGTACAATAAAGTCTACTTTTCACAGGGTGTGTAATTTCTTCCATGCATTAGCTGTATAATTCAGACATTGCTGTTAATTGAAATGTAGCTGTTTGTCAGCCTAAAAACTTCTATTCAGGCAGTCTGACCTTTTTTAGAATTGGTACAGTACTCTGATTTAATCTAAAAACTTTGTTAATTAATCATCAATTTGATAGTGATTAAAATTTTCTTTTTAACAATGTTCAATGTTTTATTTTACCCTGATCTTAAATGAACAAATGTAATTGAAAACCAAATCATTGTTGAATTTTAAATTAGATTAAGATGATATTTGCAGAGGATAGTTTTAAAAGTGGAGTCTATTTTCCCACTGTTAATGAATGTTATTTTACTAATTTCCAAGTTATTTTTGTTCATGTTTTTGTTTTTTGTTTGTTTGTTTGTTTCATCTAACCCCAGCCCTTTGGGTGTCAACAAAGGAAAAATGTTTCTATCTCGCTCTTATACTTCTCCTTTATGTTTTTGTTGTTGTTGTTTAAACTAAAGCATTCTAAAAAAAAAAAAGCATCACTAAAGCAAATCCAGTAGATGAAATGAATGCATTCAAACTGGCACCATTTGACTGGTTTTAAACTAAACCTGGTCTACTTCCACTGATGGTATGGTTTATTTGCAGCAGTGTGAGCATGTGGTGCAGACCAAAGATGCAAACTGTGGAAAAGCACGGGTCTTTGTTCACTTACGAGTAAATCTTGGTGCAGTTCTTTTGTAAACAGATGAGCCGCCTCATTAAACTACAGGTCAGTCTGATACTGGTAAACTGGATCAAAGACTTCCTAAAACACAGACCTCAGCATGTTACAGTAAATGCAAAAACATGACACAATATTGTGCTAATCTCGGAGGTAAGGAATGCGTTTTATCCCCCATCTTGTTCTCATCAGCAAAAACAACATAACCTGTCGCACTGAAGATATGACACTCCTAAAATATGCAGACAGGGCCTAGCATCAGCCTAGCTGCATATCACCAGCATGTGGACCCACCGATGACCAGACTGAGAATTCAATGGAATTAGACGTCTTCAAAACAAATGAGGTCTGCTGCTACAGGACAACATGTGGAGATGCTGCACACATGCTGCTTCAACCATTGGAGATTAATGGGCAGATAGTGGAGCAAGTGGAACATTTCAAATACCTGGGCATTGAGTTGGACAGAGCACTGCTTTTTTTTTTTTTTTTTTTATCACAGCAGCAACTTCAAAAACATTCAACAGCAACTTCCTGCTGAGAAAGCTGAGGAGTTTTAATGTAAGCAGCAAGGTTTCAACAATTATTTCTAAATCACTCAAAGTCTGGCTTGAGCTACAACATTTCATCAAACATGCTTCTTACGTAACAGTCATCACTCAGACCTCATTGAAAGATCACACACCGGCAGTCAAACGTACAGTCAACAACACTGTCATAAAAGACTGCTCACACCCACTCCACAGTTCATTTCAGCTCCTTCCATCTGGCCATTTTTACAA
Source organism: Telmatherina bonti (assembly GCF_933228915.1). Taxonomy (NCBI): domain Eukaryota; kingdom Metazoa; phylum Chordata; class Actinopteri; order Atheriniformes; family Telmatherinidae; genus Telmatherina; species Telmatherina bonti. The sequence continues at coordinate 22,995,276 of NC_136613.1, read as the reverse complement.
TGAACCATTAACAAGAGCAAAAATAGGAATGAAGTCATTAATTCTAAATGCAATCAACATTTTACAAACGTCTTACATTTTTTTCTTAGCATTATTTTTTATAATGCATGTTTTAACTTGTGTTTTAATCTACAGAAGCGTGGAGCTGTCATCCTAATAAAAAAAAAGTTTGGGCTTTATCACGTTATAACGTGATAAGTTTATTGTAAAAACATCAAACGTATCACGTTATAACGTGATAAGTTTATTGTAAAAACATCAAACGTATCACGTTATAACGTGATAAGTTTATTGTAAAAACCTGAAACGCATCATGTATCTGAAAATGTGAATTTTGTCATTTTCGACTTTAGATGACAATGTTGTGTGCAAGGTGGATAGGAGATCACAAATGGCTCATTTACAGGAATTAATAGAGTTTTTCTTCATACTTAGGTTGAGACATTGTTAAATTTTGCTGCTTTGGAGCACTTTGGATGACATTGTAATAAGTATGCTTACTTTAAGGACAGTTTTAAAAGGCATGGCTCTGTACAGAAGGAAGAATGAGTCCGGTCCTCTTGACATGGCATAATTTCTGATTGAAACTTGAGCGACACGTTATAACGTGATCATTTTACATTTTTATAATAAACTATCACGTTATAACGTGATAAGGCCTCAACTTTTTTTATGAGGATGACAGCTCTACGCTCCCGTATTTTTCTGAGTTGTTTCAACAAAGATGAATTTCCACTGCTCTCCAATGGACGATTAAGTTATTTCTAAGTCAAAGTCAAATCTGAAACTTACCCTTAATTTAACCGAATAGAGGAAGCGACGTAGTACAACATTTTGGATAGATCTCTGCCTCTCCTGCTGCTCACTCTGGATAGATTCTGGTGAAAACTGAAAACTTCTACTTTGAACACCAAAGTAGAAGAAGAAACCTTAAGATTTCATAATTCAGTGTCACTCCATTGTTTACTTGAACTCCATTGTTTTCTTGAATGAGCCATTTTCTGTCCTGGTCCATTAATGAGTCAGATTTCCTTCATTTTTCTTGTTGGTCAGCAGTTTTCCAGGAACTAATGCCCCCTAAGCAAGCAGATGACGTTGTACAGATACTTTAGTCTGCTTCAATAAGTTGCAGTGGAAAAATGACTGAAAGCAAATGAAGGTGCAAAATGTATTAGAATTTCCTGGTCAATTACACTCAGTCCTCTGGACTATCCCGCTGGGAATCTTCTACCTTCTTGTAGCTGTGAAAGATGGAGGGAAAAATGTCAGGTGACCATCATGAATGCTAAATTGTCTCTTAGTCAGATGCCGAGATATTGTGGTAACATTTGGCTACAAAACATATTTAGCAACAGTTTCTCTGTGGGAGATGTTGGTAGCAATAGGGAATGTCTGAACGAAGGCTATGTGCTTGCCAAGAGCTTCCCCAATCTGTGTTATTACTGTGTAATTACAGTTTTTATCAGTAAGTGTTGCACATCTCTGAGTTCTGCTGACTTCTCAGCTTACCTTCCTCCTTCATTTTAGTCCACAGCAGACCAAACACTATAGTGACTTGCATCCCATGAACTGGTACAAACAGGTATTAAAAGAAAATAAGAACCACCAGGAAACTCTCAGCTAAATGGCTATTTTTACACAGTTTGTGTCAAAGATTATGGTGATACATGTAACTGATTTTTTTTTTATATACTTATGTTTTTCCTTTTTTTCCAAACAGCCCTTGTAAAAGCTAAACTCATTCTCGCTTTAAAGTTCATCAAACTCTTGTCCAAGATTCAGTCACATCTAGTCTTATACTGTGCTGTCAAATCTGTTCCCTTGTGCCTTTCGTGCTTTTCAATAATAAAACGTCATTTACCAGGAACACATTATCATACATTTGTTATGCTAAAACTCTGGCCTTAGCTAATCACATGGACTACTTTTATGCCCCTAAAACAGGACTTTTCATGATAATCTGACAGGTTGTGAGAAAAATCATTTTGTCACAGGAAACTTCAACTGATATGAAAAGGAATTCAAAATATGAAAACTGCCATGTAATTACACAGCCATTTGACCGCTGGACTAAGAGTAGTTACATATTTTTAAAGTAATGTTGGTTTGTTGTTTCCATGTGCAGAGTTGGTTAGTTTTGTTGGGTAGTTAATTTAATTTACAAGACTAATCTGGTGCCAAAGAATCAACAGTAGCAGTAGTCTTCAATTTTTCTGTCTTTATTTCCTCTGTTCTTTCAAGGTTAATTCAAGCTAAATTTAAATCTTATCCTGTGCAAAATTAAATGCAAATACTCTGGAATGGCAAACAAATTAAATTTATTATATTGTGACCTCATAACAACTCGAGCATTTTCATGAATAAAGGAAATGATGTACATATAAACTATATATATATATATATATATATATATATATATATATATATATATATATATATATATATTATATATATATAAGTAAAGTCACACCTTCACATTTTTTCTCTTTTAGGATGCATTTATTATGCTCAGATCTAAATATATTAATATCCTGTATATGGAAACTAGCTCTTTTGCTTGCAGTCATACTGTCTTTGATCTGCAGATACAGGAAACCAGGTTTGCTTTTGCTTTTCTTTTAACAGGATAGGAAAACCTGAGTGTTAATGTGTTAAACCAGGAGGAAGCTGAACTCAAACAGAATGGTTCGTTCACTCGTTTGTTCATTTCTTCATTTGTCCGCTTGTTTGCTTGTTCGCTCTCTCGCTCTCTCGCTCACTCATTCATTTATCTATTTATTATTTTTATGCAACATCAACACGATTTATCAGTTAAATTACGCAGGGCAATTTCATGTGTCCTTTTCTTTTTTCCCTCTATACTGTGAGGCTTTTCCATGTCGTTTATCCACCTCTTTGTTGGTTTGTTTGGTCTAAGTTTTTGTCAGGGAACAAACTTGACCATAATTCCAGCATTGTGGCTGCAGCCACAGCTGCTAATTTGCTGTCATGAAGAAGCTAGAAACTGACTAAATGACTCAACTCCAATGTGTGCATGGGGACCTGTGTGTGTAATAAATGGACTGAAAAATAGGACTCATGGTTGTTCACAGGTTTCATTATGGTCTTGTGTACTCGTCCATTACGTTCCCATTTGGGTTTACAGTATTATGCTGGATGCTAAAGGGAAAAAAATGCATATTTTGTTTTTTTAATATTTAATTTGTTTTATTCAGATAAGTCCTTATTTCTATTGCATGCAAATTTCCCATTGGAAATCCAACTGGTCAGTTAGGACCCACATGGGGAGACAAATTGGGTTTATCCACGTGATTGACCCTATTGATCCCAAGCTGCCTATTTCAGGACCATACCCAGTCAGTACCCGTGTCCACAGCATGACTAATGAGGCAGTTAGTTATGCTGTGGTACATTAGTAGCAACCATCACATGTGGGAAACAACTCTTGAGTTGCAATAGTGCGTGCAGTGGAGCCACACAGAGCACAGTACATGAGATACACACTCACAACGTTGTTTTCTGATGTATGTTACATATGTTACATATGAAATTTGCCTTACAACCGCTGTATCACAGTTGTAAGGCTCTATCATGGTTATGAATGCATGTTTGACTCACACATTACACCTTTTTAGCATATGAAATACAGCAAATCAGTCTGTTTACATAATGTAATTTTTCTGAGGAAAAAGGAAATAATACCCATGAAAATCTGAAGCAAGTTCTGTTTTTGTTTTTTTGTTTTTCATTTTTTTAATAAGAAAAGAATTTGCTTGTACTAATTATGGGGAAAAGTGTATATGAAAGAAAAAAAAACAAAAGTATATATGAAAGAAAAAAAAACAAAAACAAAAGTATATATGAAAGAAAAAAAAAACAACACAAGCTGTCAGGATTTTGATCACCATAAACCACAATCCTTTCCTAAGAAGGATTCTTTGATGTGTACCTGTTCAGCCATCTTCAGTCATGATGGGACAGGATTTTTTATGTGTAGCTGTAAATGATAAGGTCAAGGCCATAAAGCTAATGAAAAACAATTTTCCTTACAAGATAACAATGACATACTGCAAAAGCAGCCAAATGTTCTGCATATGTTTTAATCTAGTGCTCAGTAATAAGGAACAGTGATAATGTGAGAACAGACTATGATAAAGAGGATTATCACAGTGGATTTTCTGACAACTGAGCATACTTTCCTTTGGCTTATAAAGTTTTAGCCACACCTCTCACTTTGGAAGAATACTGGTATGTCCTATCTATTGTGCATTATAAAATTTTTGCTTGTTTAGTTCTGTGTAAAGATCTGTTGAACTTTTCTCCATTTCAGCAGTTTCATCAGATACTCCCACGCCCTTCCATCTTCACAATGAAAAAAAAAACAAACATGTCAGAATGAAGTAAAGGAAATGCAGCCTTGTTACTCTTGGAGCAGCAGTTGAAAATATGCAAACTGTTCATTTCTTCATAATATTTTTTAGTTGCACCTCAATTTTGGTTTGAAATAGAGAAAACCAACCATGTTCAATATGAACTTGAAATGTTTAATTTTTTTTCCGTATTACTGTTGGATTGTTGGCTGTTTTAGTCAAGCAAACATCTGAGATGAGATTAGAGGGGCCCAAAAAAATAGGCTCTTGTGTGTGGATTATTCATGTGCCCACACAAATGAGTGGCAGATGATTCATTTGCAGCCACTACAACCTAAGGCTGCTTCAGCAGAGCACAGGCCTACATTTATTCTGACACATCGGTGATACTGAAAATGTTTTCATTTGAATGGTTGCACATGTCTCAGTGTGTTGTACAGCAATTTATGAGTCTTCATGTGTCATCTGATTGTTTTTATTTGTGTAAAACCTCGCTCATTAGCAAAATGTATTCAAAAACCACTGAGCCAATAAAAAAGCTGCATTAGAGTGGCTCTAACATTTGCAGTGTGTCAAGCATCAGTCAAATATAGGTTACTGCGAGGATGAAATGAACGCAGCGAGAAACATTGCCTTTTTGTGGGAAGATATTTCCATTTACTTTTATAGCCCAACATGTAACTTCTTAAAATACGCTTGTTAATTTTCATTAACAAGCCAATAGTTCTATGACATAGAAGCATATGTTTTGGCAAGAACAGCACATATACCAAAATACTGAAAACTTGCATTGATTTGAGTGAGTTTTGTTTATGTTTACCATCTTTCTAAACTGCAGATATATTTATTTTTGTTATGCAGTCAAGTTGTCACTCATTTACTTGTTGTTGCAGTAAAGGCAACATTAAGTGCAATGAAGCGAGTAACTCCCACACTGTAGGTGTCATTTTTGTGATTCTCCTAAAAGCTAGTTAAGGATCAGCACAAGGAAACTTTGCTGTGTGCCAATGTATAGCCTCTTTTATACGCTCATATGTACTCTCATCTACAAAGCTGTAGCCGTGAACCTGAATCCAGCACTACATTTACTTATATGTTGTTTTGTTTAATGAACCATGCACCCTATTTTCCTTTCACTAGCTTTGTAAGCTTGTTTGATCTACAAATACCTGAGTAAAAGTAAATTATATCAATATTTTGTTGAACTATATGAATCTCAAAACTTATTGTATTTGCACTCTAAACTTGAAAGTAATAACAAAAAAACTTGAGCACAAAAACTAGTGTTCCTTTGCATGTGTGCTGCGGTAAACTAACAATTTATCAGGAGCTTTCATTTTGCACTGACAAATATGTCTTCTCTTGTCTGACGGATGGATCATTGCAAGCCAGAGGACATAGTGAACTGGAGGTTGTGGGGAGAGTGATGACTTTTAAAGGATCATAAAGAACCTCCGGGGAGCAGCTCTGTAGGGGATTATTTAAAAGCGCTTTAATTTATTGGGTAATTCTGAGGGAAGGGCTGTCCTTATCAATGAAATGGCTTCAGTCTGAATGTGAGTCTTCTGACATATAATTTTGTTCCCCCAGAGCTTCTGGTTTTAAATTACGGCTGCAGCACAACTCCGAAATGTGATATTGCTATTATGATGCAATACAGCATCATCATTAGTGGACACTGACACTCAGGTGAAAAACAAAACACTGCTTAACTTGAAAGAAGCTTACGTCATCAGACCTCTGATTTAAGAATACATTTCATCTGCACCAATATTTTGCTGTCAGAACATCCCTTCCATCAAGAGGAACTAATTATATAAAGGTCAGACATGTGGTTTAATAACATCCCATGGGAGGGATGTTGGGTAATTTGCATCAAATATTTCCTCAGCTACAAACTTGCAGTGAAATTTTTATTTTTCTTGCATACTGAAGTGTGAGATTAACATGGATGGGGAAGTGAGCAGAAGCTGAACAAAAAGAGCGTGACATGATTAACAAAATGCTCAAGTTGTCAATTAAACTGCTCAACACAACATTCCAGTCAGATGAAAATAGCTGCAAAAATATTTTGGTTTTCTAATGATAATCAAGCTTTGCATTTGCGTTGTTTCTCTCTGCTTGGGATTTGTGTGTCAGCTGCACCTTGATGGTTTGCAAATGCCATGGCATGTCAGTCTTCTGTAAGTTTAGGATCTTTTTATTGATCTGCCAGGTATTATTTGATATATTAGCTTGCTGTTTTTTTCTTATTTACCCAGAAAATGCTCATTTCTTCTGTATGATGCTTCAGAGAACTTCTTTCTCCCAACACTTTGCTCCACAGAATTTGCCAACAAGCACAGGAATTATTATTTTGTCTCAAATAATAAAAAAAGAACTAACATTTGTGTTTCTGTGTGCAAGATACAGATACACATGTTGTTGCTCTAAACTGCCAAAAAAAAAAAATGATTAGCTTTTAAAAGAACTTGTTTGGTGTAGGGGAGACATGTAGAAGTACAGCTCCTTGCACTTTGCTTGTATCATTTTGGTATTAATTAATGGAAATACATCACAATAATCTGCCAGATAAATGTAAATGTTATAAGTAAGTAAGCAGAAAAAAATTGAGCATAAAGAAAATATAAGATAAATATCGCTAAGATTATTTAACTTCTCTGCCTACTTTTTTTGTATATAATGATGCACAAAACTCATTCCAACATAATATACCTGCACATTTGGTCAGACAGCAGTGCGACTATATGAAAAGCACGTTGCTATTACCTTTAGTTCAAATCATCCCTGTTAAAATTCCACTGAAAACACTCAAATATTTCTTTTTTTTTTTTTTTTACATAAATTGCCTGTCCCTGAGCACTGTGAACAGTTCAAAGATGAGAGAGGAGGTATGATGGGAAAAACTTGGTAAAAATGGGACATTTGACTTGTCAAGATGACTCCTTTCGCCCTAACTCTGCTCTGAAGAACTTTATCAGTTCTTTCTCATTAATATTGTACATTCTGTCTGTCAATCAGGTATTAAATGGAAAAAATGAAGCAGTTCTCCGTGATGTAAAGCTAACTGTGTCGTTAGTGTCATAAGTGCTCTCATATTGGGTGACTGACAGTGACCTTGCCACAGCAGAGACAAGTGAAACACCACTCAGAATGAAAATGTCCATCACAGTCCTAATTAGTGAAGGACAGATGACAACTCTGAAGGAGAGGTCATTTTAGTGGATACATGCTACACTTGGCAGTACTATATGGTTGAATTCTTCCACATATTGCTGTCCCTTCAACAGGGGACAAAGATCAAATTACCTTCTGAGAATCAAGGTGACTAATGAGTCAGCCTTTGACCTATCATATAGTTAATGTCTGTATCTACAGTTGGATGATTCATAGTTTGCCATTTAAATATGAGTAAATGATTTTAGAAAGTGTTCTTTGTCAATGTTGATGGTTTCAGATTGTTTGCTTGGTTTTAAAGTAAAGCTGGTAGATGGGCAGATTTCTGTTTCCCCAAACCAGCAGTAAGGAAATCTGCTAGGTTTAGCAACATATTAAAGCATTTGCAGACTTTTCTGGAAAAAAAAAACATGATTAGTGTGACATTTTTATAAAACTGACGCATTTTTTAGGTTTCCAGTTTCTTTTTCTCACTGGAGCATCTCGTCAAGTTTCAGTCCTTATAGATGTTAGAGAGATGAGCATCTCACTCCGATGATGCCTCGACACAGCAGGCGAGGATTGCCAGGGGGCAGAGGCCTACAAGAGTAACAAGCCCCAAAGCTTGTTGGATGAAAGAGACGAGGAGTTAATGAGCAGCTACCTGGTGTTTCTCATATAAGTTGCATGTTTTGTTTGTGCACCCCAAACGTCTGCCTGAAAAAATGACTGTGTTCGATTCACTTGCATTAGTTTTGTTAGTCAAAACTAATGCAACACCTACAGTGTTGTTAAAATGAGATTTTGTTTTTTTCTATTTTCCATATTTCAGGATTAATATCAAATTAAATTAATCTACTATGTAAAACATTTTGATTGCAAGCCCACTCTTTTTTCATCAAGTTTCTGCATAGCCTTTCTGGTATTTTACCAAAAAATATATGTTGCTAAATTCCAACCATGTGTCAGTCTATTGTTTGAAAAACAGGGAGTCTTTAAATGACTGGACACAAAGGCAGAGAAATGAAGGAGATTTGTAATTATGCCTTGAGATTGCTGTACGCTTGAAGATAATTACATAATTAATCCTCCATCGGTCTCAAAAGAGCGCCACTTCGAGTCTTGCATTACACTTCTAAGGCTGTGCATGAGACATAAGCACTGCATGAAAATGAAACCAGGGTCTACCTTTGTGAGTGTCTGTGTGTGTGTGTGTGTGTCTGAATGAGAGAGTGACAATGGTATTTGCCTCGAACAACTAAATTATGAGGACTTATTGAAAAGTAGAAACCTCTTCCAAGTTTTATGGCAACACAACACAATGCAGCAGATTTTTATAACATGTGAATATGCTACGTAGAGGCATTCCTCTAAAATGGCTAGAAGATTGAGCAAGCCTGCTTAAACCAGATCTCTGTTTGCAACATGATTTGTCCGTTTTAACCCATAAAGACCCAATCTATGAAAAAAATGGTCAGATAAGTTCCATTTTTCAAATAGAAGTTCTTTATTTGTCACCTTAAAATTTAAAATAAAAAATTACTAAACTTTTTAGTCACCGTTTGTTACCATGTGATATTTCAAAATTGTTATTTTGTAGTCTTTCACTACAAAAAAGACAGAAATCAGGTCGTGTGTCACATGATTTTGTGTATAGTTTGCACCATAAAGTCATGCCAAATGTCTCAGAAACTGTATGTATTATATTTGTCACGCTAGGTTCTTGTGGGTTTATACATAGTTTCTAAAAAAGTGTCTGGACATGATCGAATGTTATTAAACTTATTTAAGTTTTGAAGTGTTGAATTTAACCTAATTTGTAGCAAAAATGTAATGTAATATAAATGCAAGCAAACATCAGTCCTGCAGCTATTGTAGCTGCATTTTTTTAGTGGAAACGTCCTCGTTAAGGTCGGTGAACTTCTAGTTGTAATTTGCAATATGAGACCCTAGATACCTCTTCTTTCCAGAAACTGGATGATCTACATTAGGGATCTACATCCCTGCTCTTCGAGGACAGGTGTCCTGTGGGTTTTCCAAGTGTTCCTGCTGGAGCATGGCTTCCAGCATTGCCGCTTATTGTTTAGCTGTTGTGACTGAAAGCATGTGTGACGCGGATTCAGCTGTAAGAATGGAAACAGCTGAATAAAAGGCTTTGAGCACAGAAGTGTTTTCAAGAAAACTCTTTGGCTCAGAAGAACAAAGCTGTAAAATGCAGTGAAATATAATGGCAGCCAGACTGGGTTATGCACTAACAAAATTAACGTTTTATTCAAGTTGCAGCCAAGACCACAAATTCCAAAGCATAAAACACTACGATCAAAGTTATGCAATTGCTTTATTTTCAGCCCCATTTCTACCTTCATCCATACAGCCTCTCATAACTGCATCGCATTCTGTGAGAGAGATAGAAAATGTCAAATCAAGAAAAAAAATAACTTAATTTGATCAATTCAGCATACTGATAATGCCCAGCATTGCTTTGCTGTGTACTTAGCAGCACAATTATTCCACTATGGCTTTCTAAAGTGAGTTAACTTACAGGTATTATAATAACTGTCAAGCGCAAAATTATGAAGATGTAAGAAATGCTGCCATTTCATCAACAAATTATACAACAACTAATGCTACAATGCTACAATGATGCAGACACTTGCAAGGTTATTCCTAGAAAATAAGTCCCCTTAAAAGATGTGTTGTATATCTGTGTGTTATCTGAAGGCTGGTTGCCCTACCCCTCCAAAGGTTGAACAAAGCATTTTTAGAAGTCACTGGTCTTGTGTCTGTCTCTAATATGATGCAAGAGCCAGTGATCAGTGTCTTTCTTGCTTTCTCATGTTGAGGCAGAGATATGCTTTACCTACCAATTTACCCTTTGCAATACCCACTTTCTGTTTTACAGTATGTCCTCCTTTCTGAACATCTGTTGCCATTTAAACCATTATAGTTTTGTTTGATGTGCTAGCAAACACTGTCGATGATGCAATTTAAAAGTCAATAAAACCATTCTTTCCTGCCATTACATTGAAAATTTTGATTTGATTGGTTTGGTGTGAAGACGTGCCACTGCGATTGTTTCTTCAAAGAGGTAGCTCTTTTTTAACAGGAACCATAAATCATCTTCGAGACTCACGGGATTTTTTTTTACGTTGTATAATGGATGTTAAGGTTTTGGTGTCACATAGAAAACACAGACTACAGGCGCAGCCTTGTTATGTATATAGTTGCCACATGTCTTCTGTGTATTTATAGAACTCAACCACCCTGATTTTTCTGATTAAATAAACCTTGGCTACACTTTGTTTCCCATGTATTCTGCTTTTAACTGTTTACTTCAAGAAAAGCCTGAAAAAAGGCATAGTTTAGTCCGATAGTGTGCTGGCAACCCTCTGTCCGCTCCTTAAAACCACATTGTCCACAGATATATAAATAACAGAAATCTGTCTTGTGTGTAGTGGTGTAGTGGTTAGTACTGAAGCCTCCCAGGAAGAAGGTTGCTGGTGCAAGTCTCAGCTGGCAGAGCAGTGGCCTTTTTGTGTGGACTTTACATGTTCTGCCTATGTATGTGTGGATTATCGCTGGTTTTACTGGTTTCCTCCCATCCACAACAATGCATGGCTGGTAAACTGATCACTCCTCATATGTGAGAATAGAAAACATTGTATTAAGGTTTTTTTGTTGTTGTTGTTTTTTAATAAACCTGCAACTGGATGTAGTAGTGTTTTTTAACACTACTTCTGTGGGAAACACAGAAAAGTACTTTGTTCTGATTAGATTATTTTCAAATAAAAACAATTTGGAAAAAGCCATCACAGTGTTGTTGAAGTGATGACTCATTCAGTTTAATTCAGCTTTATTTGTATAGCGCCACTTCACAACAATGTTGTCACAGGGCACTTAACATGCACATCAGTTGAAGCCAATTCATACATATCCTATAATAGAAACCAACTGATTGCATCGAATCATGACTTCGATCCAATCCCCCATCCTGAGCATGCATGAGGCAACAGTGGGAAGGAAAAAACTCCTTTTTAACAGGAAGAAAACCTCCGGCAGAACCCGGCTCAGGGAGGGCAGCCATCTGCCCCGACTGGTTGGGGTAGAGAGGACAGAAAAGACAGAACAACATGTACAACTGCACTTATTCAGGAAGACCTGCAGAAATAAGTTAAAGAAAGCAATATTGTCATATATTCATACAACAATACTGTACATTAGACAAATAGAGCAAGGTACTTCTCAGTGCATCACACTCATCTTAGCTTTGTTAATCATGGAAATGTTTTCTTTCATTCACATTGTCCACATTTATTCAAACATTTATTCTTTTATATATATATATATATATATATATATATATATATATATATATATATATATATAGATATATATATATATATATATATATATATATATATATATAGATATAGATATAGATATATATAGTCCTTGTAATTTCTTACATTAGTGCACGTGCATCCTGTCATATGCATTTTACCAGGCATTATTAAGAGGTCACTGACTGATCCACTGCAATATTAAATAAGAAAGAAGAGGCACACAATCTTGAATGACACATTGTCACTGAGGTCAGAGAAGACCAACAAAACCTACAAAAACAGATGGGCATCTAGAGAATTTCAATTTTTGGGTTAAATATATAAGTAAGAAATAAGTTAAGCAATGTGATGAAATTGTGAACAACAAAATAATTTTTTATAAAAAACCCAACATTTTGCAGCCTGTAAGATTCTTTATTTTGGCTCGGATATCACAAGGTTTGAAAGAAATCTTTATCACAAACCAACCGTAACTAAACATAATGAAAAGATCTTAGATAATGCCAGTGCCAGACTAATCAATGATTTAATTAGAAATTTAAGATGCGTTTCTGTCCTGCATATTGATTCCTTAGGCAGTATCTGCTATACCTGCACGTTTTTTTGGGTTTTTTTTCATATTATTGTCTGCACCATACTTAAACGTGTCCTCCTCTGAAAATCTCTTTTTCCAAAGAAGTAGAATCTGACTTGTTGACACTTTGTCATGTATAATCTCCTTCAGGCTAAATCTGTAGAGTCTTCATTCTTCTCCTTCACTGACAATGTGAGTGAAAGGCATATTGTGCATTGACATAATGATATGCATAATGCTAAATGAGGGTAGCTCTCTCTATGGAATAATGATTGGCACATCTTTAAGCTCCAGGGAAGCTGTTAGCTAAGCTTGTCCTCATGCCCAGCTGCACTGATAGATAGATGTCTAGGGGGCAATCAAAATTTTCACCCTTCTCTCGACGTGCATGTCAAGGTCACAGAGACTTTCTGATGAAATATATGTAAAGAAGGTGGAGTTTACGTTTGTCAAATAAAAAGAAAACCATACCAGAGAGAATGATTGAATAAACCTCCATTTTACATGTTAGTTTTTGTGCAAAGTAATGCACGTCAGTGTGATTGCACTCCTCTCACTTGAGCCCTGATGAAAACAGCACAAACATGCAAGTTGAACCGTCAACATGGTCCTTAAAGGATTCTGATGTGAATGATTTGACAGGACACAGAGGGATGCATGATTTAAAGAATCTGTCACTCTTCCAAACCAAGAGTCATGCAATCATTTTCTATTTTGCATAAGTCATACACATTAGAAGTATCTCATAAGCTGCCCTCCTCCTGTTTTGACGTATTCCTTGGTGACCACCTCTCTAAGCACTTTGTGGCAGTCCCTAAAGGCTACAGTCCAGCCTCCACTGAACATTTTAAAGCAGAGAGTTGAGTTGATTTCAACTAAAGCTGCTGACCTCAGCTCTCTAACCTTCCCCATCAGCAGCCCAGATATCTCATTGCATTTACTATTCAGGAGCTAGCTCTAGGGTTGGTGCATAAATTTAGCAATGGTGGATGTTTGCTCTAATTAGATTTATGGGTAGGAAATGTTTGGAGAAGCACAACAGCACTGTGTTACTATTAAGCTTGGTTTCAGGTCAGATGAAATGAGCAGCAATGAAATCACTTTGATATTTATGAGCTCTGAAAGAGACACATGGTAAGCAGCTGTACAAATCTTGATTTGTGTTTTTGGGTTTCTATTTTCTTTCTCTCTCTGGCTTTTGTTTAAGTTTATGGTGAGTTTCTGGTTTTGTTATATGATTTGGTATTTCGTTCTGATGCTCTTGGATTAATCTTTATTCCGTGCTTTTAGAATGCTGCTTTTGGGTTAATATTGTGCGATTCATGTTTAGTTTTGTATAACCCCCTTGTGTTTTCTGTTAAACCTGTTTCATGCCAGATGTCCAGCTGGGGATTGTCACATCTACATCCTTTTTGCCATTATTTTGGAATAGATCCTTGTTGTCTAGTCCTGCCTCAGTGTCTGTCTGTCCATCGTCACCTTTACTCTGTGTTGATTTTAAGAAATGATTAATTGTCTAACACACGTACCTGTGTCCTGTAGATTAAGAGGTCCCCACAGCACTGCCATTGCAGAACAAATCAGTCGACGTTGTGATTTATTTGTAAGTCATGATTCAAATCTGTAGAAACTGCTCAGAAGAAATCATAGATACTGCATCTGGGATGTCCTAAGGTTCCTTACCTGGATGATAAAAGGCATGGCAAAGGGCTAAGGAGCCTTAAATCTGAACGCCAGCTTGTCAGACTCTACCATGTGCTGCTGGATCCTGGAGGGGTTTAGTTCAAGTTTAGTTAGTTTTGATTTTTTTCTAGTTATTGTTATTAATTTTGTCTCATCCTCTGTGTGGTATTTGGTTTAGCCAAAGCACTATATAAGTTACTCTTATGTTGGGTCAGTTTTCCTTAGATGAACTTGATCTGTTTAAGCTCCACTTTTGAGTATTGTTATCTTAAGTTGACCTAGTTTAATGGCCAGCTATTTTATTCATTACTTTGGATTCTTGTATTCATTTTGGGTCAATAAAAGCCCAGATTTTGAAATGACTTTTTGTGTCCTCATGGCTTTACTGCTTGATCCCTGACACCATAAATCATCCAAATTTGTGACTGATTATTTTACATCATAAATAGTTAATGGTGGCATGGTGGTTAGCACTGTGGCCTCCCAGCAAGAAGGTCGCTGGTTTGATCCTTGATTGGGGCGAGGTTTGGTCAGTGCCCTTTCTGTGTGGTTTGCATGTTCTCCACGTGTATGCGTGGGTTCTCTCCGGGAACTCTGGCTTCCTCCCACCGTCCAAAGACATGCATTTTAGGTTAATTGGGTACTCCAAATTGCCCCTAGGAGTGAGTGTGAGCGTGAGTGGTTGTTTGTCTCTGTGTGGTCCTGCGATGGACTGGCGAGCTGTCCAGGGTGTACCCTGCCTTTCACCCTAAGACTGCTGGGATAGGCTCCAGCTTCCCCGCGACCCTGAATTGGATTAAGCGGTTCGGAATGATGAATGAATCAATAGTTCAGGCATTTTGAATTCACAAATTCCTGCCACGGCAAAACTGACTAACTTCAGCATCTTTGCTGCTTGTGAGAAAGGATGAACCAGGCAAAAAGAAAACCTTTCCAAAATTTCACTTTTTTTTTTTTTTTTTTTTTTAAATCTTTTCTGCATTTTGTCGACTAATGAATTTTTGGTGTGATCAGACTTCCGATTTCCACTTTAATTGCTGGAAAGTCCCATCACACTCCTTAAGTGATGATTGCAGTGAAAATTAATTATCTTTGGGGAAAAGCCTTAAACTTTTCTTTTAGCCGTCATCTCATTGTTCCTTATCTCTTAATACTTAACTGCAATAAAAAATTAAATTCACTCCTAATTGACCTTGTTACTGAATTTAGAGAGAAGAAATAAGTTGGGGGGTGGTGGGGCGGTGCATTGCATTAGTATAAATTATAACTCTCATAAGAAAAAAAAAAAAATCCAAGTTTTATTTTTGTCACTGCTAATGCAGCAAGCTCAGCCAAGCTTTACACACTACAAAGATGACTGGATTTTGAGCCCTTAGCACAAATAACATTACAGTGCCTCAGTATTAAAGCTACACATTATTTGATTCACTTCACTACCAAATGTGATCAGACTCAAAGAACATTAATAGACAATTTATTGAAAATGTTGCATGGCTTCTTATTTCCAATAACATGGTGGCAGTTTTGTCCCTGTAATGACACTCAGTATGGTTTGCTGTGGTAGACTGAAATAGAATTACAAGAGTCCCACCTGGCTGTTGTGAGACTCCGAGGAGTCAGTTAATTGAATAAGCCAAACTCTCCAATTGAGTCTTTCAATGTGACCTCATACAGTCCATGGCACTTCCATTAAGATTCCATCTGCTCTGAATTAAGGATGCGCACATTCTCATTTCCGTCCCGACTGCTTGAAGCAAAACAAGTACTGTTGATCAGAATCACATAAGTGCTGCCAACTGCCTGCACGAGATGAGAACAGCTGCCAAAGACCTGCAGGTGGATTCTGTCTACATTGCAGAGTTTTAGCTATTAGTGACAATTTTACACCAATCTTACACATCTGCTTTATTATACAGTGTAGTTGGCATTTCAATAAATGCTCATAAGTATTAGACGAAATAAAACAAATTCAGTTGCTTCTTTTCACATTGATGAACAGATTCAAACACAATTCACACATTTATTTTTCTAAATTAGGTTTCACTCAAATTTATTCCATGATGCAAACATGAAGGCAAAATAAGTTTACTTCAAATTGAATAGGTAACAAATAATATTACAGAAAATTACACAAGAAGCATCTGCATGATCTGTCTTCTACATGGTTGTTCAATATGCAGTCATAATATTTGCACTTGTGAGGCAATAACACACAATATATCAGGGGTGCATGATGTCCCTGATGCATGAAAATATAGAAACCTGATTCCGCTTTCACAGTGGGTTTTTTTTTATTTATTTTTTTTTATTTCATGCCAATCACTACATATTGGAATTATTATTTTTCTGCAGTACACTTATTAATACATTAATTCATCTATTATCCAATCCACCATTTTCTTGGTGCTGATCTGGGATTGGGTCAGCAGCCTGAGCTCTGAAACCCAGACTTCCCTGTCCTCTGTCACATTTGCCAGCTCATCCAGGGGTCTCCTGAGACACTCTCAAGTTTCAGCTTTCTCCTAATGTACTATTTATTCACGTCCTTATGACAATATTTTGCAATGCACTTGCTATCACTTTTTTTATGAATGCTGTTTTCACTGTAGCATGAGGTTCTGCACAACCTAACAGGCATGTACACAAGAGCAACACCACCACGTTTGCTTGTTTAATAGCTGACAAAAATCTAAGGTTGTTAATTAGCTAAGACAAAACTATTTACCCTGACGATGTATTCTACTCCATTCAACAGAAAAAAGTATACTCCCTTTGCCATTAGAAAAAGATAACACCAAAATATTAAATATTACTTTTGAAAAGTGCTTATACAATTTCACAGGGGATCCTTCTAAATACATTTCTGCTGACCAGATGAATTGTTTTGCATAAACTACAATTCACAGGGTTGAATGTGTTTTTCATAATATCACTCCTAAGTATTTATTAAGCTTGGTTGAGATTACAAGACTGATAACTGTTCACAATATCAACCTGGCAGATTAATATTATACTCTTCCATACCCTTCCCTTTCAGGTTTGTCCTTTTGTCAGGTCGTCACCACAGAAAATCACCTGCCCCCCCCCCTACTGATCTGGTTGGAAACTGTAATCACATGTTGTCATTGGCACATGTTTTACAGCAAATGCCCTTCCTGACCCAACCCATTCATTTATCCGGACTGGCCTGGGGACAACACTGGCCTGTGTCCCCCTAGGGGCTGCATCGTGGGGGACTCAAACTGCCAACTTTCAGGCCAGTGGACTGCCACCCCGCAGATTATTATCATTCTGCTTTATTATATTTACCACAAGTGAAAACATTAATCTGCCAGGTGACAACTGATACCAACTAGATCCTATTTGAAATATCATAACATGCACTGATATGGGTCAAATTTTAAATTATTAAACAGGTTATGGTCTAAATTTTAAGTTCTATATTTGATATAAATTTGGACAACTTCCTTTTATGAAGCACACGCAGAAATGAAAGAGAATAATACAAAGCAAAGACTTTTACGCTAAAATATTCCCATGATGTTCTTTAAGTAAATTCCAAATCAGACTATATTAATTACCAATTAAAAACCATTATATAGTAATAAAAGGTATTGAAGCTATATAAACCAAAGTAACCAAATAAAAAATGAAAAAAAGTACTTCAGTCTTTGACCGAAGCGTTGCAGTTGTATGTGAACATTCATCACATAAGGCTGTGACAAAGTTAGAACATGATAATACATGCAGTCACTCCTCAGTGTTGTATTCTTGACTTTGGTAATAGAATTTAGTTTATCTTCTTGGAGAAGAGTGCAAAGCCCTATTACCATTACACTGAATTATAAATGACCAAAGAGCTTTATATAGAGGCTAGTGTTTTTCGTGAACTGTATTATTAATCAGAAAACTGTTTTGCATGCCAGGCTTAAGCAAGGGAGCTCCTGATTGCTGTTGCTCTCGCAATTATCTTTACTATCCATGCTACTGTATATTTTATGAAAAATACAAATGTACTTATTGTACTTATTTAGGAACAGCTGGAAATGTTCTATCGCATGCCACTGTTAAATGAGTTGTTGATGTGGCAGCTGTTGGGAAACTAAATGAAAAATATATTTTACAGACTTTAACCATGACATCACTGCTCCTTCCAAACAGGCCCATATTACCTAGATATAATTGCATTTTAAGCACAATGGTCTCTGGTTCAGTCTACAAGGTGCAAAAATAAACCACTTTAACTGAAAGTGGCAGTTTTGGAGGCAAAATGCCTTGTCGTTAAGGAAGACGGAGAAGAAACGCTTGACTCGCTGGAACTGACAACAGTGACATTGCAACTCAAATGACCACTCCATGACTGTGATGAGTATCTCAAAATTCACAACCTGTCTGATGCTTGGACAAACTGGACAAAAGCAGAAGCTCAGTTCCACAGGTCAAAACAAACAATGAGGTGCGTGTGTGTGTGTGTGTGTGTGTGTGTGTGTGTGTGTGTGTGTGTGTGTGTGTGTGTGTGTGTGTGTGTGTGTGTGTGTGCTTACCAAAACTGGAAAGGGTCAAAGTCAGAAATATACTGCCTGGTCTGACAGTTCTCGATGGAAAGTTTTCAGCAATAAAACATGGTCTGAGATGTTTTGCAGTCACACTCAGCATGGATATTGATTATCTGTATTTCTTTATGATTACAGTTTACTTGTCCTCTAATAGGACTTACTTTGAACAGGTTTAAAGCATCGTGCCACTGGTATGTAACTTTGGTTACTGCTCACATATATTAGGTTTTTTCTCATTTACTATGTTTATAATGTAAAATATTTTTGGTACCTTAGATGTGTTGGTAATTATTTTATTATTAGCTGCAACACTGTAATTTGAAGCATCATGATCTGATATTTCAGCTACTGTTATATTAGATTTTTTTTTTAGTTCCTGCCTACCCATCTTTGGCCATAGACCACCATGCAGTGCAGATTTTTGTGCCATCCTGCAATGTTGGAATATTAAAGATGTTTATAAAACCCCATGTTCATGCAGCAGAGATGATCACCTCCTGCTCTGACTGCAGCTGAAGGTTGGCTACAGTGACCATTCCTCTTGTGTGTTACTTGGATGTGCAAGAGCTGACAAAGCAGCTGCTGCTAACAGAGAGTAAGCTACACGTTCTTTCATATTACTCACCAAAAGTCTCCAATATCACCAAAGAAGTTGCAATACTTGTTGATAGCTGCTTTTTCTTTTAACAGATTCATTAAAGGGTCTGGAAAATTGCTAAACATTGGGCCAAAGGTTAGTAACAGGGGTATGTTGTGCATCAGAGCAAACAGGTCAGGTGGTTTGTGGTGTGTCTCTAACGTGTTAAAGACCCACCCCTAGTTTTTACATGACAAAAAATCATCTTAAACTGTTATTACCATTCGTAGTAAAGTGTAGTGAGACTCACTGACAGATCCTAGTTACTCAAAAAGGTGTCATACTGAGGCTGAAAATAGAAAAGGCATAGAGCTAAGGCAGAAAGTCTCAGAAGCTTAGGGTGACCAGACAAGTGAGTACTGGTTAGCACGTGCCTGGATGGGCAGCCCAAGCAGGTGTGTGGCCAGAGGAGGACTGGGAGAATGAAGCAAGAAGAAGGTTTGGCAGGCAGGCTTGGCAAAAAGACAATTGACATCAGGCAGAGCGTAAACACAGAATTTACCAAGAGTGAACAGCACAAGGCCAACAAGCAGATAGGTTTTCCATAGCACTGTACCATTCAGGAAATCTCAGGGACACTGAGGTGAAGAAACAGGGTTGTTATACTGCTGCAGTCTTATCAGTGGATACCTACAGGTGTGATGTTTGTTGATCGATTTGCCAGCAGGAAGGTAACATTCAGACACATACAAACAAACATGACAAAACAAGGGTAAGACAAAGACTACAGACCTTTCCTCTCTTATCTTCCTTTCTTGGTTCTCCTATTTGCACCACATCTTGCTTCTCTCTTCTTTGTGACATTTGAACAAATAAGGCAAAGTGGAGACAGGATAAAAGAGTTTCCAAAAATGGTATTTTAAAAACTTAGTATGCCATTTTTCTAATAAAAAGGAAAAATTACTTTAATAAGACTAATTACTATTGCTCTGTTACAATGTATTCATCACCTGGCTGAAATAAGCTCAGATTATTTAGGTGAAAGTCCAACTTAGTTTTTTGAAATGTATTTATGGTCAAGGTATCATTTTGTTTAATTATTTCAGGCTTATTTGGTTAAAGGTCAACAGATGACTGAAGATCAGGCTATCATTACAGACACCTTTCTGATAAATCATTTTAGCTCTAGCTTTTAGGGAATCTGAATTTATCTTTATTAAAGAACAGATATTATAAAATCAGTTTAAGTGCTATTACGACTTCATGAATGCATGTGTCCAGGGCAGTTCATGTGGTGCTCACATGCCTGATAGAGAGCTCCTCTATAATGAGTAACTACAATGAGTTAAATCCTTGAGCTCCTTAAATTGACAAACCTGGCCAAACTTTGTATATGAGGCACAAGTCCTAATTGAGTTATATATATATACATCACTTTGATATGTGAATGCACTGATCGCTCAGAAGACTTGAAGTTGGTAACATATCCAAGACCCACCTTGGACCCATGTCTGGGAACTGTGTGCCTGCTACTTAGGCATTACTACATCAGTTTATTAGCCGAGTACTGGCCGAATAAAGTAGTCTTGCTACTAACTCAGACTCCTAGCTGGATCACAAGAATACTATTTCATGGACAAAATATATTTCAAATGGAAATAATAAAAATAATCAAATTACAAAGCAGGTAATTAGAGGAACTGTCATTTTCCAAAGAAAGAGTTCAAACTAAATATACCTTTGATAGTTAGTTACATGGATTAACCAACTTAAATATTCATTTTAGGAGTTTAGAAATTTCACATTCCTATTTAGTTATTGTGTTTTATTGCATTTTTTTCCCAGGCTCCCTGACATAAATAGTTTCATTTTAATAGCTTGTCATGGCAAGTTGGATAAAAGGCAGCTGGGAAATTCTAAACTCCTTCATGTCTAGATTTTTTAGGTTGTTTATACATCAGACACTTTAAATAAATCTGAGGACTCTTGGGGAAGCCCTTATAATGTGCAAAGTATTTGCACAACAAATAAAAGTGAAGTTTGAAATGGCTGTGAAGAAGGAGATAGTGAGTGGGCGGGAGTTGTTAGTCCAAGTGATACTGCAGTAATGTTCAAAAGCCCGACTCTCAAACACTTATCAAATGTGAGTGAAGCTACCCAATTACATATCATGTAACTTGGTGAGGTTGATAAATCCAGCTTTGTGCCAAGTTGCAATATGAGATCAGCTTTGCATCCAGCTGATGAATAATGCAGATGCTTGCAGAATAGCATGCCAAACCATGTGACAATGTTGACACTCAACAAAAACAATTACATTATTTTCAGTTTCCAGAAATATATTAAATTTCTATTTATTCTTTTCATCTTTCTTTTTTTACTTTTTTGACTGAACACAAAGAAAGGAAGAATATAAAAACACTGCTCATATTATAAAGCCTCAAGCAAATCAAATGAAGACATCATCCCCCCCACAAAGCTGTGTGCTTAACTGTTTAAAAATGTATGTGATAGTCAATGACAGTTTACACTTGACTTGCACATGCTTGACTTGTTTATTAAAATATGTGGCATCCACAAGTGTTTGCAAATGGATTTGTGAACTGGGGTATTTGCATCTAACAGGATTAACACACATTTTCATTCATTCTTATGCTAAGAATGCCACATTTTACCAGATGCATGGACTCAGTGTGTGGGGTTGTGTTAGTGTATTATGTTAAATATAAGAAACATTTAAAGATAAAAATGTCTCACCCTTTTAGTCATGTATTTGAACCAGTTGTGTGTAGGATTTATAAGTATGTCCATTGTCTGCCTTTCAATAGCAAAGACCATCTTACAATGGAGATTCACTGTTCTAATAAACAGTATGGAAAAAGTTATCAATACACATCAAACTTCTCTGATTGGTTAATCGGTGGTCTGTCATTTTTTAAGACTGAGAGAAGGATACTTAGAGTTCCCTCTCAGAATGCCACTGACCTAAGCTGACTGAAAACCCTCCAGATGGGGCCTTTAGACTTGGTAAAGACTGAGAGATAAAGAGGATGATGAGAGCTGAAGAGGAAAGGAAGGAGAGAAGAGGGTGGATGGATCAATGACTGAGAAAGATCGAGTGGATGAAGAAAAGGGAAGGATGAATGAATGAATAAAAGGTTGCAAGGTTGGATGGTATGGTGGATGGGTGGGTGTGCAGCAACTTGTGCTATGAAGCAAATAGCTTTTTTTTAATTAAGCTTCACCAGGTGATTCGATGTGGTTAAGGCATAACTTTCCTCCAAAACCTGAGTTTGTAACTAAAGTTAAATGTATTTATTGTTTTAACCCAAGATTATTAATGGCGTTAAACTAACAGCAGCAACATCATTTAAAAAGACAACTAATAGTAGAATCATGGTAGTCACTACATGATGAAAAAAATCTTTAAACTGCAATACTACAAGTAAACTGTTCTGACAGAAGACAT
The DNA here is from genome assembly GCF_933228915.1 of Telmatherina bonti. Lineage (NCBI taxonomy): Eukaryota > Metazoa > Chordata > Actinopteri > Atheriniformes > Telmatherinidae > Telmatherina > Telmatherina bonti. The sequence continues at coordinate 22,972,548 of NC_136613.1, read as the reverse complement.
ATTTGTTCAAAGAGAAGTTCTCCTAACATGTTTGCATGAGTCTATTCCCCATTGTATTATCACAACATGCATACTGTATTCTGATAGTGTACATTTTTTTCAGTGCTGAGTTCAGATGACAGTGTAGTTGTCATGATTTTTCCCAGTCGTCCCTGAAGGCACCCTCCTGTGCTGATGAGCTGATGATTACCACCTGTGCCTCCTTCTATTTAAGCAGCGGGCTCAGGATTGTTGATTGCCAGATCGTCAGATTCTCTGTTCGCTTCCAGCCTTCTGTGAACACAAGATTACCCTGTATTCCTGCCCTGTTTCCCTTTCTCCCGAGAACCTGCCTGCCCAGAGTTTTTCCTCTTGCCTCTTCCCCTCGCATTACTACTTGGTGTATGGACCTTGGACTGGACTTTGGACTTGGATTTTGGATTCTGGACAAACCCCCAATTGCCTTGGGTGAGAGGAACTCCCTTTCTTCCTTCTTGGGCATTTTTCCCTGAAGTTGGATTCTCCCTGTGTGCCATCCTTCACTAACCCTCCTGTCCTCACCAGCAAGACACAGTCGGGGTCCTCAAGGAGGACTTCAAGCCGTCCTTGCCGTAGCCTCCTGCTTCCTTGTCCCCCCGTAATTGTCAATAAAACCTGTAACCAGTCCTGAGGTCTTCTGTGTCCTTTGGGTCCCATCTCCTGTGCCGTTACAGTAGTCATGGTGAGCGTAGATACATTTAAGTAACAGTAAGCAAGATTGGAGTTTGTCTCAAGTAAAACATATCAACTGCACTGAGAAGTGACAGGAGTCAGCTGTACACTGGATGTGCATGTGATTTTCATTCAACATCAACCAATGCAATGTGAAACACGGACCCATAAAGCTTTGTCTTCAGTTTGACACAATCTGGACACAGAGGAATTGCATATTTTTAGGATCTCAAGTTGGTTTTAGAGATGAAGTATGTCTTTTTTAAACCCAGCATTGCTTTGGATGTAATTCTGCTAAACCCAGCATCAGGCTAATTAAAGCTGGGGTAGTAACCTTGCTCAGACATTTTTTTTTTTACTCTGGGTGAAGTTGTTCCTTGTCCTGATTTTTGTGAATCATGAACAATAAGAAATATAGTTAGACCCCTCAGTTTACTGTAAATCTATTAAAACTCTGACCAATCAAAATGTTCGGGCCCAATTGAAATTAATTTCTCACATTTTATAAACTTCTTCCACCGGCTCACCTCCTCCCCCTCCCACAGTGCATACCTGAATGTAAATGGTGTGTTAGGATGAAAATACAAAGTAGTGAAGAAGAAACTCAGAAGGCCGAGAAAACATGGCTGAGAAAATGCAGGAAGGGTTTCCCCCGACCAGGCTCGGTTTATTTGCCTACTCCTGCTAAACAGCCAAGAAAATGAAAATCATTGATGGAAAAAGTTGCTAAGTAGAAAAGCACTCTGAGAGCGAAACCTCCGCTACGGCCTTTAAAAAAAAGTTCCTGGATCCAGATCAACATCAAAATCAGTTCTTTTTCACATTTCCAACAACTCCTGAAAATTTCAATAAAATTCGTCCATAACCTTTTGAGTTATCTTGAACACAAATAAACGCTGGTAAAAACAATCCTCCTCGGCAGAGGTAAGAAAAAAGCTTTGGATCACACAAGGAGCGAACTCAGAGGAGGAGGAACCAAGACAGGGTGCCACTTTCACATCTTGCTAGCTCCCCAACAACACCTACCACAGCTTTAAGTGATCTGTTTAAATCAGGTGAAGGGTAGGAAAACTCTAAAAGTTTCAAGTCTATGTGTCCTAAAAGCCAACTCTGGGAAATGTGGAAATCAGTGGGTGTCCCAGTAATACAGAAACATGTCAGTCCAGAACACTCAAAACTATAGCGTGAGATAGTTGTAAAAAAAAAAAAGGTGTGTGTATTTGTGTGTGTAAAAGTAAGAACGTAATACTCAAACACAATTAATATGAAGTTGTGCATAAATGAAAAAATGTGCTAATTATTTCAGAAGAAAAGCCAAGACTATGTTAGGAATTTTGGAAATTCTTGTCAATATTTGACAATAACTTGAAATAAATATGCACACACGGTTAATTCCATCCACCTTACCTTAAAGAAATCAAAAGTAATCAGTGCATGAATCTTTATTTCAGGGATATAATGGTCAAGTTCACTCAGCTAGCCTTACTCTTCTGGTTCTCAAAATACATGTTTTATTCACTGTCGTAGTATCTGGAAGCTCTTCTGACATGGACATAAAATCACTATGACTCGCTTAACAATGTGAACAAAACAGCTGAATTTGCATCACTAACAAACAGATTCAGAATGACAACCCTTTTTTCTTCATAATGGCATTACACAGTCATGGGGCAAAGTCTTGTTTGTTCAGATGGTGAAATGAAATCTAGGACATTCTTATGTTACATTATGGAAAATTGTAAAGCAATAACATTAACTGCAGTACATATAACTATGTTTTAACCATAGTTTTATTTTTTAAAGGAAACAAATTTGTGCGTTACAATTAGTTATTACGCATCTATTATCAATCAGAGGCCTACAGATTTTTTTTGTATTTGTAGAGGCAATTTGAATGTAATCACTCTGACATTTGGGTTGCACTTTTTGGATCACATCACTGCAGACGCCTTCCCTGAGGCTGCATGTTACACAACATCAGAGATGGATAAAGGTGGACTGAGTAATGTATTACACAGGGAAAGCTGCACATAAAATGCTAGACTTGCTGGATTTTACACACTAGAGAACCTGAGGTTCCAGGACTCACAGGCTTTGGGAAGGTTTCATCTTTAATCTTGCCTTCTCAGCACTTCCACCATATCCATCACATCACACCAGTGTTGTTACTTCCACAGTGCCATCATTTTTAAGCAGTCAGGAGGAGAAGGAAAATGCAGTCACTCGATAAAAGTATACATTTAAGGAGACTGTTTATGTTGAGCTTAAAATTTCAAATAAGTTACAATCAAGCCAGTGCTGAGGCAGCAGTTAAGAGCACAGCGAACAGCAACATTTCCATCTGTTGGTCCTGTTTATAATACTAGAAAACATAGTCATACATACAATTATCCACATTTAAACATGTGTGTTTGCAGTTTTCAGGGGCTCATTTCCTCAGCAACACATCTGTGTGATTTCAGTACTACCTGCTGAGATTTGTGTGGAGACCTCCAAAGGTCCGATCGCCAGCCTTTCAACCAAACACTTTTTTGATGTCCCTAGATATCTTGGAGCCTGCCTCAAAAAAGAGTAGAACAAACAGCTGAATTGGATGACTGGTTCCTCTGTGGCTCTCAAAGGCTGATGAGGAAATGTCATTACAGTTTAAATTACGCATGATCTGATAAAAGGGCTCCTTTGTTGGCATTTCTACCTTCCTTTAGTTTTTTTTCTTCTTTCAGGATTCTCCTTTTTTATCTAGCAAAATGGCAACCACTTTCTTAGTCTTATTGATGCTTGTCATTGGTTGAATATTACACCTTCCAAAGCCACTCTGCCCTTAAATAAGACCAGGGATGTTTGGTGAAAGGTCAAAAGTTTAAAAGGGTTGGATCCACAGGGAAAAGTCTGTATATTCTTAAATATGATCAGTAAACTAGGGTTCAGATCCAGAATGTGCACTAGATACTATTACTCAGAGTCAATATGAGTCACTAACACATATCATCAACATATAAATAGATTCTGGCTTTCATGTGTTAATGCATGCACTGAGGGGGGGAAGCAGAATACTCATGGGAGGAAAGCCCCCCACATTGTCCTAAAAATAACATAAACATGAGGAAGGAGTTTTCCAGAAGTGCACATCTCATGGAGTGATGAGCAGTCGCTACTTCAGTTTGAAGGGTTTTTTGCATGTTAAATTCATTTGTAAGAAAATAACATGAGGAATTTTGCAAAATGGCACAGATGGATAAAGCAATGCCTCTTCCTCAATGCTCTATTTCTCTTTAACGTTTAAGCCAAACACATTTGCTTTTGTCTTTTGAATTCAATGATCATGGCTCTGAAATGAAAAAGAAATTAATAAATAAATACAACAGCAAAGCTGACATTGAACCTAGAGCAATTCCAGCATTGCTGATTCACATACTGGAGCAGCTTAGCGGGGCCAGTTGCTGTCTTTCTTTCCATTAGGCAGCCTATGTCTCTAAAATAATTTTTCACTTATTGTTTAATAGTGAGTCATGACAGCTTCCTCGGGCCCATGGCAGGAGTAGAAAAGCAGGGCTGATGTAGACAGTCACTAATTACTCTGTAATTACCAGCTCGAGAGGAGGGAAAAAAAATAAAAAGACTGAAACACTTACACTCACCACAACATTTACTGGCATAATTACCAGTTGTGTGAAAGACAGAAATGCACAGAAACAGATCTATGCCTGACATCAGCAGCAACACTTCTCTCTACCCTTGAGCATTGCCTTTCTCTGAGTTCGTCTAACAAGCTTCCCCAGTGAGTGAGGTGAGAGTGTTGTTCAGATTATAAATTGGTGATAAGTCAGTGTGTGATGATGCTTTGCCAAGGCTTGTTCAGCTCTCTGCAATTTGATCCCAGTCCAATTCCAGTTTAGTTGTAATATCCACATGACATATCCATGATAGTGATCAATAAGATGAGTTTGTGTTTTCCCTAACTCCGGGTGCTCCTAAATGCCATTTAAAAGTGATTACATGATGCACATTTTCAATGTGGAGCACAGTGGTTTCCCGACTCTGCTGCATTGTGTTTGTTTTAATGTCACTGCTACACAGCACAGATGTCTCAGACCACACAGCATGTGTTTAATAATATCTCTATGAAAGATAATTTACTGTCAAACAAAGCAGTGCTTACCTAAGAGAGAAGATTTCTCATAAAAAGTGAGATACCAGTGCATATAACAAGTATACAACAATAAGGTATCGTCTCATCTTAGAAATTGAGTTTGTCTGAAAATGACATTTCAGAAGCTTAACAGGTTCATGGTCCTTTAAGGCTCATTGTAAGTAGGATGTTTAAAACCTTGAGGACAATACTGATTATTTCCTGGTTTGAAGAGGAATTTTTCAGGGACATGACTTTAAATAAAAATAAGAAAAAAATACAAAAACATTTTCTCATGTCTTTGACGGCTAATAATCAATATTTCTCCAAGGACTTCAAATGTGTGTCACATCCTGATGATGTTTGTCCTTCTGTAAAAGGGAAGCTGCATTCCATTAATCTAAATCTAAACGCTACATAGACCATAACCGATTAACAGAAACCATACAGTTACACTTTTTGTATGTCTGAGAAGCAACACAAAATGCGCTCTTTCCTTTGTAAATCATTGCACATCAAAATGTTTGAGGAAATAACAGCAATGTGGCCATAGCAGACAGCTTGTGTCTGCAAGATAAAGCCCATGCCAAAGAATGGCAGCATTTACAACCCCCCCCCCCCCCCCCCCACATTTGAGAACAGACACACATAAAACGGAGGTTGTGGTTAGCGTATGCCCTCCTGTTACTGTTGAAATGCAGGCTTTGACAACAGAAATGGATGACAACAGTTGGATGAAAGACAACTCACCTACTACACTAAGCTGGAAAAATACCACTGCAGTATTACTGAATTGAAAATGTATTGGAATTTTTTCAAATGGAAGATTTTGTTGTTGTTAAGAAAAGAACTGTTGGTGATATTTCAAGGTTTGCTTCATGACTGTTTGTTGTGATTAAGAAAATCAAAGAAAGTCATATCTTAATTTCTGCAAATGCTTCACACAAGCAAAGCTGACCAGCTTTCATTCTTAACACATCGACGACTGTTACTATTGCATCTTGCAGACGACAGCCTTTGGTGGCTCACTGCCGCTGCATTATGACACATGGAGCAATTAGCATTTTATAAAGGAGTCCAAATAAATAGGGACAATGGGAAAAGCTGTGTAATTATACCTAGAGACACCTGTTTGACTCCTGTGTTAGACTGCCAGCTTTCTTTGTTTGTTTGTTTGTTTTGTCTTGTTTTTTTTTACTTTTTCTATGTTTCTATTTATTCTCAGTTACTGTAATAGATGCTTTTTTCCTCACCTTCGCTTCATTTTTAACAAGTGTTTTGCTGCATTAAGAAAGCAAAACCACATAGTTAGTTAAAATAAGGGGGGAAAATAATGGTTTAGTGTTAAAATACAAATTTCATGTTATTACTTACATGTTAAAACTGGTTTGTATTCAAATCCTGCCCATAGCGCTGGGAGTAAAAATAGGTGACAGTTAAGGAGGCATGTTTTACCTTGGCTCAGTTTAAATCTGAATGAATTTGTGATCTCTGTGAGGATGAGGGTGACACATCACTGCATCTTTGGAAGCTAATCTAATCTGTTTTTCTCTAACGTGACACTTATATTCAAGAGTGATATTGCAAAATAAACCTTAAAGTACCATCTATCAATTTTCTACACACTATGTCCTGCTCAGGTTTGCAAGAGGCTTGAAACCATTGTAACGACCATGGTGCAAGGCACAAAGACTATATAGGTTAATTTAGGATCATTAATTGAACTAACGTGCACCAACATGCTTACATCTGGCTGTGGTTGGAAATCCTGTATGGAAATCCCGTATAAACCTCATCAGTGATTTCTCCGACAAAGGCCAGAGTATCTAGCTGTAAGATGACAGTGATACCTCCTAGCTACGAAATGACACATGAAACTGGGATAAGAAGAAGAAGCATTGACACTCCATGAGGTCTGATACATTTTACAGATGATAAAAAATAAGTTATGACGTTAAGATCCTTGTTAAACTCTTTTAAGTTCTGGATGTGTAAGGTTGAGAAAACACACTGTTACTACAGTGTTTTAGTTTACAGACCTCTTGGTTCTGTATACTTATGTCTTGAGTTTTTGTCATCTACTATTAAACTGTAGAAATGTCTATATTTTTGGATATTTCAGTCTTTATATTGATGATCTTTCCTGTTAAGTGGTGGAAGAATTGCTATTCATCATGGACTCTTTCAACTTCGTTCAACATGTTCCTTTTTTTGCAGTCTAAATATCAATTGGTAAGTAAGGATTTGATTCAAATGTATTGATCAGTGATCACCACTGCATACTATTTCATTTGTCTTCAGAAGTAGTGCCCGTTGTTTGTAATGTTGAAACACAAAAACATATTTTATACTGTATTAAGAGACTTCTCTGCCTCTTTCAATCCTAGCTATTTTACTGATTGTGATTATGTAGAAACGTTTGTCTCAGCACTAAATAGCCATTGCCTGTCTGTTTTGGATTTAGTGACACCAATCGTGAAGATATTAGGGTCACATAAAAAATTCCATCCCATGGATAAATGAGGATATTTGTAGTTTTATGAGAAAGTGCCTAAAGGTGGAACACCTATGGAAATCCACTAAATTAATGCTGCATAGGCTCTGGTATGATGATGAAGTTAAATGAAATGACAAAGCAAGCTCACCTCATATATTTTTCTAATCTCGTTTCTAATCAAAGAAACCCAAAGTATTGTTTGATACTATTGAAAACCTTGTTGCACCTGCAGCTGTTCATGTGCCTGTATATTCACAGGAAGGCTGTAACAATTTCTTAATTTTTTTCTTGGAGTACAGAAAATTAGAGCTAGTATAGATTTCCCCCTCATAAAAGCTAGTTTGCCAAACTCCTCATCTGCTTTTTCTTGGTCATCCTTCTCCACTGTAAGTCGACAGGATGAATAATCCTTGGTAATCAAGATGAAACCTTCACTAAGCCCTTCTGATATTTTTCCAATGTCATTGTTTTTAAAAACTTTGTGGCTTAAAGCCCCTGTGTGATCAAACTAATCCATCTTTCATTTAAACCTGGCTCAGTTCCTAGTTGTTTTAAACATCATGTGGTAAACTTTAAAAAAAAAAAAGCCCAACCTTAACCCCTCACAACCAAAAAATTATAGGCCAAAATTAAAACTTCCATTTATTTAAAAAAATTGGGAAAAAGTTGTGACAGATCAGCTGGCATCCTTCAGGGAATAGCATTAGTTAGGTCATTGCTACCTAATGCACTCTTGTGTATTTTATAACTATATTTTGTATTCTTGTATTCTTATATTTAAGCTGTGAAAGGTGCTATCTAAGTACATGTTTTCTTGTGTAACATATAGACTGCCTTTGGAACTTTTTCATTTAGTCATTTACTACACATGAGTAAAATTAGTTAGAAGCCACTGTTTAAAAAAAGAATGTAATAAATATAAAAAAGAAATAAAACAAGAAAGAGCTGCATCAGAAAAGTGACATGACCTCTGTTTCCTTCAGTACCTTTCAGTAGCAACAAATAGCATAGCAAACTGAGGTCTGGGGAAGGAGAACAACAGACCTAAGGGTTGAAGACGGATGCTGATTCACACAAGTTTTCCAAGCAAGTGCTCATCAAGTCTTTAAAGATGAAAACAATGATGCAGTGGGGGAAGGGGAACTAAGGAATTAAACCATTTATTATCATTGTGCACCTGATAGGCTGACCTCAGAGCAGACCATTATACATTGACTGACACAGAAAAGAAATTTCAAGAGCTCTTAACTTAATCTTGTTCCTCAAAACAGTGAAGCTAAAAAAAATGCACATTGAAGTTCAGCAATCTTCCAGGAACTGCATCTACAAATTGTGGAGAGACTTCAGAATATTGTTCTTAAATATGGAATTGCAGACTTGCAACACTCCATCATCTAGAGTATTAAATATCATCAAATGTTGCAGACAAATCACTGTGCTCAAAGGACATGGATTCAAATCAATATTGGATGCTCATGTATTTCATGCCTTCAGGCAGCACTGCAATAAAAACTAAATGAATCTGTTCCAGAAATTGCTGCATGCGCTCGTGAACACTTCCAGAAATCATGGTCAGGGAACACTAGAGCATGGTTCAGCACGCCGTCTACAAATGCAGGTTAAAGTTCTACCATGAAAAGAAGATGTGAAGATAAGATACAGGGATGTCGCCACTTACTGTATTTTTGGTAATAGAACTGGTATCTCGCATGGTTGGAAAAGCACCACAAACTGCTTAAATGTATGTTTATATGTTTAGGATGTAATATGTTTCCATCCAGTTTCTTTTTAGGGAAGCTTTTGTTTATTTCAGCGCAGCAGTGATGATAAATGTATTAAATCTATGACAACAGCATGGTGCTGAGTCCAGGTAGTTTGCCTGCAGTCCTGACTTTTCATTAACTGAAAATATTTACTAGATTAGGAAAAAGTAGGACAGTAGACTCACAAATGTTGACATTTTTTCTCTCAAACAGCAGCTGAATTTCTCAGTTCCTGAACAATAAGAGTTTTGATTGGAACATTGGAAACACAGGCAGAGCCAGAGCAGAGTGAGAAAGAAGACGAGGAAAACTTTGATATCTGTTGAGATCTGAGCGACTATGGGCGACCATGTGGTGTAACAATGGGGGAGTCTGGGCAAAGAATCCAGCCAAATTTGAGCAGGTACACTGAAGCTAGCATCATCCAGACTTTTTAGAAATGAAAATAGGAAAGTAATCTACTTTAAAATACAATACTACTATAAAATTGCAGTATTTCATTGTAATACAGTAGTCACAGTACTCAGTGAGTACTGCTTTTAACTGTGAATATTTTCAGTAAATTCTGCTTTTTTGTATGTAGACCTCTGTATGTGCAATATTGTGTTGGTTAGGATGCACACTATATTGTTTTTGTGCGGTAACTTAAAACATATTTGGTTCTTTATTACTGTGTTTAACCTTTCTACTGTCTGTAGTAAGAAGGTTTAAGTCATTCTGTTGAATGAAAAAGAGTAATCCAATCATCCGTGTTTTATACAAATAAGAGCTGTGAGGCTACTTCCTGCATTTTACAGAACCCTGGCTTGCCAGTGATCAAATTGGATATCCATTTTCACCAGATGTGAAGACACACACTTTAACAGCCAAACATATTATTTATGTCATTGTTTATGTTTTTAGATTATTTTTATTGTTGATGAAGGATGATGTACAGTGTCAACGTGAAGACTTTTTTCTTTTTTAACTATTTCATTCCCTCTTGGTTATGTCCAGCCAGTGAGGTATGTTTAGCTATTTTTAATTGTGCATATTTATAGAGAAATTTGATATGCTAAGTGACATTTTTTATATATTTCGGTATGTCAATAGTTCAATGGCGGATTTGTTTATGCCTGCTACCTACCTACCTGTACCTAAATAAATTCATCAGTAAACAAAGAGCTATCGTGCAGTGTTTGTCCCAGAGAGAGTCATTCATTATCCTAACCGCTTAATCCAATTCAGGGTCGCGGGGAAGCTGGCGCCTATCCCAGCAGTCTTTGGGCGATGGGGGGGATGGGCTGCTGGGCAGATGTCTACTCTCTCAGTGCTTTTCTAGTCTATATTTCTTACCACTCTTATCACTTCAAAGAAAAAACCCTCACAATTGTCATTTTGTCAGCGTCAGTTTAAATAATGTTCTTTAGATAGCAGTGTTCAGTGAAGCTTGCGAATCTAACATTCAACATAAATGTAATTCATTTCAAAGGAACAAAAAGGTACCTTTAATTTCAACCTTAACAAAAAGATGTGATTAAATGAAGACGACTGTTACAACCAGCGCGCTTACTTCATTTCTAGGGTATTATCATGTTTTTAACAAGAATTTTTTTCTTAAAATGAAAAATAAAGACAGGGTTGCTAAAGGTTGTTAAAGAGGAGACAAGTTTAAAAAAGCCCTTGTACAGCTTGGAATAAAAGCCAGAGAAAATTAGCTGCTAATGGACAACCACAAGTTCTACTGATCTGAGGTACACTTTTCATATATTACAAAAACATCTTTTGAACATCATTTATCAATGCAGTGGTTTCCAAAATGAGGTGTGTGTGTGTGTGTGTGTGTGTGTGTGTGTGTGTGTGGGGGGGGGGGGGGTAGCACAAGGGAGTGTGGCTACACAAAACTTTATATATATAAAAGTATCAATTATAAAAGTACCAATGGGAAATAAAGATGAATCAACAAAGAGACAACAAGTACTAAAAAAAAATTAAAAAATAGAAAAAAATTATACTTGACCAGGTAATGGTCAAGTAATACTCATGATTAAAAATAATGAAGAGACCACAGTCTTTTGCATGTATCAAAATATTATCATCTAATATTATGAAGCATAAAGCCAAACATGTTACAACACCACATAGGCACTTTTCATTCTGAATACAAGGAAAATCCTATAGGTTACTTCAGAAATAAACCACCCAACTATCATATATTGCTGAGTTCATTCATTTATTATCCCAACTGCTTAGTCCGATTAAGGGTCACGGGGAAGCTGGAGCCCATCTCAGCAGTCTTTGGGCCAAAGGCAGGGCACACCCCGGACAGCTCGCCGGTCCATCACAGTATATAGCAGAGTTGTTTTACTAAAACAGTATCTGTCTCATAGAAAATGTGGCTCACCTGAAGAAGTTGGCAGAAATTCCTGGTTTAAAATGTTTCATACTAAAGCAAAAGATGATTAATAATACTTTTAACTATAGTTAACAACAATACAGCCACTAAACTAATCACACATTTCTTTGTGTTATTGCAATGCAAGTTTATTGCATCAAAAAGGATCAGACAGTCTCTGGTTTGCAGTTCAACGTCTAACATAGAAACGTCTAACATTGTAACATCTCATAAACAGAAGGATTAGGCTGATATAAACTCAATTAAAAAAAAAAAAATACAATGTCAACACATAGCATACAGCCCTACATGTTGGAACCTGAATCAGACCCTGAAAACGAAGTGGAAAACGGCAACCCACAGCAACGAGTGCAGCAGGATGTCTCTCTTTGGTAAACTCACCAGCCATCGTTGGAAATAACTTTATCCCACGTTTTCCACCCGCCTGATGTATTTGTACATGCCCTTGTTAACCAGTAGAAGGTAACCAATCACTGAACCTTATCCCCCGGGACGTCACAAGGATTTCCAAGTAGAAAAAAAACTCTCTAAAACGACGCGTTTTTCGTTGCCATGGAAACCGAATGGAGAGAGTGCTGGAACTCAAACTCAAAATCAAACGTGTGTTTAGGTGATGAAAAACAGTGTCGTTCACATATCTGATGACAATTCAACACTGTAACACTGTAGAAAGCTCAGAAAACTCCAAATACCATAATAGCACCCCTTTAAGTAACTCGCAATGCTGTGTGTATTTATTATAAAGAAGAAAAGGCATCTTTGTTACAGTAACACACAAATGCTCAAAGACAAGTATCCACTTGTATAATTTCTGACAAATATTAAATAAAATGCAATGCTCAGTTTATTCTAAAAACATGGAGAGGCTCAGAGGTAAGCTGTCATTTTAAACACAAGTGGACTATACAACAGAGCAGTAGTACCACATCCAGGATATCTTCTGCTAATCGGGTTTAGCCCAAAACAGATAAATAGTGCTGTGATGCTTTTTTATCAACGTGTCAATCCATGTTTTTCCACTCGGCATGTTCATGGAACACAGTTCCAACATCAGAGGAGCCGCCTGATGATCTATTTTTAGGTGTCAGAAGAGCAGCATACTGTAGTAGCAAGGAAATCTGTTAGAAAGATTGTTGACTGTGAATCTTTTTTATAAAGCGCTAGTAGATCTGAGTACTTATCACTGTGTATTTTACTGAATGAGTGTGGTTCAAGTCTAGTCTTTTTAAGAAAGTTTTGATCTTATTCAGTCAGTGGTTGCTGTAAGCTTTGCTGAAGTGTCTGACTGGAAACAACACCAACTAGACCCAGAGGCAGAACAGACAAGGGAGGAGCAGCCATGCAAGATGATAACAAGAAGAGGGAGGAGAAGAAGAGATGGGATGCGGACCAAATGTTGTTAACTTGAATACAAGAAACAGAACAAAGATAGCATACTGTGTTTCTGCCATTTGCTCTCTCCCCTGTCTTCTTGGTCTGATACTATGCTCTTTCACTTGGCCTAAAAATGAAATCTGACAGTCTTTGGAGTAATAAAGACTGGACTTGATATTTTGCATATTGCTGATTCTACAGTAAGCAACACAAAAAGAGAAAGCTCAAACTCTCCATCTTATTTGTCTTTTCTGGTTTTGGTGAGGCTTTTTTCTCAGCCCACACAAGTCATGTAATAATGAATCACACCTTCATAAAGTACAAACCCACAATCAACACAATGCAGTGAATCATGTTGGAGCCAAATTCCCACTGAATCCCAAATATGCAATAATATAAGAGGTATTGAAAGATTTCAATCACTAAATCAATAGTAGTTTGGGGTAAAAGTCTAAAAAAGCTGATCATTTCAACGGCTTTGAAGCTCACTATATGTATTTTAAAGCTCCTTACATGGTCACACTTATTTCAAAGTAAGTAGTAAGTTTGTTTAGTTTTTTTTTCTAAACTTGTGTTACAAAGGTAGACAATCCCCGAATCTGGAATAATGACAGCTTCCAAGTATTAGCATCGATATATGCATGCATTAAATATAAAACTTTATGAAATTCCAGAGGGAATTCATGACAAGGCCATCTTAATGAGGTTAAGTTGTCATTCAACAATGTCACCAATGCATCCTTTCAGGAATCCAAGACCATTTTTGACATGCACATGCTCTTGATTGCTTAAATGTCATTAATAAACAATGTAGACATAGGTGTAAACAGAGACTTTGTTTGGCATTACCAGCTAATGTGGTTATGTCAGTGTTGCATTTTCATGGATATTCCTGTCTGCACACACAGACCTATCAAGTCCTTGGCAGACGGGAGCCACACAGAATGCAGAGGAAGGGGCAGGTGGGGGAGGTGGGGGTATTAATTCAACAGTCAAGCTGTCATTAATCTCCATGCAGCCTCAATGCTTTGGTATCAACATTTATCCCATTTGCATACAAATAACAGCCTCAAAGAAAACTACCATCAGTGTCATAATATTTACTTAAAAATCTTTTGGGAGGAGCTGGGCCTGAAGAACACTTTGTCATTCAGTTTGGGTGGTGGCTTGAGGTCATGAACTGCATGGGAAAAAAAGATATTTAGGGAAAAAAAAAAAGGCAAATGAAATAATGAAACATTTTTTTTTATTATAAAAAAAAGGATAACCAGAGTATGTGTTTCATTAGATTCATCAGATTAAACAAACCAAATTTTAACCACTTAATGTATTTATTGTCTGGCTTTCATCTTGGCACAAGATAGCTTAAACTGTTTTAAAAGCAATTAACACTTTTATTTTACTATTTATTTCCCTGTTAATTGTTTCATTGTCATGTTTTTCATGTTTTGCCATGTTTCATGGCAATTTGTCTAATTATCTACAGCACAACACAACTGTGATTAATTTACAGATTACTTTCTAGTCCCTGATGTTTAAACTCTTACTGATGCACTATTTTACTGCATATATTTGTTTAATTAAATAGTGGCTAAGAATAACTTTTCTGGGTTTTCTAATATAACAGACAACCTCCGGTCACTATGTCATCTCGTCATTGAGCTGGGTAAAGAAATCATCTGTTCTTAATTAACTTAAACAAATTCTTAACAAAAAAGCCTCAATCGGGTTTGATCAGGTTCCCATCTTTTCAATAATATTCTTTCTTGAAGCACATAGTGTTGGCTGGCCTAATTACAAACAGAAATATAAAAGTTCAAACAGACTTGTAGAGAAGGTGCAAATTATGTGAAGTCACCAGACACGTACAACATATGATGCCCCACATTACCAGTGGCTACAATTTAAAGAAGGATGGTACAGTAAACTTCCAATGACAAATAAAATAAAACAAAATAAAATCATTGAAAGAGGTAATAAAACCTTAGTCTCCACAGTACAGAAACTCCTACTCCTTTTTTGATTGGAAGTGCTCCAGAACTATCGCTCAGTAACCTTTCATATCAATGCACTTTAGGATCTCTGCTTTAGCTTCACTTTTCAGACCCTGAAGCCATGTCTGTATTCAAATCCCACATATCAGACACTTATAGCGCTCTGATGAATGATGGCAGTCCTTGCCTCAAGTGGACAGGTAGCCTGGGCTCATGCTCTAATACACTCTGCAGGTCCCTCCCATGTGTACTGGCATTTTTAGATCAGCAGACTTCCCTAGAGGATGGTGTGTAAGCACTTACCTGGTCACAGGAGATAGGGATGACAAACATGTCTGCTACCATGGGAAGCAAATTGCACAAACACAGCAGGGAATACTGAGCGCAAGTAGGCCGTAATATGCCTGTGTCCTGCTGAAATGTTGGGGCAGTGATCCTTGATGAATTCGACATGCTGCTCTTTGATGCTTTAAAAAAAATATTTTGGCTTGGCGAACAGGTCACAGAATACTACTACTAACAATAATAATAATAAAATAATACGAATTATTATTGTTATTTTTGTTGTTGTTGTTATATTTTCTGTATGTTCTTTGACTCTGAGTATTCTGGAACTCAATCAGAGTTGTTAGTTTTTATTGGAATAGTAATTTGATGCCCATAGATATAATTACACATATCTTTGTGTATACTCCAGTATCGCACACCCAGCCTATTTCTATGAAGACAAGATACCCAGGTTAATTTAAAAACATAAACAAATTTTTAAAAATCCTTTGGCATTCCCCAAATCTGGTCTTTCAAAGGACTTCATGTTATAAATAATTAGAAAGATATAAATAAACATTGCAGGTAACACTCATCCTTACCACAAACGTACACACGCAGACAGCTCAAGAACGAATAAAGAAAAAAGGACAAATTTTGGAGATATAGTTCAGTAACATTCATTCATTCATTCTCCTAACCACTTAGTCTGATGACAGTCCAATGACAGTCCCTGGGATAGGCTCCACGGGAAGCTGGAACCTTTGGGCAAAAGGCAGAGTACACCATGGACAGCTCGCCAGTCCATCGTAGCGCCAGTTGGCCACCATAATTTCATTATGAATATAAACTTGAATTGATTTTCATTTCACTGTCTCATCTTTTTTGTTCTTGGTTTTGGGTGTAATGGCTGAAACTAAACCCAAGTGCTGTGATGGACTGGTGACTTGTCTGGGGCGTACCCTGCCTCCAGACTAATGTTTGCTGGGATGGATTTCAGCTTTTCCGTGACACTTAATTGAACTAAGTAGCATAGAAAACGAATGAATGAATGAATGATCCCAAGTGCCCAGCTATAACGACATGAGAGTGCACATCCGTACCAGAGGTGCTATGAGATACGAGAGATTACGAGCAGAGTTTGGGACCAAGAGGCTACTAACATTACACTGCCATGGTGCCCTCATGTGAATATAATTAATCAAGGGAAGAGTGAAGAAAGTCAAAGAATTTGAGTTTCCCTATAATTTGATGGGGTTTTTTTTTCTTTTTTCTTTTGCCCTTAACTAGTGCATGCTTCTTAAATAAATCCTCTTGGAATAATTTACCTCTGGCATAACTCTGAGAGCAACCCTGGAAAAAGCTAAATAAACATATTAAAAAATGAATAAATGAATTAACAACAGAATACATCGCTTGAAATATCTAAGAACTTTGAACTTAGCATTCATGCCCTCCTTTGTGTTACTTTTGCCCATTCCACAAGCTGTTGTAATGGATTTTCAGGGATTTTAGATCAGAGAAAAATAAAGTTATTCTTTCTTCACAGCCTGTGGCGAAATCATCAGCTGACTTGGCACACTTTGATATTTAAAGGGAAGCTGAATACACAAGGAGAGACCTGAAAGGTGCACACAGATTTCTTAAAGTTACATTGACATGTTTTTCTTTCTTTGTATTTTAAAAATATATTGCATTTTCAGTCAATACCAGCATCAGTCCAAATTGCCATGTAATTTCTAGCTTTCCTGTTTAACAGATGCAGCTAAGTGACACTTCTTTACCATACCAAACCATGTTGTATTGTACAATACCACACCATACCATACCATACCATACCATGTTGTATTGTACAATACCATACTACACAATACCATACCACACCATACCATACCATGTTGTATTGTACAATACCACACCATACCATACCATACCATACCATACCATACCATACCATACCATACAATGTACCATACTGCACCGTCCCACCTATACTGTACCGTACCATGACCTTTAAAACAACCATAGATAAAACAATGTGTTCTAGAAGTTCTGAATACTAAATAAGAGGAAAATATTTGAAAAACATAAAAAAAAAAAAGTTTACATGTTCACCCAGTGTATGTGTGGGTTCTCTCTGGAACCCACACATACACGTGTGGATTCCATATATGTGTGGGTTTCTATCATTGTCCAAAAACATGCATTTTAGATTGATTGATCATTCTAAAATTGTTCCTATGAGTGAGTGTGAGTGTGAATGATTGTTTGACTCTCTGTGTTGGCCCTGTGATGGACTGCCAACCTGTCCATGCAAGGTGTACCCTGCCTCTCGCTTGC
Source organism: Telmatherina bonti (assembly GCF_933228915.1). NCBI lineage: Eukaryota > Metazoa > Chordata > Actinopteri > Atheriniformes > Telmatherinidae > Telmatherina > Telmatherina bonti. Next base: position 22,955,099 of record NC_136613.1, on the reverse strand, counting down.
TAATTGCTGGGGTCGGTTCCAGCTTCCCAGCGATCATGAAATGGATTGAGTGATTTAGAAAATGAATGAATGAATATAAAACATAAAAACCTCAGACATATGTATAAATAGAACATAAGTAAAATCCTACACAGAATGATTATAACGGATAGGATCAAGTACAAAGTCTTGCTGAAGTTAAAAACTAAGAATATACACGGTTTTTAAGATTAAAAAGCTCAAGAAAAAAGTACCCAAAAAGCCTCAAACTAAAATAGTTATTTCATTTGTAATATTAAAATGTATATCATTAGCACAATAAACAATCCCATAAGGATTCTATGTAAACATAGTGTCCTGCTGATGACTCAGTCCGAGCTTTCAAGGCCATTGTTCGGCTTCAATTCCACATTCATTTTATGACTGCCTGGTCCAAACATTTTTTTCTTATGTGCAATCCTCAGAAATAGAAGCTGTAAGCAGTGAATTGAAACAAAACACAATTAATCTCTTTTCCAAACATATCCACCCAGTCCAGTGCAAGTTGGAAAATCTCTCTTTTTATTTACTGTATTTGTGATCCTCCGTGCACATGAACGGAAAACATGCATTTGACGTCATCATCCTGAGTCAGTGGAAGTCTTGGATATGAATGCTGTCAGCCATCTTCATTACACAAGGTCATTTTGTGTGGCTCCAAAAGTGTTGTGTGAAAGGAAGCCTAAAAGATCCTGGTGAACACTGTTCTGCCATTTGAGCTATCACAAGATTAACAGATGCCATTTATGCCTTTTTCCAATGAATGTAAATGCATGTCGCGCTTCGGCACTTACCTAACTGATGCTGTTCTGCCCTCCTTGGATGACACGTCACACTGTTTACTATCATGAAATATGCAGTTAACACAAAAGTAGTATATTACTCTAAAAATTACACAAAAAAATCAATAAATCATGTCATATATCTTCACAACATTGTCTGTATTTCTTTGTATAAAGCTGTATAACTTCCCCCAACAACAAAAAAGTTCGAGAAATGCATGACTTTTTAATGTTCCTTTTTAAAGGAAATCAGTGGCAGAAATGTCAACATTAGCTTCATCTTGTTAACATTTTAATCAGAACACGTTAATGAAGGAAGTAGAGAATGAAGCAGACAGGGAGCAGTAAGTCATGAAGACAATTAAGTTGAACCTCATCACAGCAGCATCAGACAGACGTCTGCAAAACAGCTTTTGTTTTAGAGTAAAAGATGTAAATGAACAAGCAGTTCTAATGCCCAAGTAATCACATACTGATCCTCATTTTAAGCAGTTTCCCCAAGCTGGTAAGAAGTTATTTGCTCATTTTATTCAAAGAAAATACAATTAAACTAGGATGAGTTGGTTATAATTCGAGAGCTTACTCACAAGATGGTGCTCATACACGCAGCGCTTTCATTCATGGGATTTGATAGTTGTTCTTTAGAGATGGACCATCTCTAAACCAAAAGTTGCTTTGATGACCACTAAAGCTGAGTATTATTTTAATGTAATTGTTACATACGTGAATAAATTATCCATGGGGTCAATTTTGTTATGACAAATTTAATAATATGGGTGCAGCTTGAGGACTATTAACAGTTTTCTAACATATCAAACTACAATAGAGTTACAATACAGTGTTTTTCAACCACGGTGCCGTGGCACACTAGTGTGCCGTGAGAGATTATCAGGTGTGCGCTGAGAAATTACCCAGTTTTACCTCATTGGTCTAAAAAGCAGCTCTGTGTTCATCCAAACTTACCCCAGTGAAAGATAATAAAATTCCATCTTCTCGTGTTTATCTGATTTCTATGCAAGAGGCTTTATGTAAGATTTTCAATATTTTCAAAATAAATTAACTAATAAAATAACTGCAATCATAATTAGGTTCCAGTCTCTCCATATTTGATGTGTTATTAAATTACAAGTTTAATTAATGACAAAGACCCTTCTTAAAAGTTTGCCTACCAGTAACAAAAAAAAAGGTGCTTTTTGTCATTTGTCATTAATTAAACTTGTAATTTAATAACGCATCAAATATGGAGAGACTGGAACTTACATGTTCAAAAAACTATCTAATTATGATTGTAGTTATTTTATTAGTTAATTTATTTTGAAAATATTGAAAATCTTACATACTCCACCTTTAAAAAAAAAAAGAAAAAAACATTTTGGTTTGTGGTGTGCCTTGTGATTTTTCAGTGAGGAAAAAGTGTGCCTTGGCTCAAAAGAGGTTGAAAAACACTGATCTAGTAGATGCCAGCTGGAAAAAATAAGCTATCCTCATCGTTCATTGATCTTACAGTATATTAACATCTTTTCTAGTAGATCATCAATGATTTTATAAAAAGCATGCATGTCTCAATCCTTTGTGTGATCTTTGCAGTGTTTTTCCCTCTTTTGAGTGATATATTGTACCTATAGATACATTCTAATAGTCAGTGTGTTTTCATAAATGTCCAGTCCCAGTACAAGTTTCATGATGGCTGATTTTCCAAGAATTATTTTGGACCTGCATTTTTTAAAATAACATAAATGTTTTTTATTTTTTTTCTCCAGATATGTACGCCTAAAACTGTTTCGGTATAACGTATGCATGGGTTTCTTTGGCAGGACCAGAATACAGAATATTGGAATACTTGCAACACAAAGGGCTTCAGTGAAAATCACAGTGGGATGGAGCGGCTGCAGACACACAGTGATGAGACTTCTAATAAGGCCTGTATGAAGTCAGCTCCTCACTCAGTGCAGAGATGTCGCATGATAAGACAAAATGGCTTTGACACAAAATAAACAAGGCGATTTTCTTTGACACTGCTTTCTTCTCTGTATGAGTTAAATCAGTCCTGATTGCACTAAAACAAACGCTCTTTAATACATTCACAGACAGTCAGTTCAAAAGGTGTTGCATAATGATGCAGGATTAATATGAAGCAATGCAGACAATATGGGTCAGACACAAACCACCGCAGCTGTTAAACATATTCAGTATTAAAAATTACACCACCAGGTATTGAACCTGCTTCTTTGGAAACTTTCCCTTTTTTCATAAGGAGTTTTCTGGACTGGTATAGCTTTTAGGATGTGCAAAGCCTCAAATAACTATTGCATGTTAAAGTTTTGACTCAAAAATATGAAAATTTTTAGGAATTTGAATTCAATTGTTTTTTTTGTTTTGTTTTGTTTTTTGCTAAATCAGTCTGTTCCTTTCAGGGTTTTCTGATGGGAATCTTCTTTTGTCTGTGCAACCTTATTATTATGTCTCGTTCTTTTCAGTGAGCATGCACCATACTGTTTGCTCAGTGTTGCACCTCACCTATGGGGTTTTCCATCAGCTGTCCAACCAGAAGATTTTCACTTAGCAGGAGATGGTCCTTAATGCATTATGATAAGCCAATTATGCTACACAATGCAGATCATTAAGCATACAGCTCAACCATTGCATGAGAAATCTCCAGGATGCTTTTTAAAATGGCCTTAGAAATTAAATTTTACACAGTTCCCCGACTCTTTCTCTAACTATCATCTAACAGCTTAAATTAAGAATGAAAAAGTTTTGATGGGACTCTGCTTGGGACGTTTGCCTACATTGTGGTGGTTTTCTGAAAATGGATTAGAGAAAGAGCATGCAATTTTCTGGAAAAGGATGCAGCAGTGTTCATTCTTCAACAACATCTCAAAACACATCAAAGAGGCATACATCTGCAGTGTGGATATTTAGTAAAGTGGCACTCCTACAGCAAGATGTAAGATGAGATATGGGGTTGTTTGCTGATCACATCTCTGTCATTATACAAAATTCCTACTCTATCACATCAAATACAGTCATTGGTTCTTAAAACATCTCTTCATGACTTGAAAGTACCATGGAGTGCTAAAGTACATCACCTAGTGCTGCTACAGTGGCAGGTCCTCTTATTCTTTATTTGTTAAGACACCATAGACATATCTCTTCAAAGAGTCTTTCACAGGATGCTGAATGAACTCCAAATTGAAGCGAAGAGGAGCTCAATCTGACAGGCTTGCCGTTTCTCACCATGTTGCCTACAAAGGTGGATGATAGAACGGACTAGCTCATGACCATTTTGCATGTTACTGTGAACATGCAGTGAACCTGGCAGTTGCAGGTTCCCGTCCTGTTTACTCAGAGGGCAGATGCAAAGGAACAAGCAACTAATACTACCACTTACTATTACAGCTGATGCAAAATCACTGGATATGTGGGGCTCTGAATAATATTAGAAAAGCCATAACCCAGATAAAAACCCACAGGGCAAGAACATGCAAACTCCACACATTAACATCCCAGCTGGCCACAGTGGAAACCATTGTTTCATTATTTTTTGCTTTTAGCAACATAAGTAGGATTCAAGTTACAAAAACTTAGTTATTTAAGAAAAAATGCAGTTTATCATTTGGTTACAGATTGCATTTGTTGCAATGGTCTTACTTTGTGATTGACTTAACCATCTTTGTTATAATGAAAACATGGACTCTTTGCTTGAGGGAAGAATGAATGAACATATAACAATGAAGGTACAACAATGATAAAAAAAAAAAAACAAAAAAACACTTTAATTTGCAAGTAAATTGCTTGCAGGTTTTACTGTGGAGTGTCATTGATCATTTAGATCATCTTTTTTCAGCTTCAAAACAGAAAATGTGTTTAATGACTAAAGAAAATAATTCTGTAAAATATCTTTGTGATGTTCGTGCTCTTTTAACAGACTTCAGTTGCACTGACATGTACGGTGATTATATCTCAGGACTGTCATTGTGTAACACCTATTCATGGCTGGGCAGTCCCACTGACAGAAAGGCAGGACTGTGATTGGCATCTATTCATTTCCTCTGAAATGGGAACAGAGTAAATCAGAGTCAATCACTGACCCTTTCAAACGGACACCCAGGGACTGAGCGATGCAGAGGATTAGCAGACTCTGCCATTGCCTTCTTTACTTCATGCTACCAAAAGCAAAAAAAAAAAAAAAAAAGGGCTGTGTAAATTGCATGAAGCCATTAACACCAGCCAGCAATTTTCTCACCCACTGTAACTCCTTGCAAAACAAAGGTTTTCATTTCCTGTTCAGCCTCTTGACAGAAATCCAATCAAGTCCGGATCCTAATTTATTCACACAAGGTCTAAAAATCTACTTCAAGTGTATGAAGATGTCTCATTACTTCAGCACACACACAATCAAGACAAAGCTCACATTATTGTCTTCACAGGTAAAAGAAAGGGATTGTGTTTTTAATTTGATTGACAGAGAAAAGGAATTAGATTCATTGCCATGTAAATATTCATTAGATTTCTTCTATAAAACAAGAATGGGTGTCCCTTTGTTCTGTCCTTCATCAAAAGGACCATCAGCACGTCTGGAAGTGATTAAAACTGACATCTGATAGCTGGTCGGTCAAGATAGTACTTGATGATGAGTGCAGTTATCAAGGCAACAATGAAAACACAGTTTATTCCAAGTACTCAATACTGACTACTTGGGTATTTTTTTAAATGTGCAATTGGACATGGACAAGTAATAGTTGATCATCTTTACTATATTTCACTTCAAGATGTATTATTCATTTTGACTTAATTTTGCATGCAGATAATCAATAGTTTGCTTTCTTTTATTTCTCAATTCTGAATGTAATTACCAGCAAATGACTTTTTAAAGTTAAATATTCTTTTTAATCAAAAGACTTGTGAAAAGGAAAGGGAAGGAAAAATCACTTTTGCTTCTTTGAGCTGCTCGTTTACGAATAAAACAGGTCAGAACAGAGGACTAGGTATTGAGCAGCAATAGCCTCAAGCAGAGTAATGTAGGGAGGTATGTAACATTACCTGCGAGGCAGTCAATTATAAATGATAGCCTTGATAACTGCTCAATGATTCCAGCTGAAACAAGGAAGGAAAAAAGTACAATTTGCAGTGGGAGTCAGCTAGCACATCTTATGTCATTTTATTGATTCTTTTTATATCTTTAACAGTAGTTGTATGGTTGTTATTCTAACCCTAACACCCTCTAGTGTACCTCTCTTTCAATGGGTCATTTGAGATGCAATACCTGGTAGCCTCTAAACTGATCGATCACAAGTGATTGGCTCATGTATGATGCATATTCAAATCATATGTAAACAGTCTGAGTGTATAATCTGTAAAAGAATAATGAGTTTTGTAAATGTGCACTGCCTAGTGTTATATTTTAGTTAAAAACATGGTGAAAAAAAGAGTGTTGGTTGGTAAATGATAATATTCAACATTAAAGCAGATGAATAACTTGAATTTATGTAGTTTGTTTTTCAGTAGCATTGTGCATTGAAGACTATGGAGATAACAGTTGGTTCAATTAAACCTCAAGCCACTAAAGAAAAGGAAAATTATGTATGTTAAAATAAGTGGAAACAGTGAAACACAAAATGTTTTGTTATAATCAAACTGTAAGTATGTTTTCAAATGTGTATGTCTCTCCAGTTAGGCAAAATACACACTGAATGTGTGCAGCTAGAAACAGAAACTGGTGTGAATAATTTTAGTGTCGGCTGAGAAAGTTATTTGCTTCTTTTTCTTTCATCTCCTTCTCTCTCTCTTGTTCTGCAGCCCTGGTTGCTCATCAGCATGAGTAATGGCCGTGTTTGCGTTTGATAAGTCCTTTTACCGCACCTCTGGAATTAAAAAAATCAACTGATGCATGAAATAAACAAAAGAGAGACTCTGATATGGGTTCTCTTTTCCAGCAATTACCAGGTGATGAAATGTTGCATTCAAAATTGTGTAGATGCTAAAACACATCACCAACCATCCATGTCTCAAACTCCCAAACAACTTGTTGGGAATCCAAAATCCGGCGGATGAATTCACATGAGGAGCCCAACCAGGTGTATCAGATGGATGCCAGTGATTTTCAGCTCTCGGTAATGAATTAGCTGCCTTGTTAATCATCCATATAGTCAGACACAAAGGCATCAAAACTACATTTTTCTTTAGACTTTAAAAAGTTAGCTTTTTATATTAGTCTATCTAGTTTCTTCATGTTAATTGTGATTAAGTGTGATCAATCAAATCTTAAAATAGACACTTCTTCAATTTCATCCAGGGATTCCAAAGTTTTCTTCAGTTTAATGAAATACATCTCATTATGCTGCCATCAATATGTATGTAAAGTGAAATATGTGCCAATGCTTCGACAATTGAATTGTGTCTTTTCTATGAGCTATGGCATATAGATGGAAAAGAAACTGAAAACAGTTTAAGCTCACACCTCTATTGATTTATCATTTATTGCTTGAGATTTATGAATTATTGTAAATTTGATGGTATCTCATATAATACTGCCACAGGCTTTTTAAATCAAGCTGACAGGCTTATTATTGAGCTCTGGGAGAGGAGGCAGTGTAGCATGGAGGAATGGACCATCTCTGATCTAGCAAGACAAAATATTACCCAACACTCCCTGGTGGTGAGACGCTGTTACTCCACAACCATGTCTCGTACAGTTGCGATGGCAGTCTACATTACTCAAACATTGGGCAAATAATGGAATCGTGAAACGTTCAGTATAGATCAGTCCCACTTAGTTGACAGTACTACACTTATAAATATTTCAAGAGTATTGCCACACTTTCAGTGGGACGTGCATGCCAAGAAATGTGCCTACGTGGATCCAAGTAACGCATTAATAATAAATGTAGGTATAGGGGAAGCGAGTAAAGGGAAGTGTAGGTGGGTATAGTTAGTTTTTTGTTTGCTTTAGCAGGAAAATAAGTCACTTTTTTTTTAACTAGCAGACCTATATGGTAGAGGAAAGAGGAGCCAAAAAGGAAGAGGACAAAAATGGAAAAAAGCAAGAAAACAAAAAGGAAGAAGACACAAAAAAAGAATAAAAGGAAGAACACAAAGTTGATGATGATGATGATGGAAGTAATTGTGATGATGATGATGGTGATTATGAGGAGGATGAAAAAAGGCAAAGTTTACAATGGAAATCAAGAAGTAGAACACAAATAAACAATAAAGAACAAAAGGAATGCAACAAATGAAGCGAAAAGAAGTAAAAAAAGGAAGAAGAGCTATAAAACAAGAGAAATAATTACTACTATGAAATCATATATTATTACTTAATTGACGGAGTGAAGAAGACAGGCATTTCAACATCAATGTCTGCTGACATTTACACCAAAAAGTACTTACAAAACAAGCTCAAAGCAAAGATAGAAATGTGTGACTGTTAGGTTGACGTCAAGTGCATGGCATTCACATGCGGACTCGGCTCGGAGTTCCAAACAATACTTTATTTGCTTCTTTCTGATTTCGGGTTCTTTCCAAGGCGGATGCAGGGGATAGGTTAGTCGGCAGGCAGACAAGCGGGGAGGCAACCCTGGCGGGCAGAGAGGCGAGCAGGCAGGCGGGCAGGCAGGCAGGCAGGCAGGCAAGCGGTAGGGCAGCAATCGGGCATACAGGCAGGATCTCTGACGGGGGGAAAAACACACAGGTTATCGATCTGTGATTCACACAGGGAAGAATCTTTCAGGCCGAGAGTTGTACCGCAAGGCATTCAACAATCTGGCGACGAACAGCAGGCTGAGCAGGTCTTAAATAGTGCTGTCGCTGATTGCCCAGATGAAGGACAGGTGCTGATCCAGGTGCCAGGATGCCAGACACGCCCACCAGGAAATAGGACCACAACAGTGACTTTTCAAAGAAACTGATCCAATCATCACCATTTTTAAGCTATGAATTTGAAAAGTATCTCTTTTGAAACATCCCTATGCAATGTAAGAACTCATCATAACTCAAAAGTACAGCCTGGGCTGCACACTTCATGAATAAAACTGTGGTCTTTAGAATGTCCTTCTCTCACTACTCTGTCCTTCCACTCTGTATTTTATGAAGCATTTTTAAAACTGCTGTTATGCTGAAGTAGGGGAATATGTCTTGGTTGCTAATGCACCAAATCTACCTGATGTCCTGGATCTCAGATTTATCTCTAGCAGCACCAAAAAATGAAAATGTATCTGTGTTTTGGTGAGCTGCCACTCAGTTTTTATCGTATCTACCTGACAGCCCTCCAACATCTCTACCATTTCATAGAATATATTTTTTCTACCCCCAGTTTTAATTCATGAGATTAGATTTAGATGAAACAGAATCAAACTGTCCAAGATTCTTGTTCAAATATGAGAAACATTAGAGATAAGATAAGGCAACACTGACAGAGTAGCATAAAACAGCTATAAGCTAGTTTTTTTTGGGGTTTTTTTTTTGATAATGCTCTAACATGGCATGCTGATGAATCCATGTCTAGGAAAACATTAAACAAGTCTGGGTCTGTTGAAACAATAGCAGAAAAAATGAACTCATATTGAAAACATTCCTCTGGTAAGAGATAAGTGTGACACTTATGATTAATGCTGAAGTGTATTCAGTTCTGTGCTATCAGTGGTTTGTACTCTGGTGTGAACTGTTTGTATATGAGGTTACTGTCGTGTATCTATAAGGCCTCTGTTGCTCGGTCAACATGGCAGACTACAAATCTGTCAGACGAAGATGTGCTACTCAAGAGTGCAGTTTCCTGGAAAGGGATAAACAAATCAATCATCTGTCACACCGATTCAGGCCAGATTTCTTTCTGGCTTTTTTCTTTTAATTTACTGAAACATTTTCTGACTTGACGTTATCGTGTCCAAACAGTTTTAGCTTGGAGCTCTGCAAACACTCTTTTACAATAATTTCTTTGGTAACACTTTACAGTAATGGTACAAATCATAAATTTAAGTAATGTGTAGCTCATGATGAACTAATGTATTTATTGATTAAACCTTCATCATGAATTCCTGTTGACCATCATGAACTAATGATGATCTCAACTTTGATTCATGTGTTTACTTGATCCGGAATTGATAATCAATTCATAAACATTAGTTCATTGTTAATTCATCATTATGTTGACATGTTTGCCAGATTAAATAGAAACATATTTAATTCCCTGCTGCTGATTTTTGTTTCATTTTTATTTATGCAATACACACTCAAAGACATTCATTTGGGTGAACATGGATGTAAAAGCACTTTGAGTGACTATTTATAAAGGTTGATTGTAGGGGTTTTTTTTTGTTTTGTTGCTACTAAAGCAGCTATGTATTTGATATAAAGAATTTCCATAACATACCAGTGTCTTATCTTAATTGTATTGCATTAATACAGTGATATTAAAACCCTAACAATGCTTTTACATATCCATGTTACCCTAGTGAACTTTTTTGAGTGTGTCCTGCTTCAAATTAAAAAAAAATGAATTAACAATGAATAATGTTCATTAATTGATGATCAATTAGGAGTCAAGTAATCACACGAATCAACATTGAGATCATCATTAGTTCATGATGAGCAACAGGAATTCATGATAAAATCTTCATAAATTAATGCATTAGTTCATCATGAGTTACACATTACTTAAGTATATGATTTGTACCATTATTGTAAAGTGTTTTTCTTTTTTTTTTTTTGGCTCATAGACTGTTTGACTTGTATGTTTTTTGCACCACTTGGAGTTTGGAGCATCAACAGTTGGCTCACCTTCTTGGTCTAAGCAGAACTATCCCCAAACAACAGGTTGGATGGAGAGGGGTTCCTACTGAATCAGATCATTCCTTTAGCTCAGCATAGCTTACATGACTTCTGGTGATGTTGTGGTTTAATGCTGTGACACTGGAGCCCATGGATGAATTTAAGATTTTTCACTTCAACTACTGGTAAAAGTATTTACTTTTATGTGAAATAGCATCCCTCTGGATTAGACCTAGTGCCTTTATATTACGTGACGTTCCTTCTTGGTCCACCATGATGGATTGCAACATGAGATATATGGTGGTGAATCATTTGAGGAAAGCACTGAACCCTCTGGAGTCATTACAGATCAGTACATATTTACTCTGAGTCATACTGGTGCTGAGATGGAAAAATTTTCATCCTGACAGAGGCAGAAAATGGTCCCATCTCTTTGGAATGATGGGTCACTGAATGATGAGAGGTCTTTGTAATCACTACATCTCAGCCACAGTGAACACTCCTATGAAAGTTTTGACACACATGTTTGTAAAACTGTGACATATGTATCATCCATAGTTAAAAAAAAACAACCAGTTTAGCCATGTGTTCCTACTGGTTAGGTAAAAAATTGTACTTTCCTGACTGATAGCTGTCTAAATTAATGTGTAAGCTAAATGCATAACCACAAAGTTGTTACTCATGCCACATCACAATCCAAATTTGGCCATATGTCAGAGAGAGAAGTTGATTTGAGGCAATTAGGTGCTTTGTTAGCATGGTGAATCAAATCCACCAAAAACCATTTTATCCTCTATGAAGTTTCAGGTGTTTTTCAAATCTTACATTTAGAATTTTTTATTATTGGCTCCAGAAAAAAATTGTTACGGGTGCTATTTTGAACGTGTGAATTTGATCCGGTCTTGGTAATAGAAGCTGATTTTTTGCATTTGAGTGCTTTGTTACAGCTGTTACCATAATCTACCATTCTGGCAGTTTTCCAGTCTTGCATTTGACAAGTGGCTGCAGGATGACCCATCAGAAACATCACTCAGTTGTTACATGGAAGTGGGGGTTGGAATAAGCCCACAGCATATTTTAGACCAGTGGTTACCAACCTGGGGTCTCTGGAAAGTAATCAGCCACAATGCATTGTTTATGGTGAGAGGTTGGCAAATGAAAACAAAAAACCAAGCATGGTTTCAACATCTAGCATGAAGGGGGTCCACAGCTTTTTGGTAGTTGCATAAAGGGGGTCTTCTGGGAAAATAAGTTGGGAACTACAGTTCTAGACAATCTCCTCAGAGTTCCAGCTTAGACAACCAATCCCCCATCCCACTATCACAAATCTATGTCATCAGGACCCTGGTGAGTTTCCACGCTTTAAGATAGCCCTTGAGAAGTTATCAGACACCAAGGAGCTGATTAAATATCAAGTTCTAGTAGATCACCAAAAGTTGTAGGACTCCAGACTGGTAGACAAAGCCTGCGTCCTCCCCCAACACCCTTTTCTGAAGTTTGTGCAGTCCCATCAGTCTGTTCCCAAGTAGATCCCCTCAATAGACTGTTTTTTTATTTAAACATGCTGATGTAGTTGTTTTGTAAAAGTTCACACTCCATTATTAGTTGGCATGTTTTAGACACTGGACTCTGATGGAAATGTAGAGCTACAGTGCAGTTTGCCCTTAGTCAACAAGTTACCCCAGAGCAGTGAGCTGTATTCTGCAGATGCATGGTCAACCACTCTGGACACAACTATACTCTCAAATACTTAGCTGACTGCCTGCAGTATGAGCCATGGTGCTGGGATTTCAAGGACAAAGGAGAGAGGGACGAGCAAAGGCATCAAAGATCGAAGACACAAACAGAAAAGTGCTATAATATTGCATGCAGTGAAAAAGAATCCACCTCAGAAGGCAAAGCCATCAAACAATTCCAAAGTCAAGTTAGCGTCTTACTGTGCATTTTGTGACAACAGAGATCACTAACTGAGCCAGTGCACCTCTATTATATTATTCAATAAAGATCAATTCCCTGACTGGATAAACACCAATAAACTTTACTTGCCACTGAGCTTGCTCCCATCATGCAGTGCAACCTAACAAAGCTCTGAAACTTGTGCCGGATTTAGCATTTATAAGTTGTCTCATTATCAGAGGATAACTGAACAACTGAGTAGATGCACACAAGCTGAAGTGCCTCAGGAGGGAAATAGAAACTTAACTAGTGTATTGAACTTTGATCAGCCAACCAAGGGAAATAAAGTCCTTCTGACAGTTTGTGTTCTTCTCCATCATGGCAGCCAGACATTTGATACAGTAATTGCTCTGCAGATCCCTTGATGCTCATTTGGCCTCATTATTGTGGTATTGAAATGCAAACTTATCTAAGCTTGTCAACCACGTTACAATTAGTGCAAATTTCAAACAACTTTAGCATGCAATGCATAATTATTTACATTGTAAACATTTCTAACTTGCTTTGTATTTAACTGCATCTTCAGAGAGCTTATTACATGGATGTAGGCTCCAAGTCTTGCTGACAGGTTAAGTAACACTTCACACTGATCACAATAATCCAACATGCCCCACAACTACTTGGTGTATTTAAAGATAGCTTGTAATACTTGGTTTGACTATTTCAGTTGTGTTGATTTACACTCACTCACAAACACAGACAGAAATGTTTCTAGTTTACATCACAAAACAAGTTCAGTTCATCTTAAGAACACAGAGAGTGGCACGTATCGTACTCAAACACCGCATGCTACAGTTGTATTTTTAATGAAGAATAACTGGCGATGACTTTGACAAGATGGCTGTGGTAAATAGTGTCACACTGGTAACTTTATTCTTTCTTCCTGTAAGAATTGTGTGAAAACTAGGAGTAGGACTTGATTAAAAAATAATCTAATGAATTACAGGCTTTGTAATTAATTAATCTTGATTAATCACTAATTTAATCACAATGAAAATTCCCCAAAAAGCAACATTTTTTTCTTTTAAATGGATTTAAAGGGATTATTAAATCAAATAATAGAAAAATAAATTAACATTGCAAATTCAAACCCCATCAATGTCTGAATAAAGGAATTTGAACTTTAAATTACATTTTAAATACATTATCTTATAGCGCAGCTCCGGTTATTCTTTAATTATGAGTCTACAACATGTTACAGTCATTTTAACTTTTACACTATCCATTAATAGACATTAATATCTGACAATAAACCAGGATGAATTAAGTACTTCAGTCTGATCATGCAGCAGAGAGGTGATCACCTCCTGCTCTGACTGCAGCGTAGCTAAAGGAAAGGGGGTAGACGGGGCTTCGTGGTTGCTGCTAACAGAGAAGAGAAAACTACACATTCTTTTATTGTTGTTTACCAAGAGACCCTAAAAACCACATAAAGATACGCTAGACTTGATGCTCATTTTGTCTTTAAAAAAAACTAACACAAGGGTTTGAAACAGCACTAAATATGGCGCAAATGCAGCTAAGTTAGTTGCAGAAGTAGTGTGTGCATCAGTGTCATCATTGTACCAGGACATTATGTACCAAAAAATGTTCCACAATGAAATACGCTATTTTTCTATAGCATGTTAATGTTTCTGTCACTAATTAATCATAATTAATGCATTAATTGGTGTAAATGCAGCATATATATATATATACACACACACACACACACACACACACATATATATATATATATATATATATATATATATATATATTTATATGTGTGTGTGTGTGTGTGTATATAATATTCGCTGCAGCACTGGAGTGGAGCAGCTAAATGCTGATGTGATGAAGCAATGGCTGCAATCCCATTTGAGCAGTCACTGGTACTTTGACTTAAATGCTTTTCAATCTGCTGGAGATCGCATTAGTCGGCTGCTTCTTATCGACTCATCTAAAGAGTTTATGTCTTCATCTAATTAAGGACAGCGCTTCCTTAATAGCCCCATGCTTAGGTTGAGTTATTTCATAACTCGGTCCATTCTTGGGTACTGGTCCCCAGTCCTTTACTTCACTATCAGCTTAAAATCATGTTTTAATACTACCCTGGTGAGTCTTGTATCATAGTAATAAGCAGTTATTCCCACAGCTGAGAGAAGAAAGTGTCACAGAAGATGATTCTGAATGTTATAAGTCTAGTCCCCCAATTCTATAAAATAGGGGAAATTTTAACTGTCTGTTGCATGTTGCATGCTTTTCATATGCACTGTAGGCTTACGGTGGTGAAGCTTAGTGAAATTGACAGGACCACAGTTCTGGTATATATTAGATGGATCCAAGGTGTCCACTGCCAAGGCCTGCCAGCTCAGCCTGTCTTCATGCTGCTCAGAGTGTCATGAGGGCAAGCCTCCTATTTAGACAAGGGAATGAAAGATGGGACTGAAATGTATTATGCATGTGAATGCTTGGGGGAGGCAGGCAGCTCCTCTAACAAGCGAAGTCACTTTCACAGGCCCGTCTTCCCTCACAAATATAGACTAAACCTCTGAAACTAATAGAGTTCCCATGAATTACATTTCCTAATTCATTTGTTACAGGGATAATTTGCAGGATTTTCAAAACAGCTATAACATTTTATGAGCTACCAATAAATGTGACAAGTAATTCCAGTTTTACAGTGCAGCAGTTCATGACAGGTCATGCAATGCTGTTAATTTTTTATTTTATTTTTATTTTTTTTGTACTGTAGGTTTTATGTTCTTTCTTATAGGAATCATGTACATGACAAAGGAGGATGTTTAAAAGTTAAGATCAAAAATAGATTTTTTTAAACTTGTCAGCTGCATGCGTTGCTGTTTCTTTGACTATTATGCAGTGAAGAGAGAAACATGTGGACGGAGAGCTTAAAATTGTCTTTATTTCTTATTTTGTTTCCTTTTTTTGTTTGATTTTTTTAACAAAGATATAAGCTTTAGATGTTTTTGCATGAGCTTAACAGTATATGTAGCAGATGCACAATATACTAACAGTCAGTATCAGATAATATTCAGAACCTGTCAGCTATGATTGAGAGGATGGGAGAACAGGTGAGATGGTACACCTGACAATTCATTTATAAAGGGTTTGTGGCTGCAAACTCAATAAGTGATTTTAAATGCAGCAATACTGATCTGGATGAAACTCCATGCAGATGAGAACATCACTTTCATCCAGCAGATTGTGTTTGTTGTTCTGATTATGAGTCCCAATATGAGTCGCTCTGTGAGACATTTACAGTCACAACATTCAGGACTGTTTACTGTTTACTGTTTTCAGAGGAGATCTGCCAACAGATCAGTAACATTTTATTTTCTGTTTTATACAGTATATCATTGTTCATAATGAAAAAAACATATTTTTTTCATATTTTTACTGCTTCTTCAAATAAATGTTTATCTTTTAAAAGGCCCAGAAACTATTATTTGATCAGATATTAATTAATACAAATATACATAAACTGGAAAGTAACTGGAAATTGTTAAAGCATTAAATTTTATACAGTTTATACAAAATAATTGGTAAAACTACACCTCCACTGTTGTTTTTATTTTATTTTTGTCTGCATTTGTAATTAGTTAGCTAAATTTGGTAAACTATTCATAAATTACTTTCACTTTTCCATCTTTAAAATGAGGAAAGGCAAAATCTTCTGCTCAGCAACTTCCCATCCAATGAGTCAGCCAGTCAGGTTCACTATTGTGACCGTCCTGTCTATAAAAACTTGGCTGGTCATCACATTTATGTAATTAATAGCTTCATGCCTGAGCTGGATTTACGTGCAGAGGGGGTCATATCCCAGTAAAGGTTATTGGGGATAAAAGGACCAACAAAGCACAGGATTTTCCTTTAAGAAATTATCCAGAAGTGGAAACAATCCTCTCCTGCCGTCTGCTGTTGTGATGAGTCTGGTGCTTGTGCTGTGGATTCATTATGCTGACTGAACATCAGGTTCTGAAAGATGTCCATTTACTTTGGATTTATATTGTGTTTGTGTATGTGTGTAAAAAAAAAAAAAAGAGAATACTAAATACTGGGAAGTAAATGGCAGATTTTGTGAATGAATGAATGAATGAATGAACCTTAAGAAACATTTTATCAAGATATTATCTGGTACCAATTGTATTAAAGTTGTGTTCCAGTGTTTTATTACATACAATTTTACCAATACATATTACGACAATTGATTAATTTGTTTTAATTACACTATGAAAATGTTCATTTGAAGCTTCATTGCTGTAGCATGATAAAGTTGTTAATAATGAAGCAGCCAGTCTAGCTTTTATAACATAAATGTGCTTTCAACTGACTTCAAAACATTAGACTTGCCCTGTTCACAGGCAGACCTCATTTAAATGCCTGTTAATGGCTCTGCATCAATTTATTCAAAGCAAACACAAAACCTGTGGAATACTAAAGTAGGAATTAAGAATTAATTTGGCAGATGAGGGTGATGCAAATTAAGGCAGATGTCAACCCCAAATGAAATGCACTTTTGCTACAGTTGTGGTACTCTCTTGCAGAACTACCCAGAGAGACACAGTTTGTGACTGAAAGTCATTCCTACTGTTACCCTGCCAGTGGTAGTCTTTGGTAGTAACACAGCACGCTGTTGTAAAACTACAATAATATGTAATAATAATATGCAACATGACTTGGTGAGAAACAACTATGAATTCTAAAAAAAGAAACAGCAAACTTTTTTTTTTTACTTTTGACAATAACTTCACACCCAGATATTAAAGTTCTTCCTGCAGGACAACTGAATTGAAGGGAATTGAAGAACTACAACATATGAATCCTAAAGAACTATGAAAAAGATTAAGAGGAAGAAAAATTATTAATGATCAATTTTGATCAAGCATGAATGACCTTGATGACATTATACTGATGTTCAATGCAAAAACAGCTTTTTAGTAAAATCAGTAACTTGTGTAAAAGAGAAATAGTCATATTAATTTTGTTAGGACGCTCATGCACCCCTTACACATTTTTACTCCTATGCTGTTGACCCCCACCCCCATCGCCCCCTACCCCCCACCCCCACCCCCACCCCCAAGCCCCCAACACACACATATACACACAAACAAGTTTAAATCATTTTAACTCTCTAAAGTTCCTCTTTTGTATGCCACTGGATAATTATCAGTCCAGCAAAGAACAACCAGATGCTCACATAAAACACACACCATCACACAAACATCACACACTTGCATGACAAATATGAATAAAGTAATTATCTTTGTCTTGTTCAAATGGCTTAAACTATTTTGAGACACCAGTATCAGGATGGCTGCTTGTTTTAAAACCAAGCATTTTCAATACACTTCTTTCATTTACAGAGAAAAATGCGTGTTTAATTATTGCATACCACACATTGTTTTTACAGTTTGAGAACAGAAAAAAAAACTGTCAAGAGTTTCTTTGGTAAAAACAAAGAAGGAGGGTGGAGAAAGCTAAACTGAAAGAGGTTAATGACTTGTGTAATCACTGTATGAATCATCATAATGCAGAGCCATTAACTATAAATCACATTAACAAACGTAAACTCCTAAAATGAAAATAAAATGACCAGATTAGTATCTGGGCATAGACAAATGAAAAATCTCATAATAGTCATGCCATATAATGAAAGGTCAAAAGTTATTTATATCAGGGTTTTGTTTGTTTTTTTACATTTGTCCAAATAAAATGTATATTTTAGTCATGAGGGCATCAATGTGGTCCGACTGCCGCAGGGAGCCAAAGAATATTTTGTTTGAACTACAATATACAATATATATACAATATATTTGATTTAGTTTGACAACAATAACAAGTTGTGGTGAAAGTTTAAAATTTGACTGTACAGATCACTGAAGCAGGATTCTTTACTGGATGCTCATAATGTTACACCAGTCACAAATCTGTGTTACATCAGAGACAGTGTGTAGTATGCTAGGAAGTTAAACCTTTACATTACTTTGTTTAATAACACATGGAGGATATATAAATGTAATTATCACTTCTCAAGATAGTAAAGTAAAAGCTTTGTTCATCCAGCCTAAACCGCATTCTGATTTTTTTGCACAAACAACCAATTTTTCTATATTTTACAGTATTTTTACCTCAGTGAGAGAAATTTGATTAAACTGTTTTGAAAAAGCTAAGAATTACCTTTACTAAACACTCATAAGATACTTTTTAGGATTGACTAGGTGGGAGATGGTATCATTTGAAAGAAAAGACACATTGTTTAAAAACAGATTATAATATAAACCAGGGTATATAACCTGTCCTGTATTCAGTTTTATTATTATGTCATAACAAGGAGGAGCTAATGACCAGGCAAAAATAATAAAGCAAAAATCTGTGAGTTGGTTGACTTTGTATACCATGGAGAAAGATTTTGGCATTCTGATTTAAATTCTATTTGTCACACGTTTCCAGTTCTTGTCATCTTAGTACTTACAAAGCAATTAGTCAAAAACTCATGAATCACTGGGTGTATATGTTTAGTAAGCACATGCCTAAATTGAAAGGGGGAATAAATATTAAAAGCACACCAGATGTTACGCTTGCTCCACCTTGCACACACTTAGCAGGTAAATGGGTTTGCCTTTCATTTGCCAGTCCCTTTCCAAATGAATCTCTCTGCTGGGGAAACACCTGGTCTTGTTAGTATAGTGCACAAATCCACATTCAGCCGTCTGCAGCAATGATGTCAGCTCCTCTGTGGGTATCCATTCCCACCTCTACGTCTTCTGGAATCATTGATATTAGATAGAAGAAAGAAGGCTAATAAAGACGAGGATGTGCAGAGTGTGAGAGAGAGGCGAGGAAAATCCCTGTGGTGAAGGTAGTTTGATGTAGCCAGAAACTCCGCTGAGAAACAGTCTGGGAGCAACAGAAAGGAGGAAGATTGAGGAACCATGTGCACTTCCTCTTTTGTATGCCACTGGATAATTATCAGTCCAGCAAAGAACAACCAGCTGCTCACATAAAACACACACCATCACACAAACATCACACGCTTGCATGACAAATATGAGTAAACAGTCACACATGAAGCATCTCCAACAACTGAATGATAAACTCACTGAATTTGTTTTGAACTAAGACTTGAACTGAATTGTGATTAACCATTTTTAGTTTTTTGTTGTTGTTGCTGCTGTTTTTGTTTGTTTTTGTTTTGTTTTTTACTTTGTTTTGTTTTGTTATGTTTTCCAAAGCAGTAATTATAAGGAAAACAAATAAAACATATGTTCATTGGAGCTGATTTAAGAGTTTTATGTTATTATAATCTGATTATTTTTCCATTTGTTGTATTATTTGACACTAATAATTGGAAATAATATGTCCTTGCTTTTTGTGGTCTTTGGTACATTTTCAGCCATGAATAAATACACAACATAAGTGAATGCGACATCACCCATATGCAAAAAGAAGTTAAAGTGTAGTCGCCTTTCAAAACCTGAATTATTTCTAAGATGATAATTAGTGTCTTTTCATTAAAAACAATTTTTTAAAAAAACACTTGAACACCCTTGATCAGGAGCTAATTGAATAATTTGAAGTAAAGTATTCAAAGGAATAACTTACTGCTACAGAAAAGCATACTGTGCACCTGTGACTAGAAAGTGAGGAAGAACATTAATAAAAAGACACCAGATCAGGCAAATTTACATTTACATTTAGCTAAACTGCATAGATGTGCACATAAAATGAGCTGTAAATGTCAGAATTGTTCAATTATATTTATTGTACAGGCTGATTCTTCTTGCATGTCTTCATCATAGGAGTGTGAAGTGAAGTAAATCATGTCCAACAACTAATTGTTGTAAAACAGAAGAAGAAATCAAAATGAATGAAAATAAATATACTATCAGTATTTCAAAGATAGATAAGAATATTAGAAATCTGCTTAGAAAATGGTTCCAGCTATAGTCAGGGTTATAGCTATGCCATATATAGGTGTTAATAAGAGTTACAATAGCCCTCTTCTTAAAAGGATACCACAGACAGTATATTAGCTACACTGCGACACAGATCTGACAAACAGGTGGACAAATGCTTCTGACTTTCATCTAGGGATGTACATTTCTGATGCAAAGAACACTACATCAATGTTAAACTCTCTGGAAAATGTGGCTTCTTAAAATAACTATTTGAGGAAGACTCCAGCGCTGATGTAGAAGCATGAGTTGTATTTCTCATTTAAAAAGAATAAAAGTCCTGTATGATCATTTTATTGTGGGAGACCTTGTCGCAAGAAGTTCTGGAACACTTTGTTTCCTTTCATGACACAAAATGAAGAAATGTAGACAGTAGTGTTTGAAGTAAAGCTGGCCAGGATTGCCACAGTAAACACTGTCACATAGAATTTTTGTGATGGGGAGCCAAATAAAGAAGCAAATGGACTTATAATTAAAGTATAGTGATAATATGATGTCATTACATGGTCCAGGAACTTTTTTTCCCAACAGGATTCTCTGAAAGGAAAATGTACAGATAAGTGGAGTGAAATGCAAGGGGAAAACATGCAGGCAGACAGATGCATGAAACAGCAAGAGAGAAAGGCTGAACCAGCACAAAGAACTTTAAATCTGAAGGTTGGGGGTCACAGGAAGAAGTTGGGAGCAGGAAAAATCCATGTAACACATGACAAAACTCCAGAAAACAGCAACTTTCCAAAAAAAGAATCAGGAATTGAAGGAACGGATGAAAACCAAAGATCGTGACACCACTGGTGACATACAGACATCAGCATGTGGTAATACTGTACAGGGCATAAGGTGCTAAAGAGGTAACATTTATAGATGACACCATGATGACCCAGCCTTCAGAAGCTTGGCAGAGGAGAATCTGATCCAGTATAAAAACCATCCAAAGCACACAGTTGAAATCAGTAGTTTTTGTTTCTTCTTTTAAAGACAAAAAGAAAAAATGACCTGGTCAAGTACTGAACGTTGCCAAGAGACCTGGAGAGCAACACAACCCACCCTGAGAACTAACAAAACCAAAACTTTTCCAAAGTAGACCATTTGAGAAGTTACGAAGATTTGAATCTTACAAACAAAAATGAGTCCTTTCAGTGTTATCTACATTTCAAACAGTTTTTAAAATACCCAACAAATTTAGCTTTACTGTTAGATTATATCATTTTGAATGGTTTGACATGGCCATGCATAAAAACTGCACTCCCCTCAGTATATGTCATACAACTCCAAAAAATGAACTTGTATTTACCTGGGTAGTACCTTGTCTAGGAGCTAGGTATGGTTTGTAGTTGCAGTATTTGCCTACTTAGAGCGATCACGTGTCGATGTGAACTTGGAAACTGCTCTGAGTTCAGTAAAGTGGTAGATTAACGGTGACAATTCTGCCTCTTACATAAAGACCACCATTCAGTGGCTCATAACTCCAGGGGTTATTGTAATTGTAGATGATTGCAGTTGAATAAATTACATTCATGACTGACACCCTTTGTGTGTAGCGACAATCAGTGTAATTGGTTGCCAAATGCTAGGAAGCACTGAGCCTCCCCAGTGATTTTTGAGTACAATAGAAACAGAGGAAGTTGGTATTGTATCACACTGTATGACTATGTTAAGCTGACTCTAAGCGGTTAATAGCAGCAAGCATGACTTCTCACTGCTCAGATGTATGGACGAAGGTGTGGACAGTGAGATTAGGCAGATTGTGATTACATGATGTGTTTGAATTTAGAGTACTTATTAATGTTTTAATGCAAGCAGTTTTCATTTTTAAATTATTTTGCATAAACGATTAAACAAACACAGTGGCTCAGATGTGCAGACATCTGGGCCACTGTCTACATGAAGAATGAACAAACAGATCTTAAAGTGAGACAGAAAGGAAGATAAAGTAATTTGACTGACTCATACTGTAATTAGACCGAGGACTGAAAAGAAAAGCAAGATGCTGAAGAATAGCATCTCACAAAAGAGCACCAGGACAAAAGAAGTACTTTCTGTGATCACATTATTTACACAGTAAACAAGGGGGGGAAAGAAAAGAGCACAAACAGAACAGCCAGATATCCCTCTGGTTGCAGATCAATAATAGTCTTACTTTTTTCTTATTCCTTTCTTATTATTCCTGTTATTGTTGTAAACTTTGATCTCCTATTATTGTTTGTATTGTTATTTTATTCTGTTGGCCTGAGAAGAAACCAAGGATGGAAATCAGCTTTAATAATCTTACATTATATATGTACACTAATATCCACTTAAAAAGCCTCAAATATATTCTAATTCAACTCTGCAAATTATACTTTAATGTAAGAATAGAGTTGTTATTTAGAGCAAGTTTTGGAGATAACTCCTGGGGGGGATCAAATTTCACACTACTAAATGTTGTGTTCAAGTAAAAAGAAAGAGATTTTGTTAAGAAGAGATAAGAAGACATTCATTATTTTGTCCCCCTATGTTCTATAACTCAATGTACTCCCACATGTAGTATTTCTTTCATCTGTCTTAATGGAAAAAGGAAGATTTTCTGTACAAAACACTGCAGCAAACAATCTTTCCTTTGTCATGATTTTGCACTGGCATTAAGTGTCTGCGGTGTCTGAACCTGCACAGCCACAGAAGACATCAGGCACACACCTACTAGTGCCAAAGTGCAAGACTGAAACCTTTGGTGAGCCACCTTTTTGCTTTTATGCCTTGAACTGGTGGAAAAGTCGGCCTACAGACCTGCAACTGGAAATAAACCGAAGGATTATATTCCTCTGTTCCATCTTGGTGTGGTGTGGTGAAAATGTTGGACAAACACATCCCAGAGAACAGCAGGCTTTTGCAGAACCTTTATTCAGACTTCATGTGAGCAGGAGTAAAGATGGCAGAATTTACAATGTGTTACATAAACATTAAACATAAAAAAAAAAAACAGTGTCCTTCAATGTCTGCTTTGCAATCAAAATGCCAGTAGGGTTCATATATATATATATATATATATATATATATATATATGTATATATATATATATATATATATATATATATATATATATATATATATATATATATATACATATATATATATATATATGTGTGTGTGTGTGTGTGTGTGTGTATGTGTGTGGGTCTGTGTGTGTGTGTGTATATGTGTGTGGGTCTGTGTGTGTGTGTGTGTGTGTGTGCGTGTGTGTGCATATATAAAAACCCCACTGAACTGCGCAGCAGACATTGGAGGATACTGGGTTTTTTTTTAAATCAAGCTGTTTAATGTAAGTTTTGAAGGAGACTGAGTTTGTCAATCTCTTTCTCAAGGGGTTTCAATCTCTTACAACTTTATAAATACAGAAGCACAAACGCAGTCCCACTTGCATAATCACCATTTTATTACTATGTTTTCTTACCGTTAGTCTGTGAACTGACCAGCGCAATAAGGTCAGCTATTACCCAAATCAAAGTAACCTAAAAGCTCCTTTTCATCATTTATATTGACAGAAGAAAACAGTAACACAAGGTTGAGAACAAGTCCTTTATTAAATACTGAGGGAAGGATAAGACATGGAGACTCATGGCAGCCATGAAGTAATGAAGCCTGTCAACTCTTCCTCTCACTCTTTTGACTCTATCAAATGCTTTGAAGCAAGTCAATTTCACGGCAGACATGACAAAGTGACTCAATCCTTCGCGAATCTTTTGTTTGACCCGTTACCAAACAGGTAACAAAACAACTTCAGAACGACAAGAAATCAAAACACCAAACCAGAAGAAACCAACGGGTATCCATGCAGAAAGCTAATTACTAACCAGGAAGAGGTGTGGTTATCATTTGACAGAACTTAGGTCAACAGGAAGTAAAGAAATTGCAAACAAAAGGGAAAAAGTTCCAGAAAATAGAACAGGAAAGAAAACAGAACAAAGCTCAACCAGAACTAGTGATTTTCAAGACCAGCTCTTTTTAAACAGCTCTCAAAGAGCTTTTTATTTTTATTTTATTAACTAAAATTAGCTATAATGGCTTGCATGTTGGCCAGAAGCTTTATTTTTTATGCATTACTTCTTTAAAAATAAAGTAACTTAATAATATTTTGATTTAAACCTTTAAATAAACAACTGAACCTGAAACTGAACCCACTCTTTTCCAGGGCACTTGTATTTAAGTCTGATTTTATTTTCTCTTTCTGCTTCTTTATTACGACACTCACCTTCTTCTGGGACTACAGAATGTGCAGTGATGCCATCAACGCACAGAATTGTGGGAGAAATGAGTATTTTTGTTAGACCTGCAATCTGTTTACATTGGCTCAGTAATGACTTGCATCTTTTTAATTTTTCTTTTTCAGAATTTCTGATGAACATCTCATCTTGTTTTTTTCTGTAATCACCTGCAGCAGCACCCCAATCAGCGCACAAAATAGGAAAATAACCTGCAGATTTTCATCTATTTCGTGTTGGTGCAGTGAATACACTGGATAAAGACATCCCAGAGAACAGCAGACTTGTGCAGAAACTTTAAAGGATAATGTGGTTTTGGCTGATTAGGGTTTGGATAAAATGACTGTTTGGGTTTAATGTGAGCAGGAATAAAGATGTCTTTGTTTCCAAAGCCTCAGGTAAAAACTAACGTTTGAGACTGAAACAGATGTTAAATACATCTAAACCTTCATTAATTGCATGGCAGACTGTAACAATCTAAGTGAGTAATAAGCGGAACTGCATCGTAACAACTTGTAACTGTGAGTATGTTTTATTTCACCATGCTTGAAGGATGTTTAGCAGAGTTTTACTCGTGAAAAACCTAAAGTTTGCAGAGAAACAATAGCTGGGTTCCCACTAAAGGGCAAAGAAAAGCACAAACATGTGCATTCTCTGTCAGAACTGACCTGTTTGTTTTCTTTCACCTTTCACCATTTCTTTCTGTCAAACTATCAAGAAAATATCTCCTCCATGGCTGACTCTTCAGTTTTTACTTTGCTACAAATAATAACAAAATTTACTTCTCTGAAAACAGCTTTTGTCATAGAAACAATCATTACAGACTGAGTCACATTCCTGTCTTGTCAATGTTTGCCTTTGTTTGATTTCAGCTTCTGTAGTAGTTATTTTTACAGGTATCATTTGGTGTGACTTTTTTTCCATTTTTTTCATTCAGAAATTTGGTAAGGCCAGATGTTTACCGTGTGGTATAGTGAACCAAATAGCAGAAGTTTGATCATTTATTCATATCAGATAAAAATCTTGCATATTTACTTATAGTTATTTATTATTATTATCATTTATTTATAGAAACTGTTTTCAGTTCATTATAATGAAAATTTTCAGAGCTAGCAAAAATTCCTTTTGCAGCAATAAAGCTGCATAAGCCAACTTTGGTGAACGGCCTTTGCAGGTAGATGGAACAATTATATAATCATACTATTAATGATGAACACTGGTGTTGTTTGGTATTTAATTGATGCAGTCATTCATTCATGCAATGTAACCCCATATTACAGCATAAAATCCAGTATATTGCATTTTTTTTCATATGCCAAAGTGTCCCTCCAGGTCCTCTCGCCACTCCAACTCTATTTGCATGTCTAAAGCAGCAGAGTCATTAAAAGGCAACCAACCACAGCGGCACAGTCTTAGTGCTGAGTACCTCCCTCAAGCTGCTGAAGCATCATCAGCCTTGGGAGAAGGCAAATCAGAGAGCCTCCACAGGTCCCCTATGGGAGGAGAACGTAGCTCTTATTCTAACTTGGTGGAAAATGCCAGCATCCACAGGGGCACCGTTACACACAGCTGGGATAATAAGTATCACAGAGAGATCCACGATCCACCAGCAAAATGAAACCAGCACATACATTTCTTGCCACCAAGCTGACTCTTCTCAAAGAGACCAATGAATCTTTTCCTCCATGCAAGCAAAGCTATTTCAGTGTCAGAATCAGCGTGCCGTGTAATATAGTATGTGGTTTAAAAGACCACAGGGTAAAGTGGATCTGGTGAAACAGTGAGGGGCAGTGAGATGCACTCACTGTGATCCAGGCTTAAATTAGAACATTTGTAGCATATAATTCACACTGCTCACAGTCTGTAAAACCCTAACAGTTTAAAATGAATGGCACTGTTATATACACTACTTCTCACAACATAATTCCGTGTTTCTTAGCCTAATCTTATTTCTTACTGTTTAATAACATTATTATTATTAGGCTTTACCCAAATTCAGCCTTACACGTTTTCATCATTTTGGTTTCAGTAAATGAGATCATCTTGAGGCACAAATTTCATTTAGCAAATACAAATACATTTGTGTTAATACATTTGTGATTGTAATATGACAGCATTACTTCAGGAGACTCACCGGGACTTTCTTAAGCTAATGCATGGATCAGACAGGCAGACATGGATTCACATTGTTACACAGTCAAATCAGCAGAGGATTGGAGGAGCTCAAGCCATGGATTATATTTGTCACAGTATAACTGTACCACTACTGCTAATTTGGAGCCATGAACAGCATGCTCAGTGAGAGGAACACTGCATTGTTCAAAATAAAATGCACTGCTCGAGTCATTACGGCAAAGCCTTCATATTATCAAAAATAAACCCCATTTCCCTGCAAGAGGCAAAATGTATGCTTCACTTTCACAAAAGTCTTGCTTCACCTTAAATACACCTCCCCCCCTCGCTCCCCCGTTCCCCCAAGCTTCCCTGCTGCTAGCTGCTTCTCTTCTTTTTTTTCCTCTCTTCCAAGCTCACTCTGCTTTCCCTCTTCTTGGCATTCAGTTTAATAAGTTAGCATGAATAGCTGCAACCAAATACAATGCCAGAGACCTGCTAGTGGGCTATAAATGTAGCCCTAATGGCAGAACCATTATAACATTTGGTACAGACCCTGCTGTAGTGAATGTGTTGCTGCAGGAAAATGGAGGTGGTAGAAGGAAGGAGGTGGAAGGTGGGGAGGGGTGCTCCCTTTCCATTAGCTGATTGAATTGGAACCCAGTCCTGCTTACTGGCACTTGTTTGCCTCACAATAAATAGGACTGAGATGTAAACACCTCTGTTATTGGCTCAGGAAAATGTCATAGGGAAGCATTGTCATGCCAACAAGAGTTCCTCTTCATGCAGTAGTAAGACACAGGTACTGTGTTAGTAGTGGTTGTCCTAGTACATTTCTTGGTACCACTGACGTTTTGCATTTTCCAGCCCATGTTCTGTGTGAGCCAGAGTGAAGGCCAAATGGACCATAGCGTGCTGGAGTGGCTGGTCTGCTGCCTCAGACAACACATCACACATTTGGATCCAACATTTACCCAAGTGCAATGTCAGATTTAATAAATGATATATATACATGTCCTAGCTCTGTTGCATGGGAGGGTGTGAGCTGAGTGAGGACTACGATGGGCTTCACAAACCATAAGTGTTCTTTTTCTTTGGAACCAGGTCAACAGCCAAGATGTCTGTACGAAGAAGGAGGGGGGGGCAGGGAAGTGGGAATGAGCTTTGTTGTGCATAGTTAAGCACACCGTGTAGTGCATGTCAGATAATGCATGTTTCCAATGAATGTCTTGAAGAAAAACATGCACTTTGGTACAAAGAGGTTGGTTGTGGTTTTTTTAACAGTTCTGCGATCTGATGGAAACCCGCATCTGTCTGTGAACATCATGTAGAAGAGGAGACAGCGTTACAAAAGAGTGGGGCATGTGAAGGGATGCAGCTTACGAGTACTAACACTGTACTGTGGATTGCTGAAAAGTGATGAGAAAACAGAAAGAAAAAAAAAAAAGACTGCAAACCCCATAAGAAAAAATAATAAAAATTTGCCCTCCTCATTTCTGCGTTTAATATAGAGGAAAAGTTAACGCTGTTAACGGTTTGCCCTGATGTGTTTGCCTGTTAAACATTTCAGCTGACACAGTTATTATCCACTTTGCCCATGTTACCTGGAGTATGAAAAGCCCTGCATACTCTTGCTCTCTTTTTTTCTTTCTTTAGATCGCAGCTTTGCCCTTATCTACATTTCAAAGACCTGCCAACCTTTTAGAGATAACTAACCCTGCATGATCACTGTCAATGGCTTTTCCTGCACCGTCTCAGCCTGAGTGACTTTGCACTGCACTCAGATGCTATGCTATTTAGTGTAATCACAGTCACCATATTATTGAGCCTTTAGATTTTCTAGCATTAGGAAATAGTTAGTAGAGTTTAGCTGACAGAAACTGGCTTATCACACTGATCCTTAGAAAGAGTTTCGGGAAGGTTGAGTGCCTTCAAAGATTAGACCAATGTTGCATTTACTTGAGCAACCAGACAGTACACGTTCCGTTTACAGCCCAGAATCATATTCAAAGGATAAGACACACAGGACTTATACATGGGCCTAAAACTAACATATTAAAGACAACTTCTTGATGTTGAGCTGTAGCTTTCATCAATAATCAAAACCCAAAGCAGTCTCAAACTTTCTCTAATTTCACAGTTTTTCTTCCTATTAATTTTACTCCCCTGTGATTCCTGAATATTTAATAAAGGGAATCAGTGTTAGAGTTGAAGTTAAAGTAGGTTCATCATATCAGAGAGGAAAGAGTCCTTCCACTTTCATCCCTTATATATTAACATAGATTTTAAAAAAAGAGCATTCATAGAAGTAGAAACAAACAAGAAACAAATAAATAAATAAAAAACTTCAGATAACTGAACATATAGAGGTTTTTGATTAATAGATTAACTAAATTGATCAGTCACATGAAAAAGTAATGACCCTACGACAGGTAACACAAATTTAAATCAATTAAATCAGGCCATCTAGATTTGGTGCCAAAGATCAGGAAACCCTGACTAAGTGGACCTTGCCTTATTTAAACCCCAGACTCCTTTTCCCACATGTCCTGCTATTAAAGTGTGTGGTCTTATCATGCCAAGGTCTAAAGAGCTCTCTAAGGCTTTTAGAAAAAGAAAAGAGGTTGTGAAGGCTTTTGGGGTGATAGCAAGGGGACTTAAAAAGCCCTCTAAATGAATCGAGATAAGTAATTAGACAGTGAGGTATAGCACAAGTGCTGTAGGTGGCCACGCTTGCTAATTCAGCTCAAAAGTGGATTGTTTTTTGGAGAAAGGGGGTCTTGGGGAAACCAAGAATGTAATTACAGATCTAGAAGTAACTCTTACAGTTTTTAATGTTAGAATGTGTTAATCTAAGTAGCACACATTAGATTTGCATAAAAATGATTAGATAAAGCCTTCCCATAAGGAACATAAAACTATAACGAATTTGCAAATTTAAAAGTTGCCAAAGACCTTTATTGGATAATGTGATCTGGAAATATTAAACCAAGAAAAAAAAAACGTTTGGCAAGACATCTCTGGTTTTGTTCAAAGATAAAATTTCAGACTTAGAAGCAAGAGAGACAAAATGGTTTGAATTGAATTTGCTTTGCCGTCTTGAGGTCTGGATAGCAGACAGTTACTGGGAATTCTGCATCATTTTAAAGAGCATTAGCAAATAATGCAAGGTCCTACATCTGAAATCTGAATCTGACATGGAAGAGGACCTTCCAAATCCTCACTAATCAGGAAATGATTACAGAATTATATAAATAAATATATGTATAATGTGTATGTAACTGGCCAGCATAGCTCAAATTTTAATTCCTATAATATTTATGGTGTTTTAAACCAATGATGGAGAATAATTCCATGTAACGTTTTAAAATACAAGCTTTACGATTATGTGTTGCCTTAAGTGACAACTCTTTGATTTAAAATATACAGACTGAAGATCTGTCTGTGTGCAGTTCTCATGTTCACCAAAAACATACACAGCAGATTACCTGGTTATTCTAAATCTGACCCAAGGAGTGAGTTAGAGAATAAAGTACTGTTTGCTTACTGAGCTACCACCCCATTCAAAATGCTTAAAAGCAGTCAGGATTGGTTCCACTCCCACCTGCAACCCTAAAGTACATAAATCACATGTAGAAAACCTTAACGGAGTTGTCAACCATGTGGAGAAGTTAAAAATTAATCCAAAGACAAAACAAAATCCGGACCACATCTGGAATGTTCTTGTCTTTTCTGGATTTGATTTTCCGGCTTCAAGGTTTCACATTGAGAAGATGTTTTGTTTAAAAGCTGTACTTTGAAGACTCTAACAAACCAAAATGTCTGTAAACCAGGATTAATCTTCATCTCTAACTGCATGGCATAGTACTTAACTGTCAGCATGTTTTGCTGTTTGTTTCCCCCTTCCAAATGGGCAATGCATTCTGGGCCATAAGGCTGCAGTTGTTAAAATGTTCATGATTTCTCAAGGGAATATCTAATTAAGTGATGGTCCTTTGGGTTTCACTCATGTGCGTAGTCTGAATGTAGTTAGGCAGTGGCCCCTATGGGTTGCTATCTGTAAAACAAAGCTGATGTTGCTGCAAAGCCGTACTGTATTTTCTTTCTGTTGCTGTAGGGGCAGAGAAGTCAGACCCCCCCCTTGTGAGACGCACAACAGAATACAAATAGGTCTCTGTAAAAATGTGCTGCAAATTATGAGTGACTCAGGGAAACATGCTGCAGGTCATGTGTGAAGACGCTGGCACGCAGGCTGCACGAGCGCACGAATACGGGCTCATAATGAGACAAACACGCACATAGACGCGCCAGTTTACAGACACAAACGCGCACTCGCGCGCGTTCATCGTATCCAAGCCTATACCTGCTTCATCTACCAGCTGCTTCTGGTGGTGGAAGCCGATGGACAACTGACCTCTTACTTCGCTGTTTAACTTGATTTCTGCCCTTTCCTCTTGTAAGACGACTTCCAGAAATGTAGTCGTATTTGTCCTCAGGTTATGGGGTGTGAGTAGGCTGTGAGTGTCACAAGAAATGGAAGGGGGGGGGGGGGGGGGGGGCGCTCTACGCTGCCCTGCTCTGCTCGGTGCAGGACGCAGGAGACAGTCGCTCTCCAAGGTGCTGAAAGTCGGAGCGCTCCCACCTCAGTCTCGTCTACTGACGATGAATGCGACCTCCCGTGATGACTGGCTTCAGTCTCCATTGGCTTAATTTTCTACTCTCTTTAACTTGTACAGATGTGGATTTTCATTTGCCATGCAATCCGCTGGATGTACCCATGCATGTGTGCAATAAGACCGACATACGATGTCTGATAATCACCTGCATTGTGTGGAAATACTAAACTGACTGTGGATTCTCAGGGAACGCTACATGGGATTTTTTTTTCTGTCTTTTTCTCTCTCTCTCTGTGTGCCATATGCCGTAGGACGTTAACAGCTACATTGTCTCCCAAAGGTGAGTCAGATGAGGATATATAATGAAGAAGACCTACTTTTTGTGGATGTCATTTTATTTGCACTGCAAAATAGGGAGGAAATCTCCCAAAAAAGGCTGCTTTTTAATCGCTTTTAAACCCACAAAACACGACAAAAAGGGGGGATTACAGTGTCTCGTGGAGTCTGGTGAATTAGCCGTGTGGATAGAGTGAAGTTTCCAATAGAAAAGACGACTATCTGTGATCCGTTCAAGCCATCTATGTGTTGGCTTCCCTGGCTTCATACCAAGAAGATATCAAGCAATTTCGCCTCGGTGAGTTTGTCTTATGGCTTAATGCACACGATTGTTATTACTGAAAATTGCTCTGCTCTGACAATAGAGATTGTTTAAACACATATTTCTTATTCCAAACCGCATATGCTTAACTGGGAGGAATTTTGCCGTGTTTCTCTCTCAACATAGAAAGGTGCGATGCATTTTGGCTTGAATGATTGCGCATTAATAATATTTCGGGGTGTTTGCATGGTGCACGGTTGATTTAGTATTACAGATGATGTTACTTTGAGGTCCAAAGCAATTCAAGTCATCAGAGAGATTGTTAGAATGAAGGAGATTTGAAAGCCACTAAAGCTACCTGTTGTCTTTGGTGCCTCTCATAAAGTTTGAAATTGCAACATCTATTGGCCTGTCTTTTATTGAAAGTGGGAAAGATAATACACTCCACCCACTTCAGATTAATACATATATATATATATATATATATATATATATATATATATAAATATATATATATATATATATATATATATATATATATATATATATATATATATATATATATATATATATATATATATATATATACATATGTTATCACCCTTTCCAGTGTTATTGCTGTTGCGGGATTTTGCAGGAAAAAGAATTTGCATATGATGCCGCACTAGCACTACTCACGCACATAGACCAGCTGAAATCTCGGGGGGCTTTCTCTTATGCTAATACATTTGCTTTGATGCATAAAGGTACAAACCTGTTGAACAGGCTTGGCTGCAATAACAAATCAATTTCATGTATGAAGACTGAATGAGAGCACATAATCTGGAAAACCCCTGTTAGAGAATTGGTTGCAGCAAAAGAAACATTGCCCTGATGGAAAAAATAAAATAAAATAAGGTTCGTTTCTGCAAAAAGAGCAGGAATGGAATCACTAGAATCTTAATTTTTTTTTTTTTTTTTTTTTTTTTTTTTTTTGTCCTCCTTTTGTCTCTTTTGTGATGCAGCCCATCTCCTCATGTGATGATGACGGTGATAATAATGAAGCATTGGACGGATCCGGAGAGGAGCTTAAAAATGACATCCACACAGTCGCGTTGAATGTGGACGTCAGTGCCGCGGCGAAGGATGGGCCCTCTCCCCACGGCTCCCTGCGTCCTCCTCCTGTTGGCCCTGAGCGCCGTGTGTCCGGCCACGGTGGCCAACCCCGAGGATTACACCGCGGACGAGGCGGAGCGGACCGCTGCTGAGAACATCGTCTTTGATGACTACCGGGGGAAAGGTTGCGTGGACGACAGTGGTTTCGTGTACAAACTCGGGGAGCGCTTCTACCCGGGACACTCGAACTGCCCGTGCGTGTGCACGGAGGACGGGCCCGTATGTGACCAGCCCGAGTGTCCCAAACTGCACCCGAAGTGCACCAAAGTGGAACACAACGGGTGTTGTCCCGAGTGCAAAGAGGTTAAAAATTTTTGCGAATACCGAGGGAAAACGTATAAAATACTGGAAGAATTCAAGGTAAGTTACCAGATTTAACTAAGCATAAGGCTCAGATTCTGGTTTTGTTTTTGTTTTTTTTAACAAAAACTCTTTGACAGTTTTCCAACATTTACCATGTTTCAATTCCTTTTTTGAACATCTGAAACTCTGCTTCAAGTCTAAGTTTTAAAGTGTCTGTTGTTAAAAGACTTATTAGTTAAGTCAGTTTTTAGTAAATTAATATTTTATAGAGGTTGACACAGTGCTGTGTGTTACTGAGACGTTATCTTGTCTGTTTCATAAGCAATAACACCAGTAGCACAAACTTCATAATAGTGATTATCAGATGATCTGTGTAAAACACAATCTGATATCACATCCCAGTGGCTTTAGGGAGCTGAAGCAAAGAGTTTTATCACAATTTCTAGTTGTAAGAAATATTTCATGATTTGTTTTTCCTTTACTTCTTTTTTTTCTTAATGCAGTTTATTTTTTCTTTCAACTTGTTGAAGTATAATATATGATTAGACTTACAGTTTATTGTACACGGGGCAAAAATGCAGCACAAAATTGGGGTTATTATGGTTAGTATTAAGGACGCTTTGGGTTTAGATTAGTTCTTGGCATACTGTTGAAGTATCATAAAAATGTGTTTATTGGCCACGGGCACCAAGATGGCTGCTTCCCAGAGTGATGTCATCCCCACTCCCTGCCTCATCAACTGAACGTTCACCCAGCATTACTAAACTGACAGATGCTATAACAGTATTTTAATACGCTGATTTGTGGACACTGAGTCATCTCTGGCAGATCTAGTTTCCCCTGTGTCGCTGGCGATGCTTTTTCCTGCTGAGGGTCTCTACCCATCAGACCAGTGTCTCAGCGGTTGTTATGGAGCATGACAGCACTGCTTGATTACAAATGACACTATAGGAACATGACAACTACAGTCTGTGTTTTAACTGTTGCTGCCCACAAGGAGACCTCCTCATTCAAATTCTGCACAAGTGGATCGAGGCTGAGAGTGAATGAAATGTAATATGACACAACATGGCCTAAACGAGGAGCTCTGTGGTTAATCATGGAACTTATTTATGTCTGTGCAATTAAATCAAGGACCACTTATAGGGGTTTTTACATCCATTACAGTTGTGTGCACCAAATGCTCCAATCTTCCACTGCAAAGTTGTTGCTTTTATTTACACTTGTGATTTGAAATCAGATTGACTTGTTGAACTGATAGGTGACTCATGCATGCTTTGTCTTGTTGCGATACCTCTGAATTCATGGTCTGGATTCGAAATTCACATGTTACAAAAAAAAAAAAAAAAAGCTTAGAGGCATCTACATCTAGTGAGAATGAAAATGGTTATATAATGACAAGACAAAGAAATTTACACAAAAGATGTGATTCTATTCTCATTGTATATCCTTTTATTATGTTATTTGTTAAGAAGCTGATTTCTGCACATAGACAGAATCAAAACCCAATGGAGGCTCTGTGGGCAATTTTGTCTTCTAATCAGGTATAAGAAGGATTCCTGTTCATTTGCCAGTGAAGAATAATCCTTTTCAATCATCACTTCCTTAAAACAATGCTTGTCTTTCACAATGTCTGTCAAGTATGCAGAAAGCACAGTGGGAAGCAAGAATTGTTTTTGTTTTTGTTTTTTTTTTATCCTTTTAATGAACTCTAGAGATAATGAGTATTTGAAACTAACCTCAAATTAATCATATCTGAAAGCATAACAGTGTGGTATATTCACATGGTATTCTTCAGCAGTAGTGACAAACATCACAGCTTCAACAATGGGTACTGAAGTGTTTGATTATTTGTTAATAATTCAAATTTATTCTGTAATTTTACAGATAATTTTCCTAAAGCATTGTCAGTTTCCTTTACAGTGTCTTCAAGGTGACAAAGAGAGCAAAGTGAAAATTTAATAAAACTGTAGTCATGTGTTCTACTTATCGATTTGTTTGCAGTGAAAAGTGGTCAAACATAGTAAATATTGCACACACATTGCACTTTTGCTCCCAATTGTGGTTTGGTGTTGTTGCCAAACAGCTGCATAATGTTCTCAGTATATCTTCTTCTTAATCCTGCACATCAGTTGGGATGAATTTCAGTCCTGACCACCATGCAAAACAGATGTAGGATTAACAGACAGAAACTCATCTCAGGTTTTTCGAAACATTCTGGAGTATTAGCTGTACTCTTTCTTAGCCACTTTGTTTGTTGTTGTTGTTTTTATTTTTGTTGTTGTTTTGTTTTCTGGTGTCAAGTTTTGGTTGAAAATTAGTTTATGGAGACATTTCCCTTGAGAATTTATTGATATAGTTCAGAATGATTTGTCTAAAAACTAGCAGGAAGTCATTCTATAGTTAGCAAAAGTGGCCTTAACCATTATACTACCACCACCATGTTTCACAGATGAGATAAGGCTCTCATGTTGTGATGTTGTGGCTTCCTTTCTTCAATGAGTGAGAAAAGTTCTGTTTTTGTCTGTTTATAAAAAGAAATTACCAACAGCCTTTTGGTTTTTCCACACAATCCCCTGTAAATTTAGAGGGATGCAGTGTAGTTTTGGGAGCAGTGGCTTCATGGTCTACCCATTGTCTTGCACACTAATGCTGTTCAGTGTTCTCCAAATGGTTTATGGGTTCATGAACATTAACTTTAGCCAACATGTGAGATGCCTTTAACTGCTTCACTGGGGAGTGCAGTAGAAGGTCATGTAGTTTATCCATTTGTACCCAGTCTGGATGTGGATTGGTAGATTCCAAATTGTGTGGAGGTTGTTTTTGTAACCTTTTCTCTTCTGATTAACATCAACAGCTTTGATAAGTTCTTCAGAAATATCCTCTGTTTCATGATCCTCTTCTTGCCACACACATTTAAGTAAGTAGTAAGTAAGTAAAGTTTATTTATAAAGCGCTTTTCACAGATAAAAATCACAAAGTGCTGTACATAAAAATGGGTACAATAACACAATCAGCAACAATCAGCAAAAATTAAAATCATCCAAGAATCAACAAAAAGCTCTTCTAAACAGTAGAGTCTTTAGCTGCATTTTAAAAGAGTCCACAGAGTCAAGCACACGAAGGGACAGAGGCAGCTCATTCCAGAGTCTGGGAGCAACAGACTGGAAAGACAGGTCACCACGAGTTTTAAAACGAGTTTTTGGAACCTTCAGGAGGTTCTGGCCAGAAGACCGAAGAGAGCGTCCAGAAGAGTATGGACATAGTAAGTCGGTGATATACTGAGGGGCCTGACCATGTAACCCCTGAAAGGTCAATACTAAAATTTTAAAATCTATGCGAAATTTAACAGGAAGCCAATGAAGACGTGTCAAAACAGGGGTGATGTGGGCTGTTCTGGCTGCACCTGTCAAAAGTCTGGCAGCAGAGTTCTGCACAATTTGAAGCTTATTTAGAGTCGTCTTATTTATGTAAGTGAAAACAGAGTTACAGTAATCAATGCGACTCGAGATGAAAGCATGGATGATCATTTCAAGATCTGATTTTGACAACAACCTCCTTACTTTAGAGATGTTTCTTAGATGATAGAAACTGTTTTTGGTCAGTTGTCGGGTGTGACTCTCCAAAGACATGGCCTGATCAAACACAACCCCAAGGTTTCTGAGACTGGTTTTCACAGACGGTCCCAGAGCACCAAGATAGTTTTTGATCATAGGTATCTTTTTATCAGGGGCAATGATCAGAGTTTCTGTTTTGTTAGAATTTATCTGAAGGTAATTTGAGGAGAGCCAGTTTTTAATGCAGGACACACATTCTAACAACATAGATAAAAAATAAAACTCTGAATCATTGAAGGAACAGTACAACTGAATATCATCAGCGTAAAAGTGATAAGATACATTTTCAAAACCACAAATAAGTCGGCCAAGAGGCAATAAGTACAAAAGAAACAAAACAGGTCCCAGGACAGAACCTTGGGCCACTCCACACGACAGTTTAGACACATGAGACATTATATTGTTTACCGCAACATTAAAGGTTCTACCTTTTATGTATGAGGAGAACCACTGAAGAACAGTCCCAGAAAAACCCATCTCTGATTTAAGTCGATCAATCAATAAGTCATGGTCTACTGTGTCAAAGGCAGACGTTAAATCTAGTAAAACCAAAACTGTGTAGCGACCAGAGTCAGCGGCCATCATCACATCATTTGAAACTCTCAATAAGGCAGTTTCAGTAGAGTGCTTTTTGCGGAAACCTGACTGAAATTTGTCGTAAAAATCATTTTCTTCCAAAAATGTAGTTAGCTGTTCAGCCACTACTTTCTCTAAGATCTTAGAAAGGAAAGGAAGTTTTGATATGGGCCTATAATTTCTTGGTTCCGCAGGATCTAGATTTGTTTTTTATCGATAATAGCTTGACCAGACACTGTTCGTATAAACCGGGACCATCTTAATTAGATAACTTAATTGTATTTAGCCAATCACAAGAAATGATGAAGAAAAAAGGGACCAGGAATATTGTAAGTTGCTTGTGCAAGTAATTTATCACACATTACCTGAACCACTTACTTATCAGACTGCATGTCATTTTATCACAGAGAATTGCTGTAAGTTGCAATTCTGGTAAGAGCAGAGGGTGAAGTGGGGTGAAACCATTTAAGAGCTGTATACATTTATTTGCAGTCCAAATCTGAAAAAAAACAAATTAATTTTGTTGAACTGTCACGTGAAGCTCCTAGAGCATGTCTTGTAGCCTGTAGCGTCTCCGTTTGAGCTTCATTCTGGCTTCGGGGTAAAGCAAAGAATCCTCTGGAGGATGTTTGAACATTGTGTACATGTGAATATTAGCATGTCACTGACAGCAATTGAATCAGGCAGGGGCCTACACACAGTTCCACCAAATATGTTCATAAACATTATCAGCTATTTTTATAGTGGAACTGACTTTGTTTAGCAACAAACAGGAAAGGGCCATGGAGCAGTTTTTTGTGATACATATGTATTTATTTTATGTCCTCCCTTTGTCCTCTTTATTTCCCAGTTTTGCTTCTAATACCAAAACAATACATTAACTGATTATCATTATAAAAGTTAACAAGTTAGATAGGCATCATTTTGCTCAATAATTGAGTATAAGTGTGAAATATTGTTGGTTCCAAGCAATCCAATTAATTCTTTTCTTTTTCATTATTGTAAATTTGATGGCTTTTTGATTTGCAGTTAAAAGATGTTCCCTGAGGCTGAGGAAAATGAGGTGCTCATTTTTCATATTCTTTTTTTAACAATGTTTAAATTAAATGATAAGTTGCTCAAAAAGCTACAATAATGATTTTTTTAAAGACCATAGGAATAAATGTAGGCTGTAACCCTCCTACACAATGACATGTCAGAATGAAAGTGACAGAGTGCTGCCATTATTAAGGGGTGTGTGGGATCAGCCCATTTTAAACATATCTGGTAATCTGTACTGATTGGTGTGTTTGCGCGTCAGACAAAATCAAGCTCAGGTCTGCATTGAGTTCCAAGCCCACAGATTTTGTGAAACCATAAGCCTGCAATTTGATGTGAGCTCAAGTCCATCAGTAGTTCTGCTCACTGCCACACTAACATTAACCAAGGGGCCAGAAGAGGAAGCGATATCTCACCATAGTTCTTGGTGAAATTAAACATTCTTTCATTGCTTTTTGCAGTTAAAGTGATTAAAATAAAGAGGACATGTTTAGCCCTGAATGAGCACATCATCATCTCTGATCTAATACCATATATGGTAACTAACTGTTGTTGGTCTTTTCACTTAAAGTATGAAAGCCCTGGAACCCCGCAGTGCTAAAGAAAATAAAAAGCCATCAGACTCCTGTTCATGGATGCCGACAGGTTAACCTTTGGTGTTTGCCTCATTGGCATTTCCTTCATAGTGACTGTGTTGCATTGTGCAGACATATGCGTTTGTATAAGTCAGAGATTATGGAGGCAAAAAGGAAAAAGACTAAGACGACATTTTGGAGAGGCATCAGTAGAGTTGTTACCTGTTTTGATGTTCTGGAAAATCATTTCTACAGAGCTGCTTTTTTTCCCTTTTTCTTCATGTTGAAAATCCCTTCATACAGTATGCCATCTGAGTGCTATGTAAGTGGAGTATGCAGATATTATCATGCATGTTGTAATGGGCGTTCATTCAACACAAAGCTGCTGACTGCTGAGGAATGTCTGCCTGTCATTTGTTGAATCTAATCCTGGCAAATCGCATGCCTCAGCAACCTGGAAAGTGAGATCAAACTATTCTCCAACAAACTCCTCAAATGACGCATATTTATGTTTAGAATATAATTCTGACATGAATTTAGTAGGAATAGATTTAGTTTTTTCAACAATTTCGATTATTGCGCTGTCAGTGAGTCATGTTTTCAGCTTCAGCATGTTTTACCCTCAAAGTTTCCATTGAGAGACAAAAGAGACCAGTCCATACAGCACGTCTGTTTATAATTTCAATGCAGCTGTACTTAAACAGTCGGAGATATGGTGTAAGTTCAGATTGTTGGGCTTTGATGCTGGCGTCTGGGTGCATAATGTGTGCATAATTTCACCATGCTTCATATTATCCCCATCCGCAAGAGATGCAGAGATGAAACAAGGAAAGTTACAACTATTTTTTTTTTGGCAATTAATGTAAACATGTCAACGTAGATCTCCCCCATCAGACTATCTGGTATCAGTTATCATTTAGAAGCAAATCTTTTCTTTTAAGCTTATTTTCTCCTCACATTGTGCTGCCCCTCCATAAGATTTAAATTAGTATAAAATGTGATAAGCACAAAGCTTTTTTTTAAATTAAATGTCTTCTTGTGATTATCCTACATTTTAACCGTTCAGATGACCTTTGTTATAAAATAGTACTGTGAAATGTACCCAAAACATCATATACATACACACACCCGTACTGAGCTGACCACTCTTCACACATTTATAACTCTCCATTTTCAAATCTATCTAAGAGAAAAAAAAACACAGCCAGAAAAGCTGTAAAAATGACTGCTGAAATTGATTTTCCTATTCATTTTGCCTAAGGCGACAATTGTGCCAATAAGTGCAAAACAATTTGCCCACAAATAATGTTTTGTTTTCAAATTAATTGCACTTGCAGTGAGTGTTTTCAGAAAGCAACTTCTCACAAGTCTTAGCATTCCCCTGCTCATAAAATAATGTATTTAGTCTCACAATGACAGCATGCAGTTTGACTGTCAAGGTGTCAGTCTTATTAACTGCATGGGTGATTTTCCTGTGACCCTCCCCGTCCAGCTTTAAAGTATCCTGCATTAGCATTTGAACCCCTCAAGGTTATTTGACTATTCATTACCTCCCCTGCCCTGTCTCCATTTGTCTCAGTATCGGAAGGAGAAGCATGACAGCCGATTCCTGCTAATACCCAGCCAATAAAATGGAGACAACAGGAGTCTTTTTTTTGTTTTTTTTCAAAACATCTGGCAACATGTCTAAATTCAGTGCTGGTGCTCTGTTTTCTTTTGTGAGTCTGGGCTAAGGCATGACTGATCCCCTTCACGGTAGACCTCATACAAAAAGATGCTCTAAAAGCATCAAACACTGCACACACCGAGGGACTCTCTGCAATGTGCATGGAACGTGGAGTAGTTTGGTTTCTGTTGTTGTTTTGTTTTGCTTTTTTCCCCACAGATGCCACTTTTTATAAACCACTTTGCATCTTCTACCTGAATTGCTTTACAGACCAATCTGACCGTTTAATCTACAGAAAAATGTCACTTCATTTTTTAAAATAGTTTGTTTCTAAAGGGCAGCTGTGATAGCAAATAAACACAACTGTCTTTAAATACTGAGCTGTCTAGTTTGGCCTTAAACAGAACATAAATGATAAAGTTCTTGTGGACGAAAAATGAAATGAAAGCATTTTCTCATACTTACAGTTTTTGGAGAATCCAAAATGACAAACACGTTCTTATCCATAAATAGCAATCAAATGCTAAAATATCTACCTTCTTCTAAGTATATATTTATTGATAAGTGAAGGATTTTGTTGTTGCTTTTATTTTCTCTGTATACATACAGTATATAATTTTAATTAGACAAAGTTTGCCTCCATTAGCTCAGGTTACTGCTCCACAGACAACCATCGTGGTTTCTGTAGTGATCCTTAAGCCTTTCAGAAAGAGTTCATTTTCTTTTTAGCTGCCAGAAATTGTCTGGTTTGAGTTTCTCCATTCTGTCGGCTTTAATTAAGAATAACAATTCAGTGAATCAGACAATCCTGCTCAACCTTTACTTGCATTAGCATGTCATCTGCTTGTCATCTTTTTATCTCATTCATTTGTTTGACTTAACTCTTAGCTGAGGGGGTCCCTGGCCATGAGAAGTGTTGCTGTTTGCATGCTATAACATCCGTTAAGAGTTTGGAGCTGGTCGAGATCCTTTTCATGAGTTTGCTTTAGCTTTACCTCAGGAAACTAAGCACTCATTCCTCGGACCATCCTTACTCTTAAAACACGGACATGATTTGGTTCGTCTACGGTAACAGACAAAATCAAAGAATAAATGTAATATTCTCTCTTTCGCTTGAGTAATGCCAACAAATATGAATGTTACCTAAAGATTGTAGAGATTATTCTAGAGATTGTAAGGAAAATAAATTATTTATTTCCTTTATATACTTTGCATTTTAGCATGTTATGATGATTGGTA
Source organism: Telmatherina bonti (assembly GCF_933228915.1). Taxonomy (NCBI): domain Eukaryota; kingdom Metazoa; phylum Chordata; class Actinopteri; order Atheriniformes; family Telmatherinidae; genus Telmatherina; species Telmatherina bonti. The sequence goes on along the minus strand of NC_136613.1, from coordinate 22,912,890 downwards.
CTGTGGTCTCACAAAAAGGTGCTGGGTCTAAACTGCTGGGTGGTTGTGCCTTTTGGAGTTTGCACATTATTCCTACATGGGCCTGTCTTCAGATTGTTTTTTTATTACTCTAAATTAATCAAGTATAATTGTATGTTGTGTTAGAATGTGAGAGACTTAAGGCATATGCTGCTTCTTATCCACTATCAGCTGCCAATAGGAATACTCTTGGTTTATTTGACTTTCACCATAGAAGAACTAATAGTAAAGATACGAGCAAAGATGAGAACAAACTGAGTTGTTGCTTTTGTTTTATTAAAGCAAAATAATTATTTTGCTTTATTAAAGTCAGAGCTTAGACTCAGAACTTTTACCAGCCCAACAAATTTACAGTACACTGTTTATGTGCAGCTCTGTGCTCACAAACACTTACATCCTATGATAAATCACACACTTATAGTATGAATTAATCTGCTTGATGTCTTGGGGCCTAACTTTAATCCAAATACTAAAGCTGAGTGTCCTATATATGATATAGCAGCATACATCTACTAGAGTTTGTTGATCTGATGCAAAACACTCTTTTTATAGAAGTCTTACTGATGTCTGTTAAACACAGCGATGCTGCTTATAAACATCCTATAAAATCGGACTTGTAAACATTTTCACAAACACATCATATCTCATTCTTTAATGCAAATCCCTATTTCTGTATTTCCTTGATGACATATAAAGTGCTTGAATTAGGGTATATTAGTGTGTGGTTGCAAATAATAAACAGTATTAACAGCCATATTCATTTGTTAGTGAGTTCTTAGAAGCAGGCTGAAATGCAGATATGATCAGCTCATTTCAATGAAGACCAAAGCAGTCCACCAGGAACAGCACAAACACCCCACTCACAAATACAAGCATGTTATTTACCAGTCACAAATGCAAAGCTAATTTCTTCTGGCAACATATGCCAGGAACACGAACTTGTCTTACATCAAACTTAGAATATTTACTTTTCTTGACCCAGATGCAAAACAATGGCTTGTTCAGTCTTCTTTGATAAATAACATCTTATATGCAGGACCATGCCTGAGCACAAAGCAAAGACAGTTATAATGAAAAGCTTTTGGATTGACCTAACAGTCAGCTACGACAACAGCCTATTATTCCTCATGATCAAGTCAGGAGAAAGTACTTTCATTTTGGAGTCATTTTGTATATTCTGTTTCTCAGTGTTTGGCGACAGTGCAGTTGAAAAATTGAGTTACCGTGGTAATTTATTCCAAACAAATATGAAGTAATAAAAAATATATATTTTGTTTTGTTCATTCTCGTCCCATCAGGCAGAATACCAATTCATCCTCCTTAAAGTAACTTATCTCAGTCTAGTCAAGTGCAATACCACAAGCAGGCTCTTTTACAGTAATGCATTAAATAATGGCTCAACTGGTTGTGAACTCCACAGTGCAAAGGCTATGAAAACAGTGCGTGCATTATCTCAAGATTTAAAGACATTAAAACAACTCTTTGTTGTTTTAATATGTAAAGCGCTTTTCACTGCTTAATATATGCAAGGTGCTATGCAACATGTTCTTGCCAAACTAAACTGGCTTCGTTGTAATTTGCACAAAGGAATCTGAATAATTTGCAGCTTAATTATTTTGGGAATATTCCATGAATGAAAAAAACTGATACTAAACAAGAAGGAAATTTATGAAGTTTAGTGGTTTGAAAATCCTGTTTATTTGCTCTGTAAACATACTTTTTTTTGTATCCTAATAAGTGTATACTTGCAAGATCATTTTTGTTTACTACCATACGCATTTAAAAAAAAACTAAACAAACAATCACCTAAATTATGATTATTTTTATCTCAAGAGGAGAAAATTAAATGACGATAAGGCAACATTTCATTTTAAGATGGATTGGAAAGATTTTCTACAAGGCAATACTATGGCAAACATTACATTACTGCTTCATAAACTGTTCAAATTTCATTTCTATGTTCAGAATTTACAGTTGCTAGTTATACATCAAGTTGGTCCCATGATTCCTCTACAATCCAAGGCAGACTACATGCTTTTCAGTTTCACTTCACACTTTAAAATAATGAAGTCTCATTGAATCATCTAATTTTTCCACATTTATTCCTTTCATTTATCTCTATAGAACACTTTATTATGATCTGCGATCCTGAAATTCCTGTTGTTGCAGTATTGCTGGAATTATTGCAGCTGGAATAGTTGACGGCATAAATAAGTCATTATCCAAAGTGCAACATCCTGCACAGTCACTTAATCACTTTCTCAGCAAGATAATTTGTTGCTACATCAAGCAGCTGTTTTGCTTACCTTTGCATAAACACTGTGAAGGGGAGGAATGGCTAACCTGGCAATGTGTCAATGTAACTATTTCTGCCACTGCTCAAGCTCATTGAAGAACTCATCTTAGAATGTGTATTAGTTGTAATAAGAAAAAAAATGTTCCACCAAATTTAGTGGATTTTTGGTTGTATTCAATGCTTGTACATCAGACACATTCGAACCCATTTCACCACACAGAAAACCTCAGCTACGTGGTGTTAGTGGGGTTTTGTAACTATCTGCTTATTTTAGTTCTCTGCTGCATTTCTATATGACTGAGGTGAAGACATCGGCTTAGAGGTGTTTTGTTACTGAAAGACGTGCATACGCTTTTGCTACACAAACCCCTGTCTTTTAAAAAGATAATTTAATATTTTGTCCTTGTTGAAAATTTGTTCTGGTCTATTGAAGCAAAACAGACATAAAACATTGAACTTCCCCCTCCGTGTTTTTCAGGTGAGATGCATTTCTGAAGCAGCATTTTCCTTTCTCTAAACATTACATTTTATTCCACAAAATTGAACCTTCAGTTTCAGTTTTGGTATCATCTGTGGCCAAAACATCTCTCAGGGGTCTACTGATTTGATCCCACATGCACTTTACAGGCAACTTTCCTCTTCTGGTGGGATTTTTGTTAAAAAGCTGTCAAGTGACAGAAGTAACTTTGGGTTTGTTTATGGACTATTACAAAAATGGCTCAGAGTTGTCTTTGGGGCTCAAACCCTTCTCCTCTATCTGTTTACAGTCTACTTGAGTGTGGCGTCCAAAATGTTAAAATAATATTTATTATTCTTTTCCAATCTGATCGTCATTGTGTGGAGATTTTTGTGTGGTCTGTATTTCTGCTTTCCCGTTTTATTTTGTAGCTTTCCTTGTGTTTCGTTTCTAGCCTTGTTTACTGTTCATTAATTCAACTGGATTCAATTTGCTCATCCATCCCGCCTGTGCCTTGTTGTGTTTTCTGTGTATCACTTGGTTTCAGTTGTTACTTGCTGATTCGTTGTTTCTAGTCCTATTCTATTCTATTCTATTCTGTAGTAATTTAGCTGATGAATTAGCAAAAGCGACTTACATATGAGAGTGAGAACAACACAAGCACAAATCAAACAGTAGAGGACATCATAGAACGGTACTAGTGGACTTCTGGAGTCCAGTTAGATGCAGGTGTTGACATGTAGTGCTACAGGCTGTGTTTTATTCCATTTGTTAAAACACAAAGAATAAATACCACAAAATATATAGCAAAAAACTGAGCTAAGTTCTCCAACTCCTCTGACAAATAATTAAACTAAGTGCAGAAGTGCTGAGTCTTCAGCTTGCTCTTAAAAGCAGATAGACTCTGCAGATCGGACAGTTTGGCGGGTCATTCCACCTTCATGGCACAACAGAGGAAAAGAGTCTGGTTAGTGATTTAGTCCCACGTAGTCGTAGTAACACAATGCATCTTTGATTGGTAGAGTGTAATTGTGTTGCTCTGGATTAAGGAGTGAAGGTAGACATTAAACATTTCTTCCCCGTTCTTCTCAACATTTCCCCTGCCTCTCCATCCTGCTTTTGGGTCTGCATCTTCATCTCCACCACTGCTCCACGACACTGAAAAGCATCAACAAAAGTTTGGCGATTCTAAGCAGTGCCGTGCTCATGCCATCATTCTCTCCCAGAAACATGGATACCCATCAGGCACGCTTTCACTCCTGATAGTTGCCTAAGAGTAGTTACCCTTTCTCAATAAATATATGACACAGTACAGAATTTTATCACAACTGCTGAGTTTTTTTTTTTTTTATAGCTACTTTGAGTCCTTGGAAGAAAATGATTTGATGCTGAAATAAGTTTTTTGAAAGAGTTCACAAAACATCAAGCACCGTTGCCTGTCTTCTATGGAGTCACTATTGGTTACAGAGTGGATGATATTGGCCTCTCAGATTACCTAGGTAAAATATCCCCAATGTTAACAGTTTAATAATCTCTAAAGTAAATGTGAACTCATTTGAACTTTTTATTCAGTTATTTTACTAAATCTTTGACAATGTAAGTCTATGAATCAAAAAACTGGGAAAGGGATGATGAAATTTGAAGTATTTCTACACTAAGTATATATATATATATAAAGTATTTTTATGAGAAAGGCTTGGTGCTGATATGCCCTCGAAAAGCTGTTTACCATGATGAGCAGGAAAAACAAAATATGATGAACAGTTGACCTTTTGTGATCTGGAAACAGTTGGTATTTTTGCACCTCATTTCATTGCATCACAGTTCACTTTCCGGTCAAGAGACTTTATAAAGACGGAGTCAAGTAAAAGGCAGCAGCATAGAAGGCAGCATAATGATTTACATGTTGCATAGAGGGTCAGATGATCTCCTGAACTATTGTTTGCAGCAGAAAAAGGCTGAATATGGAAAAGAAAAAATATGAACATCATATAGATTGTTTGTTTTTTTGTATAAATTAACTTCTGTGGTGAATTTATTTAAATGCGCATATAGTTTAAAATTACTAAGATGTGAGAGACCTGGATTAAGTTATAGCTATAAATAATTCATTGTTTTTTTGCTCATAAAGACAGCCAAGTGCATGTAAAGAATTCATCGTCTGTGTTATCAGCATCTCACCAATTGTAATATGCACATGAACACACACTTTCATCATAAGGTGGAAGCAACTGAATCATCTGACCCAGATTCCCTGTTCGCCTTCCCCTTCTGTGTCCACAGCCGTCTCCCTGTGAATGGTGCCGCTGCGAACCAAATAATGAGGTGCACTGTGTGGTGTCCGACTGCGCCGTCCCGGAGTGTGTCAACCCTGTGTATGAGCCGGAGCAGTGCTGCCCCATCTGTAAAAACGGTAACACTCATCTCCTCTGGAATTCAGTGTAGATTTCTGCAAAGCCCTTAAGTATTCGTTTAACCGGTGACACAAGTTTATTGGTGGTATCACCATTTGGTGGTCATGCCTTTAAAAGATGAGGATGTAATTGATGTTTTATTAATTAAAATTATTACCTTGGGCCCGTTAGACACTAATGAGCAGTACTAGTTTTAATTATAAATGACACACTAAGCAGAGTAAACATTAGCCTATTGATTAAAGGCATGGTAGGGGGTACTAATGGGTCCTTGGAGGGCCTTTTATCTTCCAGTGCCCTGGCGTCCTTGTCACACACACATACATAGCCAATCCCTAAATTAGAATTATAGGATTCCAATGGTTCATTGACTATTTACAAGGCGAGGTGGGTGGCTTCCTTTTGCCAGAACCAGTCCTGAGAGACAGATGGAGCTTTATGAGTAAAGTACAGTTAGTGAACGTTTTCAGTGTGAACTTCTCTGCAATTATCAGTGTCAAGGAGAACTTTGGGTAACATTCAAGGTCTAAATACAATGTTGCATCCATAAAGACGTATTTAGTTGCTTTGTTTTGTATTTCTGAACTAAAATGAGATCCTTATAACAACTTAAATGTTATCCTGTGATGTCTTCTCATTATGCGGATTGATAGACCAGAAAGCAATCTTTAAAAAGAAACATAAAAACATCAAGCATATGTCTTTTTTGTTTTTCTTTTAAGCAGCACTTGATCTGAAAGCCTTTTTCATCACAACAACCCACATTTTCTGTGTCAGTTACTGCTTACTTACTTTTATTTCAACACACCTACACTCACACAAAAACACCTACAGTAACAGGACTGCACAAGCTGTTAGAAGAGAACTAATCCAGGGAGACAGGACACAGTGACACCCTTGGCATTTCAGGGTATGCCTGCTGTTTCTAGGTGCCCCAAGGGTGCGTGGTCAGATTCTGGCATTCAGGTAAATGTCTATGTGAGTGGATGGCTGAGGGCTATGGGAAGAGGATGTATAGGGGATGAAGTTTAGCTCTCAATTTTGGCAGCAGGACAAGGACCTAAAGAAAGACAACATCTAAATGTTGGTTTCCAATAATCATGAAGGTCAGAAAGACATTGGACTCACCCGAGGACAAATAAGCACAGAGATGCATGCACATCTAAAAGGCAGAAATAAAAAAAAAACATAACAGCAGTAAGTAAGTAAGGACACTTTATTTATGCAGCACTTTAATAGCAGATGTCACAAAAATGCTTGACAATAAGAAATAAAAATGCAGACATACTGCCACCCGCCCTCATAGATCTTCGTTTTAAGGATGTGCCGCAGGTTCTTAACAGGCAATGATGGCGCTCTCCCCTCATACCCATAGTTGCCAAAGTTTCAATGATGTGTTTGCAGCATGGGATGGTTCATTGTCTTTAAAGACAAAGATTTTACAGCAGTAGGCACAGTTCTTCCTACATACCATGGCAGAAAATTCATCAATTACAAATTGCACCACTGGGCATCCTAAAGGGGTCTTCCATTTTAATTCCCATCATTACAGTGCAAAGGGGTGGGCAACAACTCCGGTCCTCGAGGGCCACAGTCACGCAAGTGTTAGGAGTTTCCCTGCTGCAACCCACTAGACTTAGTTAGCAGAGTGGTGTAGAGTTTGAAGTCAAACTCTGCAAAGGTTTGCCAATTCCCCATTGACTGAGTCATGTGTGTTGCAGCATGGAAACAACTAACACTTGCATTACTGTGGCCCTCGAGGACTGGAGTTGCCCACCCCTGATCTGGACCATCCAAAGTAGCACAGAATTCATCAATGAGATGACGAGTCTTTGTGTGTTTTTGCGCCCATTGTAAACATTTATCTTTGGGAGGGCTGAAGGTAGCCGAAATACAGCTTGGTATTCTATAGAAACCATCCATCTATCCATTTTCCTAACCGCTTAAACCGGTTCAGGGTCGCGGGAAGCTGGAGCCTATTCCCGCAATCATTGGACGAGATTCTGTAGAAAGCCATCAGCTTCAAATATCTGTTCAGTTTTCATCAGTGACTTTTAACACTTCTACAAAAGATTAGCCTGACAGGCTTTCCTTGAGTTGCCTTTAACTGAATGAACCTGCTCTCTGAATCACATGCAAATGTTACAGTACAGTGATCCCTCTTAATGTTTTATTCCTTTCATAAGGCATTGCACTATTTCATGCTTTTCATTTGAGGAACACTTCTTTTCCCCCCATCCCGCATGGAGCTGAATGGAAAAATTGAACTTTTGTGATATTGTGGAAAAACCTCCTTTACCTCCTTTTGAGCTTACCTGGAAAAGTATTTATCAAATCTGTCTGAGACTCTAATCAATTATCTAAACATAAGAAACAATACGAGCTAAACACACACACAAAAAAAAAAAACAAATGTTAAAATTAGGGAGATCTTCCATGCAGAATAATTTGCAACACAGTGTAAAATGTTGGTGGTGGATCCTCTTGGTCCTGAGGGTTGAGGGATCCGGTCTTTATGAATAAGCTCTGAGGGTAACATTTGTGATGTGTTGCAGAGAAAAACAAGTAAAAAGAAAACAACACTGCTGCCGCTCATGCAAGATAAAATAACCCCAAAATGTGCGTATGAGATCATACTCATAACACTGAATTTTATAATTGTAGTAATCTAGTGATGAAGAAGCAGCTTACCCTACATGGATTACTACATTTCCATTGATTCATTCACATTAGACACAGTTTGGGGGTAAAATAAGCTGCTGAATCTGCAGAAGAACTACTTTGAGGGAAGTCCATCAACACTTCCATGCTGTGTTTGCTCCACTCCAGCACAAATTCCAAATATTGGCTAAAATTATTCTAAATTTGTGCCTTTGCTGTTAATAGCACTGGAATATGTTATTGTTTTATTTGCACCGATGCTGCATGTAGGTTGTGAAGATAAACTGAAGAAAGTTTCACTTTGGTGGACAATAAATTTCTCTTCTCTAATTGTACACTATAAATTCATCAGGAGTGATGTAATTATATACTGGAATCTCCTGATCATGTGTAGAGTTCTGGAAATGTCCAGTGTTTCCGTATAAAGTGATCAGAACATTTATAGATGTTCATGTCTTATCAGTGCAAAGGTTCTCATCTTGCTTTGTTTTGTTTTTGTTCTAATTAAACTATATATCAAAGACTGGCTGTGCAAAACTGCAAGTAATAAATATGAAACATTCAATTTGACTGAAGTGAGTCATCATATGCCTTCTCTGTGTAAACACATAGCGCTACGATGATCAAACTTCCCCTGGCTGCCGACAGGAAGCTGTGTCCTTGTTTCTCCAAACCTATCTGGCTGTAAACAGTAACACTTGGCAGCAGCTCTGGTCACACTCGTCCCACATCAACCTCTACTGAGTTTGTCCTGTAACCTGTGCCAGCTGTCCAGAGGCAGATCAATGAGAGTTAAGACTTGGCAAGCACTTTCAGTGTCTCCTCTAAGCCCAGATCAAAGGGTTTTTATCAGACCAAATAAAGGATGGGGCTCATCTATACTGAACCAAAGGATGGTAATACCTGTTAGCCAAGAGCCTCCTTTATCTGTGTCTCACGGATATTTATTCCATCATGGTCCTTATTTTCACTCATAGCACTGAAAATCATAGCACTGGTCTTTTCAGGCTATTATTATGAAGGGCATTTGAAAGTCTTGGTAAAATTATTATCTGTATCGCTTTTTAATCAAGTTGCTAGAGAATGAGCTTTTCCACAGAAGACCAGTGTTACTAACAACATTAATGATGGTTCTGTGGTCTCCAAGTGTCACTAAAAGCCATGACGGTGAGATAGTCGGCAGCTTGCTCCACGATCATGAAAGAAAAACAGCCAAGAAGAATTCAGTCTTGATTGTTATATTGTTTTTTTCAAAGAAGTTCCTAGTTTGTAATTGAGAGATTTTACAGATTTGCAGTAAACTGGCCAGTATGCCAAAAATCCACCATGCTTTATAGGTGGACTTCCACGCCAGTCTACTGGCCCATCCGAGTCCTAAGACATCCCATGCTAAATCGGGTTCACAAAAACAGCAAAACGTCTGTGACTGTTGGCTGTGGAAGCTGCTGCATCTCCAAGAGTTATGGGACATATGCGTTTTTATGACAAGTCGTCGAAGGAGACTTGAATCTGGCAGGTTTTACAGGGCCGAATACTGAGAGCAATTCTGAGTCACCGTCACACCAATTGATCAGCTCATTACTTCGTTTAAATGAATAAAACTAGAGCAAATTCCTTCCATCTTCTCGTTTTTTTGTTTTTTTTTCCCTTCTGAAAAGGTCGAGGAAAAGAGGCCCCAATTCTCCCACAGAAAAATAGACTAATTACAAATCACTATTCCAGGTGATATTTACTAGAGCACTACATTCTCTTGGAGAAGTATATCCCAGGCTAACCTGCCTCTCTAGCTGGTAAGATTACCAAATGCATGGGCATGGTGTGTGTTCCATCGATACACAAACACATTTTGTGCTTAGAAGGATCTTATCAACAAGAACGGATCCTTAAAGGTAAATCCTACAGAGCTTTGAGGATAACTCAGATGTCAAGATTAATCTGAGCACTTCATTGGTTTGAAAGGTCGTGTGCATGTTCAGAAAGAAATTGTAAGAGATTGCCGAGGAGTTCCGTGGCCTTTTCATACAGAAACGAAGTGATTAACACCATCCTCCCTATGCCCTCTCAAAGCAGCTTTCTCTCTCTTCCTCTGCCTCTCTCTGCTCTCCAGCCTCTCTGCACTGCCAAGCCAGCGCCTGGCAGGGTTCTCTGCTTGCGGCGCATTAGGATGCAAAGCGCTCCATGTCGAGGGAGAAGGGGAGACTAACAAAAGCGCTTTAGTGTTGCAAAAACAAGCCCATCGGTGCATGCCTGTGAAAAGATCTGTACGTCTGCTCTGACTCCCCTAACTCCCTGCAGCTCTCTGCATCACTCCACCATCCCTCTGCAAAGAGAAGCTCTCAGGAGAAACACATCCATTTCTTGCTGTTCTAATTCCTTCTTTCCCATTTCTCTTCCCTTCTTCCCTCCTTCCCTCCCTTCCCATGAGGCAGGTCCAAATTGCTTTGCTGGAACAACGATCATCCCAGCTGGAATTGACGTGAAGGTGGACGACTGCACCATCTGCCGTTGCCACAATGGAGACTGGTGGAAGCCGGCGCAGTGCTTGCGGCGGGAGTGCCTCAACGGCCAGTCGTTGTCATAGAGAGACTCCACCGAGGATGGAGGATAAGCTCAGGCAAGGCTCTGCCTACTGCGCCATTTTGTATGACTGACAGGGCAGGAGCACAATTCTTTCGACAAAAAGAAAAAGAGACGGTATGGAATTGAAGAGATGCTCACACAGGCTGATCACGGATACAAATCTAGCCAGTGAGACGATGATGGAACTTGTCTCACGGCTTCTCCAGTTTTACTCGTCCTGTATATTTTCAAAAGTTGACTTGCTTGACTTGCTGCTCTCACACATGAAGTTTCTAAGCTCCTTGAACTCTTTCCTATCCATCGGCAGTGTTTAATTGCTCACGTTGATTTCTGTACAATTCTGTATGTCATCAGCTTGTAGTATATGTCCATCACAACCACGCTGGTGTTGTATATTTCAGCAGGAAAAAGCTAACCGAAAGCACACTTTACAGCGCTTTTGTTCTATTCATGATAGGATTGATCCTGCGAACGTGCTTGAGTTTCACAACTTCACTCGAAAAGCTTGTTTACAAAACGCACACAACATAAATGTTTGTCTTCATAAGACTTTTGAATCACTGTGGCTGTTGCTCGTCTCCACCACTTATAAGACGCTTCTGTCATGTTTTATAAACTGCAATGAAGTCTCCCTCATATTTTTTCCGTTTTATTGACATACTGTTGTTTTGAGTCATGTCTGTTTAGTAGCAGCACAAACCGAATTATTTAGTTGTACCAAATGTAGCTTAAAGAGCGGGCAAGGTGGTGGCCGCCTCAACTCTCAAAGGAGCAGGAACTCCAGTAGAACTCTGGGCAACCTTTTCCAGACCAACTGGTTGTATTATTTGCTCTCTGAGCTCCATATTCTCCCAAACATCCCCATTAACGAACTGCTTGAACTTGTTATCAAAGCTGTTAGTAAACCAAGAGCAGCCTGCTTTAATTTTCCTTAATCAGGAGTATTCTGTGATAAATCATCCAGCTGGGGTGTTTGGCGCTGCTGCAGCCTGCAAAGCTGGGCACATTCAGCAAGAACCAGCAGACAAAGGGAGGGGAATCTGCATGTGGCTAAATGCTTTAAAGAGGCATTCACTAGCATAATGTCCATGTAAAGGGACACACATGCACCATTCATTTAGAGCGTAAGGCACAGTGTGCTACTCTGCACCCACTCCACACTCAGTCTGATAAACAAGACTTGTTATGTTACATATTTCAGAGTTTATGTAGCAGATTTTCAGACTCTCTCTCCTCCTCAAGATGTCAGAATGTCTCAGCCCATGCAGCGTAGGTATGGCCAGGGTTATGACATGCAGACTTTGACATTTACTTCAAATCAGAATGGTCATCGAGTGGTCCAGTGTGATAGAAAAAGCACTCGACCAAACCCCAAAACATGACATTTTTTAGATGATAAATACTAGTCATTAATTCAAAGGTGAATTTCCGTAAGCTCATGCCATTCGTCTCAAGAATTTTTTTTCCATTTCCAGAAATTCTTTTCCTGTTAACCTTTTAGACCCTACCCCCGTGCAGTGATGGATGGGCTGCTTAATAGCAGCTCCCAGCGCTCTGTAATGAGACAGAAATGAACATAGGAAAAAGACCAATGACTAAGGAGTAAGGAGGTGTATTACCTTAAAAGGCTTTAAAACTAATTTCAAAAAGATCTTAGTTTGCTACACAGCTGCAGCACACGAGAAATAAAACCAAACAACTATTTGGGTGAAGTTCAGTCAAAGAAGCGACAACACAATTTGTGTCATTTTCATAATTTAGCTGCAGTGATTTAGTATCCTTCATTGTGCAAAGACAGACCTCATCTATCTGGCTTGAGGTCTGCAGGCTCATAAAACAAACCTGACATGTATGGTTTATCAGTCACAGCCTCAGTGCTCCACACATTTCAGAATTATTAAAGGAGATTCATTAATCTTAATTGCTTTAAATGCCACATAATCATTCAACTCACACAAAAAGAAAAGAAAAGGAGTTGCTCTAGCAGGTTGGAAGAGACAGACTTCAGTGAGTGTCAGTTGACAGGGTTCAAAGGCACTGCTGCCACCACAGATGCCTTACTGCTGCTGCTCCAGATAACATTCAAAAAGCTTGGCCTTTGGCTTTACGCAGAATGAACAAGCCGAACTGCTTTCAAGCTAGTTTGGTTCACTTCTCCATGCGATGGTTTACTGTTGTATATTGTGCAAAACTATTCATGGTTTTATCCCACGACATTCCAGAAACAGCCAGTGGGTTCAGCAGGAGTACAAGGACAAGTACAGTTCATTCACAGCTGAAACTGCAGAGGCTAGGTCTAAAAATACTCCGCATTTGATAGAGGTTTAGAAAAAAATAAAAAGAAGCAAGAAAAGTAGCAGCCATGATTTGCAAACTAAAGCAACTTGATCCTTATGGCAGTGTGATGTAACGCATTGTTCTAGTTATTTTCCACATGCGCTCCTACAGTTCTTCTGATTACGCAGCAAATAGAGACCTAAACTGGCTGCTCATTTTCTAGATATTAGAAACTGCTCCCATCAAGTGGATGTCAACGAAAAGTAAAACAAGTCTCACTCTACAGGCCCGCAGGCAGTTTGCCAGTGTCGGGGCAAATCTGACGGTTGAGTTAAAGAAAGCAAGAAGAAGAATTGTATTTCATTGCAGCAGATCAGATGCAGGCATGCAGCAGGACTGCACTGGTGCACGAGTTGCTCTGGAATAGCTCTTACCGGGAAACAACTCAGACGGATTTGAAAGCACTGCACTGAAACAGTTGAATTCGGTGCGTCTGCCTTTAAAAGCCACATGGGGTGTTGATGCGGCACATATCTGCTGTAATGCACTGTGTGCACTCAAAGCAGAGGAAATTACATTTCACCTTGCAAATACACGAAGGGACAGATGAGCTGTGCACTCCGTCGTTTCATTTTCTGCCAAGAAACTTGAGTCTGTCTGTCTGTCTGTGAATGTTTATTCAAATAACCATGTCCGTCCTCCCTCTCATCATGAAGACCACTGGCTTGTACATGGGCAGTTTGTACAGGTACAACATTTGCTTTTCCCATGAGACACCAACTAACTGTAGCTGGAAACTATGGATGATTGTTTTCCCCTTATGTTATTGTTTGGTTTTGTTTTTCTATTTTTCAGCAACAAAACTGTTACATAAAGTGTGCCTGAAAACCAACACAGATGTGGGAAGAGAGAAACACTGTTATTATACAATCAATTGTATGAATTTTTTTTGTGTGTGTTGGTGGAGGAGGGGGGAGCACCAAGGGTTTGTTAATGTGGAACTAAAAATATAGAATAGTTTTATTTGTGATTAAAATTAAGAGCATCTTTGATTGTATATGATGTCATGCTCACACAAGTTCAACCTAAACTTGTACAGCAAAGGGTCCAAATTTCTGGGGGGAAAAAAGAAGAAACTCTTGGTGCTCCACATGTTGTTCATGTGTAAATATCTTCAAACATAAAATGTGTATTCCAAAATCAGAGGTGAAGTTAAAAAAAAAAAAAGGAAAAAAAATGACACCAGAAAGAAGAAATTGTGTATTATTCACCAAGACGAAAATATTTTGTTAAATGGACTTTAAAAGAAGTGTTATTCAGCAAATGCGAGTGTGGATTTGGTTTTTGTGTGGCAGTCTGGGTTTTTTTTTTTTTTTGCTCAGGAAAATGTTGACACTTCTGGACATCAGATTGTACAAAGACACTCCAATATAAAACGATGCTCTCAACAGTGGAAACAGCCGGCTTATTTTTGATAAGTGAACAATATGACGCGGCATGCTCTGGGACAAATCTCTGGTTGTGATGAACACAAACAAACCGTTCACTGAAATGGGACACTAAACTCCAACTAATCTGACCATTCCCCATTCCAGAATGAATAAATGTACATTATTTTTCATGGCTCATTTTTATTGTAGAGTAAGACCAGGAAGATACGAGTGCTTAAATGTTTTGTAATGCTTAGTGAGTTCAAGGACATTACTCACAGGTTCATTCCTCCATTCCATTTCATTACAAGCCAGTCTGGGCTTCTATCTCATCCATGCTGCTAATTGCCTACTCCCACCTCCCACCATGAACAAGAAAAGGGAAGCAATTTTTGCAGCACATAGCAATCAATAGCAATTAGCTGCATCCCTGACTAATCCTGTTGAAAATGGCATCTTGGGAGATGGCCAGTGGAGGACCTCTTAAAGCACACATACCTGTAAAAGTTTTGCCTTTTCTTCACAGCAAGAGCTGGCGCTGTGATGGAACAATTAATTGCTTTGTTTTCCTGTTCTACACTTAATATTGACTTTCCATCAATCTTTTTTTTTTCTGGGAGCCACTGTTAGCTTTTGTATTAAATAGACATTTTCAATTAGATAATTGCCTCCTTCTGGTAAACCCGTGCATAATATGGAGAGTAATTCCACTCGTTAGAAACTGAAACACGCGACAGATTGATTCCCGTGTGACCCGCAAGATGAAAAAACGGCAACATCCAATGAGCTTAAATTTTGTCAATAGATGAAAATGCTCAAAATGAGTTGCACATGACAAACATAAGTTTGTTGAGTTGACTGTTATAAGGCAGCGCAGCTCATCCCCGGAGACGGGGTGGGAGGTCTTGCAGGATAGACTGCTGCTACTTCACATCTAATCAGTTCAAGTGGTTCAAGCCATTTCATCAAGATAACGCCTGGATACCTGCTTGAAAAGGTTTTCAGGCAAGTAAATATTTGATCAACACCACAATGGTGGCGCAATTATACAACACCTGACCTGTATTCACCCCCCCAGGAAGAAACAGACATTACTGATGTGAGGCGCACCTGTGCTGCCTTATTTAGCCTGCAGCTACGCTAAACCTTACCTGGTGAAGTGGCAAAGTGAACGGTCTTCTTTCACCTGGCATGACACAACAAACTATGACAGTAGTGTAAAGATTTATGCAAATTACTTAGCTGAATATAAATCAGGCAGCAGTTGTACTTCATTGCATTGGTTATGTGCTCTGGATTACAGATTGTTGAATCGTTTCGGTTCATCTCAAATGGAAACACAGAAACTGGTCGGTTTACTTTTGATTAAAATCCATTTTCCACACATTTAAATTCATTTTTAAAATTTTTATTATGATGATTTTGAGCAGTTTTGTTTGCATTAAACCTGTGTCTGTAAACACTGTTAGCTTGGGGTACCATCAAACAAGTTCTTTTTCAACAATTTGACAACCTGACAGGTCTCATTATTTGCCTGAAAGTAATGAATACCAAAATTTCTCATCACAAAACACACTATATTAAATCAATTTAGGTCATTTGTTCAGAAGAATAAAGGTCTACGTATCAAATAAATTGCAAAAGCTATTTAGCAAACCTTGCAGAGCAGTCTGCAGCAGACTGTTTTCTTTTTAATGTAATTATTCTACAATTTCTAGTGACACCCTTGCAGCGCTGCATTTTTAAACACTTTAAAACAAAATATATATTTTACTCTTAAAACATAATTATTTCCATTTTCAAAACACCTAATTTGTTTTAGTATTTAACCCTTCCATCAAGTTAAAAATAAAAAATGTATTCCAGCCTTGTTTAAGTAAAGTGAAATATTGGAGCAAAAATCATTATTTAGTGTAGTAGCAGAAGTTTCGAAGATCATTTCATTGTTGGAGGGTCTGCTACAGGGAGGAGGCAGAAAGCTACGATGCAGTCAATGAGCCAGGTGGAGGGAGCAGACCATACCTTGCCTCGTCGTACCACTGCGGGCTTATAAGGACCTTGAGGGTCATAAATGATGTACTGGGTACAGAGAGCCTGGTCAGATCCCGGCTGGGCGTGGTACGCTGCTGCATTCAGAGTCTGAGTCACGTCGCTGTCTGGCTTGGGTTGCCGGCTCAGGAGTTGGCCTCCCCCCTCACGCAGCAACTTGGAGATCTCTTCCTTGGTAGGTGACTTAAAGGAGCCGAGGAGGAAGAAGAAACAGCCATCGAAGAGCGGAGGAAGCTACAGTAAAAAAAAAAAAAAATTAAAAAAATAAGACACGTATTCATGCAATACTGGGGACTTTGGTGTCTTTTTTTTTTTTTTTTTTTTTTTTTACTTCTTTTTTTTCCAAATGTATCTCTTTTCCATTAAAATTAGCAGAGAAAAACAACATTCACATAGGGCAGGGCGATATGATGACATATATCGTTTGGACGGTAGAAAATGTCTATCATTTCATATGAGGCTCTATTGTTTACACCTCGATAAGGTGCTTTACTGCAGTATTTTATGTCAAGATGCACTTTACAGCGTGCACGCTGCAATATAAAAACAAACATAGAGGAAGACGGTAGCAGACGTGTTTCAGAGCAGGATAATTCACTAAAAGATGACCAGCCAACCCAAACTGAAGGAGGGGAAATTTCTGTCTCATGGATGCAGTTTGGACATAAAAAGACCAACGTGGAACCGACAACATACTAGCTCACAGTCCCAACAACGGACTCCGACACAACTGTGGAAGGGTTGGGTTGTGTGCTTGCATGGGTAACGCGTGTTTTTTTTAATTGTGAAACAGTTTTTTATTTTTATGTTGTTAAGCATTTTGTTATGCTTTTCTATGAAAAGTGCTGTACAAATAAAGCCTGATTTGATTTGAACTAACTCAATTTATCACCTGCGCAAGAATCAGGAAAAAGAATACAGAATAAAGAATAGAGTCAGCGAGTAAAAGCCGCTAAAGCAGCATCAAATGGAGGCAAAAGCGTTCATAATGAACTCCAGACGCAAACGCTGCAACTGAAACGCCAAACAGCCACCGTTCCCGCAGATGGAAGGAGATCCCTGCTGCTGTTGCAGAGCACATCTGACACATAACTGAAGACTTACACAACACTATACAAACAGTTTTATATCATTATGTATATCGTTATTGGGATATAAAAGGAGCTATATCGCGATATGAGGTTTTGGTCATATTAGTGATGATGGTGTCAGAATTATTCACGTCACCCTTTTTGTTGATGATTAACTGTGCATACTTTGTTTTTAAACATGAAATCATCAGAAAACACCAAGTAGGTGTTGATACTTTTTAATTGGAATATTTCCTGAGGATGAAATAACTGCATAAGCCTTGTTCTCAACACAAACTGTGAAACATTTGGCATTGTTGTTTAAGAAGGCAGTGAACTAGGCCACTGGAGACTGGTCTATTCAGAGCATTGATAAACTCAGCTACTGAGGGATAAAAACGAGCTCTCATTAATTTATAGTATGAAGGTTATGCAATTATACTTTGACTGGATTTTATTTGTGCTTGTGTGAGTGTGTTCCCTATGTTTATGATTATGTTTGAGATTATTATTTTCAAGAATGAACATTTCTTGTATGTAAGGAAGGAGGGGACACGTTGAAGCCAGCAGAGGGGAAATACCACGCTGCAGGGAGCAAACATGTAATTATATTATGTTCATTTACAAAACCTAATAGACATTTCTGCTTCTTCTTAATATTCTGTTTAGTTTATTTCCATTTAAAATAGAAAATAATCAGCTCATCATCAGTGATGTCAAACATATCAAATGTCGGTAGACTGCAGACAGCTTGAAAAGCGTCAGTTTTCTCTTTCAGTCAGGTTGTCAACTTCCAGTGAGCAGGTAGCACTTTAAGACCTGCCCCAGCTGCTTTTGTAAACTGAGGACATCACTCTGGCTTTGCCACTACGAGGTATTCATGTCCTTTTTCAAACCATCTAAGGATTACTTTGGTTAGAGCTGTTGTGTTTCTGACTGTTATCTTCTTTTAAAGCAGGTGGCAGCACAGAGATTTACGAAGGTAAACATTCTGAATTTCAGATAGTTAAAATGCATTCATCTGCTATTGATTAGAGCCACAAAGAAAAAGCAACTGTGACTCATTTAAGAAAATATTTCAACACACCAAACACGTAGCGCTGCCTGGAGGAACAACATCTTTCTTAAGACAACAATCAACAATCTCCGCCGTTTCTCTTCTTTGTGTGCTCCCTTACCAAGCTGCATTTGTTGATGCGACTGCGCTGAGGACCTTCTCCCGCCTCATGCTCAGCTTCAGGCAGCCATTTCCCCGCCTGCAGACAAGCTTCCACCCCTGTCGTCAGAGAGAAACGAACAAAGAAAATTAAAGCCACTGCAAATCAGGATGACTTATAAAGGGGTAACAAGGATGACAGAGCTGTCAGTTTTATCGTGAGTTGGAAAATTTTAGAAACTGGCAAAGCTGCAGTTGTTGACAGAGGAAGATGCCCACCGCATGATGGAGTTAATGATGTAACCCTCTCCACCTCGCCCCCCTCCCCCGCTCTAAGTATTAAACAGAATTTGAGCATCATTTGTCTCTTGAAGTTGTAGAGTTGAACTCGAACTGCGTTGATTTTTGAGTTGAAGCTTTTGTTTGAAACCCTTAAGAAAACTACCCCACTCCCGCACCCCATCCACACATCCACACACACACATACACACACTTTTTTAAAGGCAAATGAGGAATAAGAAGCACATTTTAATGACCTCTCAGTGACTCCAATAAAAAAATGTGTTTCTCAACACGTCACACATCAAACTACTGCTGTTCTCAGCAAGTGTTATGACAACATACATGCATACATGCCAAATATAAGTATAATCATTTTAATAATTATCTCTGACATTACATATACAACCATTTGTTGACAACTAATAAGACTAATTCCTTTATGTGCCTAGTTTTCAGCTAGTTGCATTAACAAATTAAAAAGATGGCTGATTACCATCATTTTTTAGTAGATTGCCTTTACTTCCTTTGTCAAAGTGGTAAAGGCAAAAGCGCTATCCTAGAGAACCATAATTGTTATCAAACAAATAGTCATGATAGTTAGATAATCCACCAATAATCTGTTGAAGGACCTGAAATGCTAAAAACATTCAGTTATTGATATTTTCAGGATTCGACAACTAGCAGACACATGCAAGAAGCTTCTTGTTTTCCACAAGAAACAACATGACAGCAGTGTGTGAAGCACGAGAAGCCCAGTGTGTGTTTGAGACATTTGTTCTTAGGTAAAAATCCTTTTATTAAAATGTTAACAAGTTTTTTTTTTATGTTGTTTTTTTTTTGGCGTTTAGATTCATGTCGAGTTGTCTCATTATCCATTTCTATAGATTAGTATAATTCTAAGCCGATCAATCAGGAGGGAGCAGTGCTATTGATGATCACGTATCCATGGAAACATTTGTATGGCATATACATTCAAGGAGCAGACAGATCCAGAGCCACCCAGCTGCACTTTTGTCTTCCACACAGCTCCTTTCAGCTGCAAGAGGATGATGACAAGAGCAAAAAAATGTATTCATAATATCCAGTTCATGGTATTGTCATGTGATTGCATTTCTTTACCACCCCATCTTTATAGCCTTTTTTTGGGGGGATCCTGACAAACTTGAACCAAATAAAAAATTTTTAAAAAAACAAAAAACTGACACTGTAGTTAAATACTTCGGACATGGCACTTAGTGCTGATGACTCATTTGCATATTTACTAATCATTTGCATATTTACTAATCAATCTTGACTACAAAAGCTGAAAAATATTTCTAACCTCTGCCTTCATGAGTCAGTGAACAACTGAGTGGCAGGATGAACAAAACTCCTTTATTCACCATCAGACCAACTTGAACCAATTCTTCTGTTGAAGAATACTAGCTCAACCTTCAGACTGATAGTAGGACTACAGAGGAATACAATAACTCTTTTCTCATAGCTATATTAATTTATATACGTTAGCAAAAGCAAATGTGAAATGTATCTTTAGGCTGCCAGCACAAATCAGTATTTTTAAATATATCGATGGTGAAAGTCTGCAGAACGAGACCCTACATACATGTAGGCCTAAAGAAAATCAAAAGTTAACTTTAGGGATACATTTTATAAACTAAACTTGGGTTTATCCTGAAATAATTACTGGACACTTTCTTTAATGAACAGAGTATTAATTGTATAAAATATCATGAGATAATGAACCAGAGCTGAGTTAAACTGTGTAATACCCAAAACAGTCCCAACCCTGCAATGGAAATAAGTTGTTGTTGTATGAACATAAATTCAACGTGTCTACTTACAGGTAGCAGTGTGTTCACACTGGACTAAAATCAGATTGACAAAGCAGATCTAATCTTTGCCTACAGTCTGACCACAGCCACAGCAGGTAGATTTGGGTGAAATTTCTTCAGCCATGTCTCTCTGGCAGGCTCATGTGTCCCACTGGTGCGAGATCCTGTTTCCAACACTTCACTTAAAAGCTATGATTAAACACATAAGTGTGTGAATTCCCAATAGAAGTAGCAGCCTCAAATATTCCACACAATTACAGGAGAAAAAAAAAACATTAAGGGAAAAGGGATATTATTTCAAGAAGAAATAAATTAATTCTTATTTTATTTAATTGTCTTCATCCTACGATTGAAAAAGAGAAGATCAATGCTAATCTCACAACTGTGGCTTTGCTAAGGATCTGCAGTCATGTCCTGTTAAAGAGACTTCATTTGAACATTGGATACTGTAGAAACTATTAAACCGGCTCTTATAAAGTGAACCTCTAAAAGGTGAATTATCTGGAAAAAACCTTGATTTGAGCATCAGCTAAATCTTGGACAGCCTTGTACCTTTCACATGTACATGTTTGGCTTCTATTCAGGTCTGATATAATAAAGAGACGTACAGGTGGTCACTGGACTGACAATTTTTTTTACACTGTTACTCATAAACAGCATGACTACAGCTTTGCTTTTCTCACCTCATTTCAGAAAATAACTATGTTACCTAAGGTGCTTCAAAATGGGCATAAAGGATTTTAAACGTCTTTCGCTGGTCTGAAAGAAAAGCTTCGTTCAGGTATTTATCCGGAAAGGAAGCCAACCCTTTCAGGCTGGATCAAACAATGAAGAAGCTTTTTGGTTTTTAAAGAAAGTTAAAAAAAAAAAAAAAAAAAAAGCAACAGAACATAATTCTGGTAAAAGTAGTGATCCGGGGCTCGACTGAGATGACAGCAATGGCATGCAGTGGCAGGAGGCAGTGAAAATTCAGCTGCTCATGTGCACTCACTCACTCACTCTCACACTCACACTCACTCTCACTCTCACTCTCACTCTCACTCTCACTCTCACTCTCACACACACACACACACACACACACACTCACACACACACACACACACACACACACACACACACACACACACACACACACACACACACACACACACACACACACACACACACACACACACACACACACACACAACACAACACAAGTACAGAAAAAGATGGGATGCAAAAGTGATTGTCATGAGGCAGAAGAGCTATGTCAAGTGCTCAACTAGCGTGGAGGAAAGAGGAAGAGGAGGGGCTGAATGCGGTCCAAAGGCACTGAATCTTACAGTGACACAACCACACACATCCAAAGCAGAACGGCATACTGGCAGGCTGAGGCAGTTTTGGCGTTGCATACAACTCACATGTATGCACACACTGTGAAGTGATGCAACTGACAAACACGGCAGCGAAGGGCACACCAAGGTGCTGGAAAACTCTGACAGCTAGTGTCTTTTTACTTTTCCTGAAGCCGACTTCCTCAGAATGTCTGCCTGTTGACTTTGTTCAAGGATGGCAGCGAGACTGGCTGAGAATAGCAAATCAGTTTTCATCTCGTCGAAAAGAAAAAGGCAATAGAGACTAAGCCATCATTTCATCACTAGTGATATTGAAGCCTTGTGGAGCATTGATTCCCAGATTCTATCCCCAAGTCATCCACCCACCCAATCCAAGAGTGAGGCGTGCAAGCTGGTGAGTGCGCACACACACGCGCACACACACACACACACACACACAGCAGCAGCAGACACAAACAACTGATCTGAAAATTGCCTGTTGCAAATTGTTCTTTGAATGTTTCCCATGGTGTTGTGTGTTCTGCATGAAATGAAACACTCAATGCTTAGAAGTCCCTATAAAAGCAGAAGGGGTCTGACTTTACCTGAAAGCTTGCAGAGAGGAAATACAGTTTGAATGAAAGTTTTCCCAGACTAGTAGGACACTGATAAGAGCTAAACACAGAAGCCTTTGAACTGCAAACATTTTAAATGCCAGTCAATGTAACCAGTAAACAATTCATGCAAATGCATGTTAGGTAAAAAAAAAAAATTAAATATCAAAGAAAACTCTTTTTAATATAGTTTCAGGTTAACTCATTTCAAGTTGCAGACCAATTGTTCCACAGGAGACAGCAAAGAGTGCAAAATACACCAAATTTCTTAACGGGTAGTGCTGCACAATCCAGTTGTTGTGCAATGCGATTTAATTTAACTCGGCACAAAAAGTATGAAAATCTGTGTTTGGTTGATAATTTATCCACTTTAAATATATTAGTTACTGTTGGATTAGCATCATTGGAAAACTGGTTAGTTATACCACATTATAAAGGTGACTAATTCAGGCTGTCCAACAATGTTTAATACAACACTTAACATTAAGGTATTATTATTATTTTAATATCATTATTATTATTGTCATTATTACTATTATTATTATTACTACTACTATCATTATTATTATTATAATCATCACCATCATTATTAATAATAATAATAATAATAATAATAATAAACAATAGTAATAATTATTATTATTATTATTATTATTAACAATAATAATAATAATAATAATAATAATAATAATAATAATAATAAAGGGCAGAATGCATCAGAACTAAATTAACTTTGCATAAATTTGATTTGCATGACCTAACTGAGATTGCTAAACAATAAACAAAAACTGATGTCAGAACATACAGAGGAAGTTCCTCGGGTTCTAGCAGAAACATAGACATTGCATTCAAAAACAGCATCAACAGGGGAGGTTGTTCCAGCTGACAGCTCGCTCCGTACTTACAGCTGTATTTGACAACCCAGCAGCCAGCAAGAAGACCCAGGAGGGTGGAGTAGGTGGTGGGTATTTGTCCTTCTGGCACCACGACATGGTTCACTGGAGGGGGGGTAAAGCAAACATGCACAAAGCCAAATTGGAAAGGTGTGCACATCGGGGAGTTGTGCTAGACATACACAAATAACTGCTACCTTTTTTTTTTTTTTTTTTTTTTTTTTTTAATCCTCCCAGACCCTGGCAAGATAATGCTTAGTTCACAGCATAACTTCAATAGCTGAAATTTTCAACATCAAATTACTTCTTTTTCAAGTCAGGTTAAGACTGCAAAGTAAATGCATTGAATACATAACAAGTGATTTATACAACAGCTTTTAGATCAAAGCACCTGCACAGTCAGAGAAATCCATGCAGAGATCCATCTCAAGTACAGAAGCAGAGTTCTCACAGAACAGTCTGAAACTTGGGACTGCATATTATTGTTGACATTAGTATCAAGGTAGAAAAGAATAAAAAACAAAATCATATAAACTGATAGATGGGAGAGGAGCTTCAAAGACCCACTTAAAGCTGAGCTCTCAGATGAAGGAATGCTGACAAACACTTGCATTATTTTTGTCATTCCTTTAACGTACAAAGAGCAATAATATGAAGGATTTTAGGAAGAAATTGTCTGAAAAGGGGAGCACAATCAACACGTAGAACACATCTCATACTTAAAATCACGTTTTGGAACAGCTGATTATGGTTTACAAACACTGTCCATCTCCAAGGAAGCTCATAGTTTTCCTGTTTTATCCACCCCAATATAGAGCATTTATGACAAGGCTAATTTGCCAACATGCCTCACTTTGAGTGGTTGACCAGGTAAACTCACTGTAAGCTTGTCAAACAGCTCCTGGCAAAAGACCAAGCAGCAGCTTATACTATTAAAGGCGGGTGCACGTAATTATGGGTTAATTAAATTTTAAACAAAGCTTATTGCCTCTTCATTCAACAATTGAGCACAGCTGACAAGTGCAGAATGAACATAATTATATCTCCAGGGTAAAAACCTTCTTACACTGTGTATTGACCGTGGATTTTGGTGGATTGGTAAGCTTCAGCTCAAAATATTAAAAGAAAAGAAAGAAAAAAAAAACATTTTGTGAACGCATGAACATTGACCCCTCTGGCCAGGGAAGGCAGAGCGGTGGGGAGCACTTCTGCTTTTCATTAGTGTGTATTTATCACTCTGACTGTAGCTCCAAACATTTTATGAGGAATGATTTCAATTACTTTGGCTCTCTGGTGTTCTTCCAGCCATTACTATTCAAGAATGAAGGAGCTGCTGTATCACTGTGATGTATACACCTCTAAAAGCACTGGCGTGCTACTGTTGAAACTTCATGAGTGATAATACTCAAGCTCCAATGGCTGGCTTTTACCGTACAAATGGATCTGTGTTATATAGTAAAGTCTATAAAGCATGGCTGTGTGGAAAAATATCATTGGAGATAAAAAAATAAAAAAATCCCATCTCTAAGGTGGAGGAAATAATCCTCACAACAAACAGAACTAACGGATGAGTACACTTCAAGACTACATAAAGCATCAGGCTGCTATGCCTGAAATTTACCATTAAAAAACAAATATTTTATAAAAGGACAAATCAGGGGTTTTTTCAGTTATAAGTAAAAACCTTAATTAGTTAATAATAACCTTGAAAAGCAATAATATGCAGGCATTATTCTCTTTGTCGGCTTCATTGAAGAAGCACAGCCCCCTGAGACAGAATGGTGTCGGAGTCACACTAACACTTACCTGAGCCAGAGAAGGTGTCGGCCACTCTCCCTCCCAGCAGTACTCCCAGTTTAGCCAGCTGATGCTGCTCTGATGTTGACAGCTTGCTGGACAAAAACACTGCAGTTTGATCCTTTCTCACAAACTCGTTCAACTGAGAAAAGACAAAAGAACACTGTTAGAATATATCTGCAATGCCACGAAGTTAAAGAAAAGAATGAGTAATTTCTTGGTGAAGATGTACGTACCACAGAGATACTGGCTGAGGGGCCAGGAGATGTATGACAATTAGCATATTGGGTTGCTTCTGCAGCTTCCTGGAAAATCTCCAACATCTCCAGGCTCACTGCATAATCTGCAGGCCGCTTTCCATGCAGATTACTTTGAGGAAGAGAATTCCACAGATAAATGTTTTCAGTATTTCAAAGAACGCACTCATGCTTACAAACTGCAAGTAAAAGATTTTAGACTTCACCGATGATAGAGTACAGTAATAGTAATGCCAACAACTCTAGTGAAGTAAACAAGGAGAATACACCTTTCCTTTTTACTCATTACTTTCAGTGTCATAAAGCTTTTTCTAGCTTTCAGTCCAAAGTTACTCTCCTCCTCAGGAGATAATGTCCCTGAACAAAAACAAAAAAACAGAATGAAAGGAGTGCCTCACACCTCCGGCTGTCACAACTGTTACACAGTTGTTCGATCGAGACAGACATGGATGCTTTCAGTTGACTTAAGTAACTGTTAAAACCGTCTTTATTTGCATATAAACAGTTACACAAACGTCACTTTTCCATATCGTTTTGTGCTGTCTGACAAAGTGGCAAACCAGCACAATTTCCATGACACCATCTCTGTATGCCGTTTTCAGCAACAAAAACAGTTTTCTGCCACTCAGTGTTTCTTGTGAGGTACCTCACTGGTGCTGTAGGTACCTGCTTTTCAGAAAACATTTACCAAGTTTTTTTTATAGTTTCATTTTCAAATCAAATGCCACAGCATCATTGTTGGAGCATTTACATTTTAAGCCAAATTTAAAAAGGAGCGCCGAATAACAGACAGTCTAATCTAATGGATTTGCTGCACAAATTTAGTAGACAAGTCTTAATGCCACTAATCTGGAAAATCTTCTTAACCCCCCCACCCAATTCACCAAGCAGAATAAAAACTGCAGCTGCAGGTCTCCCATCATCAACTTGCCATTACCAAAGCTTTCCAACGACCCACTAAATATGACTGCAACAGTGTGTAGTGGCATATTGTCAAGCATAGTCCAAGAAATGCAGTAATTCAACATGATTACATATAAAATAAATAAATAAATACAAAAAGAAACAAAAAAAAGCAGTATTTGAAGAAATGATCCAAAAGTCTAGTAAACAGTAAGCACTATGAACTATTAAAAAAAGAAAAATCATACAACTCTTAACTGCAATATGCGACACAATGGCAGACATTAAGAATCTGGCTTAACTCCCACACCACAAACATTTACACAAACATTTCAAGAAAAAAAAAAAAAAACGTAACACAAAGAGTTAGGAAATTTATGTTTGGTTAATAATTTCTCTCCTTTGATTATACCAACTGCTGTTTCTACATCCCTGGAAAGCCTGATCACCTCTCTAACAAGGTATAACTTGTATACACCAAGTATACAAGTAAAGTTCAGTAACATCCCCCAAAAATGTGCCAAACTCCCCTGTAATATTCTACTGTTGAGATTCACTCGAGTTTTGAGTTTTTTGGTGGATTGAATGATTCTAGTCTCCTAAAGTAGTCAGGAAAAAAAAACACAGCACATATTGGCCATTTACATGTTAGACTGTCGGTGACATGGATAGCATTCATACACAGCCCCAACAACCTAGCAATCCCTCCTCATACTCTCAATTTGAGAACAATATCTTATATTTTACATTTTTTGTCTGTCATTTCCTCAGATGGAACCAACACACCAACACAGATGTGTCCACACTCCTTCAAAACAATAGCAGCACCGGCTACACATCTGCTGCTGCAGCACAGCTGGAACTGTGAGGTATTAAAAACTTCTTTTAAAAAAATGGGACAAATAAAAGATAATCAAACCGCAATGTTTGTGGTATAAAACTTGAGGAGCCACCATGTCTGACTTTGTTCTCTTTACAACAAATCAGAAGAGGTTAATCCCCAAGAAAGGTTAATGTTAGCATTTATATTAGCGATGAGCCACAGCAGTGTAAACATTAGCTTCATATTACCTTTGTACTAAAATAATGTTAACCATCAGACTTGGAGATCTGATAGTTAACACTGATGAACAAACCCAGAGTGATCCCACAGGCATTCAAGGGTTGATGTTCTGGACTGACAGCAAGTCATTCCATCTTTTTCAAAGTTTTGGAAGTACTCAGGAGATGCCGGCTCTGTGTGGGACACTTATGTAACCCCAAAGGATAGAGCTAGCTCCCAGATTTGGGGGTTTGGGATTATACACTCCCAAATTAAGTAAATTAGGTGCAGTCATAAATCTGTGACTGGAACACACCTGGGAGCACAACTAGAACGAATACTAACAGGAAAATGTTGCAGAGGATTTTGGATTTTCATTCCACCATCTCTGCGCGACAGGTTGTTGATGGCTCTTTGAACTATTACAAAGGCAACGTGTTTATTCAGGATCAGCCTTATGAAGACACTTAAAAAAAAATAATCTTAACTCATCAGGATACTTTTAGGTGAAAGAAGGTCAAACTCCACCATCCGGCAAGTTGCTTCTCTTGCAGAGAAACAGGCTTTTCACTTCATCATACCTCACCATTAAACACTTCTCAGTCAACTGATGATCTGCATTTTGGTTTTATTAACTATCAAAAGTTAATCCCATTTATTTTAGAACTCATGTTTATCTCCACACACTAAGGGAGCTTACATGTTACTATGTGCAATCCACAGCAAATCATCACAAACAAGATAATAGTTCTTTTTTTTTTTCTTTTTTTATGTTTTATCACAAGCTTTGCAAATTTTTCCTTTTTTTTTTTATCACTGGCCAAGCAGGACACTGAAATTCAATATTTGCCTATGCTGAGCTCTGAGCAAAACAATCTGGCAATGTCACAGCCTGCTTATTCTGTGAAACTGTGCATCCATGTGTGTCATTCACTTGTTAGAGCATAATTGTTTGATATGAAAAGAGCTGAAATCTACTATTCATTCAGAGACAAAAAAAAAAAAACACTGAAAACCACTGCATGCAAAAAATAAACACATCATAGGGGCACATTGCACATGTCTTGATGACACTCGTAGACATGCTGAAGATTCAGTAAATTGTTAATCTCTGATCATCTTTAGAATCAGTAATCTGTAGTAAAGGCTCAGAATCATCACAAACACACACACACTGTGCTCAGAGATGAAACTGCAACCATGACTCGCTTTAAATGGGAACACGAAAGAAAAGTCTTGAAATTTGAGGACGCTGCATGAAACGCAATGAGGTCACCTTGAGGAAGAGGGGGGGGGGGGGGGGGGGGGGGGGGGGGGGGGGGGGGGTAAATAAAGCCAAAGGAGGACGAGTGGATGTGAAGAGAAGAACCAAGCCCAGCAGGTTGTCTCTAAAAGATTAGGCGTCAGCAAAGATAACACCTGGGGGACAATTAATAGGTCCACTGGTCCATAAAATATTTCATTTGGATTCATACCCCCAGCCCAACACACACACACACACACAAATACAAACAAACAGAAAATGTTTCTGACACTTAAACATATGCACACAGCAGCTTGTGAGGAGAATATGTAAAAATTTCTGAGAAGTTAAGCAGGAGGTAAAGAAACAAACACTCCCACAAGCCTCAGCTTAACTACTCAAGTGGGAGAAAAGCTGTGGTTGTTATCGCGGGTTCCCAGTGTAATCATAACTGTGCTTTAAAACAAGGAGAATACATTCAAACCGTACTTTGAAGTATTACATGCAATATCACAGACCACATATCTCACCACAATCTCGGCTTCTTTACAAATCATTCCTTTTTCTTCCCTGTTGCGAACATAAAACAATCCCTGCAATACTGACCAAAAAAAAAAAAAAAAAAAAAAAAAAAAAAAAAAAGGTTTTCACTGGGATGTTGTTGCTGTAGCAGCGCTTGGCTGTGACTACTAAGCAATGAACGGGGACAGACTGGAAAACCTAAATATTCAGGGTCATTCACTGTTACCAAGCATACATGGCAACAGACAGATGACAAAGTTAAAAGCATATTTAGAGATTTCCATCCTGTTAGACAGTAATTGCTTGAAACACCTTCAAACAAAAAGAAAAGAAAAAGTGTTTACTGAACGTACTCCCAAAAGAGTTTCCAGGGCTTGAAATACTGCAAGTTTGTGCATGTAAATTTGGAGCGGTACACTGAATTTTTGACAGCACATGCACCTGTGCTGCTATCTCAGTGTTTCTGTCACTATATTTAGTGAGTATTCACCCTTATAACATTTTTTAAAGCAACTGGGGACAAATCCAGAAACTATTTTTCTTCCCAGCTGCAGTCATGGTAAGGAGATGTTTAACTGTGCAGGCACCTGGACTGAAAATGGAACGCGCACAACGCTGCCATTCGCTGATGCATCATGGCTTATGGTCATATATTAATGTCGAATGCAGGCAAAAACATGAAACAAGTTAAAAACCTTTGACTGTAAGCACTTCCTCAAAATATTGCAGATTAGTGCATTATTATTACTGCTTAACGTATCAATTCATGTTTAAATTTACCACATCATGCATTAACACTGTTTTTTTTTTTTCCCACTTTGCCCTGGTGGGGAGTGTGGGGGGGCAGGAGAGATGGGGTTTACAGGTATGAATTATAAGAGAAAATGCTGAGCAACACATTTACTGAATATTTCCACAAATCTATATTTACTTCTTTGAGACTGAAAACTGTCTTTTTGTCTGTTCCAGCATGCAAACACCTCACGGCTGAAATCTACCCCCTGAAATTGATCCCAATTAGAAAAAAAAAGGCAGCTTTACAGAGAACTTTGAAATTCATCCCGATCACTTGTAAAAAATCCCAAAATGTTTTTATTCTTCTTTGTCATGAAAAGTTTTATTTTATTACATTATTTCAATTGGGAGTCATGATATTTTACCTGCTGGTTTGTAAACACAACATTACTGTTAAAAGCAGCCTATCAGATTTTATGTATAAGTATTTTTAAACAAACCTTTAGGTATTTTTGTTCATATAAAAAAAAAAAAAAACCTTTAAATATAAAAGTTTTGAATAAATCCATTTTTAATCATTAATCATGAATTTTGGGCAAAATTATGTAATCAATTACATTCCAGTTTTTTTTTCTTATATATAAAATATTTTTAGCCAAACTATTTTTTTTTACCTTGTGCCCCTTTATTTAAAAAAAAGTATTTTGAGCCCAATTAGCTTTTTAATATTTTTGTGGTAGTTAAAAAATAAGGAAATTCAGAAATCCATGACACAGATGAATTAGAAAAATATAGATGCACAAGCAACCCCAAGCAGAAGACACAAACATTGTAAGCAAGCTGGGTGTTGCATTAGCTGCCACTCTGCTCATGCTGCACCAGCGCTTGCCTGCTGAATCTTTGCAGGACATACCCAACAAGATCACGTAACTTCTGCCATTTACAAATGTCACTATCTTGGACCGTGGCTGGAGAGTGATCAAAATCTATTTCTAGTTGTATTTTTTTTTTGGGTGGGGGTAAAGAAGTGCACCGTTAAGGTGGAACAAAGTAAGATGCTGAAGAAGTTTTTAAATTAAAAAAAAAAAAAATGATGTGACATTTAAAGTCCACTCTAACTTGGTCCTGGTGCTTTCTTCATTGGAATGCTAAAACTTGTATTAATGATGAACCACAACGGTCTCTTCTATGCTCCTTAGAACGTCCTTTCTCAAACCCGTAGCAATATTTCAGATTTCTTCACCAAAACAAGCACAATCCATTGTATAAGAGCCAAATCTCATCAGAGGAGTGGTTTTAGCTTTGACAAGAAAATGGAACTGCAGCACAGGCAGTATACATTATAAAGTATGTTTCTAAGCTTGGAAGTTGGGGGGAGACAAGAAAATGACATCCATTCAGTGGAAGTTGCCAAACTCCCATTATCTTAAAGTTGCCTTGTGAGGTTTCCTTGTAAAAAAGCAGTGTTTATTCTCACTCCCTCTCACTAACAAAAAGTATTTTTTGTGCATCCTTGAAGTTAAACAAAGAAAGATGCTGAATGAATTTCCATGCCATTAAAACATTTGCAAAGCCTTTTCTGTAGAAAATGAAACTGTTTACTTGCCTGCTCTCTTCTGCAAAGTCTATGCTGATGAATTATTATATTTCTTAGAACATTACAACCATCTGTTGTTGACTTGCAGAGATGATCCAACGCTATTGGCAAGAATTAAATATCTAAAATCCACAAGCTGCAGCTTGTGCATGTAAAGCCTCATTTGAGAGCGCATAAATGAACAAACTGTCGGGGGTCAGAACCAACCAATACAACAATTCCTGTTAATGAAGGGAAATAAATTTTTTTACAAAGTCCGCAAGGTAGCTTTTCAGAAAAGGTAAGCGTTGCTTAAACCAGTAATAAGGCAATATCATACCAATCTGGATCTAACAAGGACGTTTACATTCACAGCAATACTGAGTAATAGACGTTATTCTACATTTTATTATTGTCATGCCAAAAAGGTTTTAAAGTATATGTGTATTATAAATGGCCGGATCAATTGTTTATTTTTTTTTGTTAGTTTAAAGCTCAACTTTTGCATGTACACAGAAATTCAAAAGCTGCAGTGTGCAGGTTACTGTTGCGGGGTGGTGTCTGGGCCAGTTTGACACCATGCAAGATCATGAAAATATTCAAAGAAAGTCCAAAATCACCTGGATCTTTACACTCTGCATAGATCTTTATGCCATTACATAGACTTGCACCCAATAAATCAGCAACTTGCATCTAAATTTCTAATGTGCCTCATAGTGTAGTCCCCTGGAAACAAGCAAAACACAACTATCCTGATGACAGAGCTGGTTTCCGACACTAAAGAAGGAGTTAAAAACCAAGTATATTTGAAGCCCAGCTGCTTATTTGTTTTATGTTGTGTAATTATACAATTCCAGTGTATCCTATAGGCATGTTAATGCTGTATGAGGTCAATCAACAGCTTAATATGGATTCAGGGCTTTGATGAACAATGGACTCGGCACTCAGTCCTAATGACTGAGCCAGAAGTCTATTAAAACATACTGAGGGTTTTGATCCCCATGCGTCAACATGAATTTATCTTTATCTTGTATTGACGAGTATAAATAGAGAGCTCTACATGCTTATTCAATGCTTGCCCATCTCTAGTGATGACTTGTTGTACGGAGCATTCAGAGGGCACAACGAAGTTTATGTCAGTGACTTGTGATGATAGTTCAAGCCTAACAGTAAAATAAGCTCTAAACACACAAATGTCCCATTAATTGCTATTTTTTTAGAAATAAATAAATAAATAAAAGGGTTTCTGCAAATTAATGTGTGCACATTCATCATCCTCACTCCATATTAAATTATTTTCCCATTCCCTTCTGACCATTTCAAGAAGTTCAGGTTTAAATCTCAGGAAAATACACACTATAGCAAAATACTCTCGCCAGCCAGTTTTGTTTTAGATACCCAATGATAGTACTGGGTTGGACCTGTTCTGCCCTCAGAACTGCTTCAATTATTCACAACAGAGATTCAACAAGGTGTTGATAACATTCCTCAGAGACTTTGCTCCATAATGACATGGTGTCACGCATTTGCTGCAAATTTTTCAGCTATACATCCATGATAAGAATATCCCATTCTTCCACATCCCAAGGGTCCCAGCCCATCTGGGACCAACAAACCCTCCTTGTCTTCCTCACACTGGAGCTCAGATTAAACTTCAGGAAGGTGTCCTGACCATGTCTACATGGCTAAATGCATTGAGTTGTTGCCACACAATTAAATGATTAGCTACTTGTACAAACAAGTAAACATCTGTACTTATATTATGTACATATGTTTTGTCTTTAAATAAACTCACAGAAGGGTCTGAAACATTGCTAAAGATAGCGCCAATGTGGCTAAATTAGTAGTATATGTATGTATGTATATATATATCTATATATATCTATATCTATATATCTATATATCTATATCTATATATCTATATATATATATATATATATATATATATATATATATATATATATATACACACACACACACACAGTCGACTGCACATTAGGATCTGGTCTCTTTTAAGACTTAATATTTGCAAAACCACTCACAAACATGGTCAAGGGAAGTGGTTTCTGGAGGCAACTGATTTAAAGATGATAAGCCTAACAATGAAAAAATCCAGTGAACACATTCAACCCCATCATGCACACACAAAGGAACAATAAAGACCTGCAAAATCTGTGCTTTCAAACACAGAGCTGTGTGCCAGTCTTTCCATTAGAAATTGCATTGGCAGATGTCTTGGTGTGTTGTGTGTGTGTGTGGATGTGTGTGATTGTGCTTCGTAAGCAGATAAGTTTGGACAAGGATTCGTCTGGCAGAGCCCAGACACGCTGTCCACAACTTTCCTTTTCCTTCCATGCAGACAATCAGGTAAAGAGAAGAAAACACAAGACTCCAATTGGGAGGCATTAAAGCACAAAGACAGATACAGTAAAGCGAAAACACAATGCCATTAAATTACGGTGAAAAGTGCACTAACTGACCAACATACTGACCCTAACCAATGACTTCACTCAATAATGATTACCTGACATCTCTTCCCTCATTATCGACAATGTACTACCCGTGTACAATACCTCCAGAGGGAAGGAAGAACTAAAGAAAAAAAAAAAAAAAACAAAGCTGATGCAGCATAACCTAACTGGCCAGCAACTAATCAGCATTAGCACTGTATCTTCCCAACAACAAACACTGCCTCATATGGGAAAGGAAATGCCTGGCACAGTGACAGGGGAACAGCTACTTCACCATTTATTTAAAAGGAAAATAAAATCAGATGAACATCAATGGTGATACATGATGCAAGGCAACTAAATCTAAAAATTAAATTACAATTTTCTCCTTAATCATCTGAACCTTTTGAAAGATGTTTCCTTCATTTTGTTTCCTCCTTGGTAGCAAAATAAAAATAGAATCCAAAAGACAAGAAGTGGCTCTCAGTACACAACTGTACCCTGGTCTCAGTTTCTCAACCCATTCAGATTGGATGCAACAGCTGCTGCCAATGTTTGCATACTTTCACACAAAACTTTCATTAAATGTCTAAAATCCACTACTGCTATAAAGCATTCTGATATTTCTGACCTGTATCATGCTTCCAAAAGAAGTTTGAGTATGCGTCTGACCAAAACATAAAAAACAAAGTAGAAGTTATCCTGCAAAACAGCTGAATTTTCCTCAAACTTGCATGATCACAAAAGATTCAACCAGACAAGGTTCAAAGCTATCTATTTGAGGCCAAAAATAAAATTATTATTATTTTTTTTTTTTTTTTAATTTAACTAAAGGTAAAGTCTTCCTCCTAATCATTAAAGAATCATTACCCATATAGACTTCAGATATTTTACAATAATTATCACTGACTGAACAGCTTAGCTTGTTGGCTTGAAACATGCTGGTAA
>NC_136613.1:22865572-22873072 GCF_933228915.1 Telmatherina bonti | reverse complement strand
TCCACCTTTAAAAGGAGAAAAAAAACAAAGTAAATGGAAGTTTGCACCTTCAAATAATTTACTTTAATCTCTGCTGATAATATTGAATATTTCTTTCCATTTGCACCAAAATAATGACATTCATTTTAAGTAATATAATTGAATTTCATTCGAGTTTGATGAAGCGAACTTATTTAGTATATCATGTAGATACAAAATGATGATGAAGAATGGATCGCTCTAATCGTTTGGGTTTTGTTTTTGATGATGATCAAGCATCGTTCCGTTTCTAATGCTGTCAGCCTCCACAGAAAATCTCTGCAACATGAAATCAAGTGAAATAACGGGCCTTAAAAAATATGGACATATGAAATTTCACAACCTTTATTGCAGCCAGATGCAAAGGCGTCTCTCCCTTGTGATTCCGCTTCATAACTGCTGGGCTTCCAGAGCTGGGCCGTCCCACAGGTGATCCAGGACTACAGGGAGATTTGTTGAGGCTTTCTGTAGAAATACACGCTGCAACAGACAAACCACCTTTTTCTCCTGCTCTAAGGTTTTTACGGCTCCTAACACTCTTGGGACTATCTAAAGATGGAGGGTTAAGGACAGCTGGAAACATCTGATCCAGTGATTTGCTTCTTCTGCCAGGAGAAGCCCTCGGCCTTTTTGGTGTGCTCTCCAAGGTGCTGTCTTTCTCTTGGACACTGACTCTTTTACAGGGCCTTTTAGGAGGAGTTTTCTTGGCATGTTTTTCAGGATTATAATTTGGACTGGAGCCATTTACAGGCATGTGATCCTGCTGAATTACACTGCTCGACTTGCTCTGACCAGGCTGGGTTTGGTAATTCAGTACATTGATTCTACGTCCCGAGATGCCGCCTCCTGTGGTATTGCTGGTAGGATTGAGTTCATTAGTATTACCCTGTGGCACTTCAAGCTGAGGCTTATCAGAGGTGACAGCGGGGTTTTGGAAAGAAACCCTTTTACTGGACCTTACTGCCCTATCAGCACAGGGCTGCTCCAGCTCAGATGAGACATGTGCGCCCTTTGTTATTCCCCATTCTTGATTTATGGCCTCCAGCCGCTTCTTCTTTACATCTTCCTTGGTCCTTTTACGTGTGGCCGTAGTGGGTCTTTGCACCTGTACACGTGTGTTAGAATTGTTCTTAGACGACCTCTTCTTGCTTTTGTTTTTGTTCACACCCTCGCAACTTTGAGAAGAAGAAGAGTCCTGGGAAGACGAGGTAAAATTAAAAACGGACAGGTCCTGGGAGTCAGCAGTAGAGGAGACTTGGTGGGCTGCAGCTGTTTCTGTCGAGGACTCGCTTTCTGGAATTCCGGATTCTGAAGACTTTTCCACCCTGCAGCGCACCTTGCGACTGCGGGGACTGAACCAGATCTTAAAATTTTTTTTGCTTTGTAACACAGCAGTGTGGCACTCTGTTTGGGTCACAGCAACAGGGGGGTCTGAAACAAAATATCCAAAAATAAGAACGAGAGACACATTAAACAACACAAAACATTCCCTCCCCTGGTGTGTGTGTGTGTGTATAGTACAATGCCTTGGTATGAATACCTTCCAGAAAAGCTTTGTGTTTACACTTGCCACTGAGATGGGAAAAAAAAAACAGCATACCAACATTTAATTTCCTAGTAGATTGTTTTGATTAATTTATAGAACAACTTAAATAACAAACTGGGCTTTTCAATAATTTTCTCTTCAAAGCAGAGATCATCTATGGAACTGAACATAAATGTAATTTTATATATATATATACATACATATATACATATGTATATATATACATATATATATATATATATATATATATATATATATATATATACATATATATTGTGTATGTGTATATATGTAAGTATGTATGTATGTATACACAAAAAATGTACCTGTTTGTTTTGTGGGATTGAGCACAGTCTCCAAACCACAGAAGAGCTGTATGATGCTGCTGAGCTGCCTGTTGATCTGGATGTCCTTCACCCACGCAGGGCTGTGACACACCACGCAGCCATCTCCTGCCCGGGGGCCAGCACAGGACCTGGCCAATAAACCTTCTTAGATTGGAGTCCAATTCACAGTTTAGTTAAAATAAATAAATAAAAACATTGTGTGGTGACTGATTCAACCTCTAAGCAGAAAAAGACTTGACAAGTGGGAATAAGTTCAGCAAAAGAACTGTCTCTACCACTGTAAACTAGTTATGGTCTATGCTAGTCAGCATTTTATCAAAAGGAAATGATCCTATTGAATTGAATAATGTGTCTAAAGGGAAAGTGAAACTACACCCACTGTGGCTTATTTGATGCATCATACCAAGAAAAGCATGCTGTTGTTTTAAAAACACTGTTTAGGCAAGCCAGTATGTCCCGTCAGTAAGCCAGCATGCATAATTACCCAATACTGGCAGTGGCCCACTTAATAGAAAGGAGCAATCATTAGCTTTATTAGCTACACAACACCTGTGTTTGTCAAATAAAAATTCCTGTCTCAATACAAGCCTGTGGGAAATGAATATATCTCAGCACAAGAGAGTGACAGCACATTACCTGCACAGCATGTGCTCACACATGCCCAGGCACACGGGATCCTCCATCAAATTTGAGCTGAAGAAATAAAGAATCAGATGAAATGATCAAAACCACATTTTTGTCACATTGTGCTGATCAAACATGGTAAATATACTGCACTTATATGGTCTTAAAGTAGCCAAGAATTTGAACCACCAACTGTGACTCCTGTGACTGAACCATCGCTACAGTTCATCTAACTGGACACTCCGCCAGCTATGGGCAGCTTTTTCTTTTAACAATCATAAGTGGATGCAATCAGTAAAACGCTTTAATAACTTTAATCTCAAATGTTTCACTTTGGCTTGCATATTCACTAAATTTAATTTGTGAAGAGCTCATTTATCCCCAATGCAGAATAAAATAATCCACCTCTTCCCCAATCACTCACACACTCTTCCCCCACTAGCCTTTTTTTTTCTTTTTTTTTTTTTTATTTATACAGCTTATTGTTATGGACAGCAGGCACCTTTAAACTCTGCCACATCCAAAACACACTCACCTGAACTGAATCAACCCACGCACTCTCACAGTCACACAAGCAAGCACAACCTATCATTTCGCCGCTGCGCCTGACGGGGAAGTATTCATGGGACTGTATATATTTACTACAACTCCTGCTGTTTGAAGCTTATTCTCACTCGGAATTGGTTTTTACAACAAACCAGCATGTTCATCCCCCGGCTGCTCCAGCTGCAGAGGTGTACACTGCTGATACACTGCATACTGTTACTGGAGCTTATGACACGAACATCTGTTTTGTCCATTTATAACCAGGCTGCACCGGAGTAAATGTTTGTTACGCAGCTAAACAAAACCATAATTTACCAAGTTAAAAGTGTCGATGAGCTTAGTTGATAACTAATTAACACAGTGACTAAATTAGATGTGCAGGGGGAATTTACTGTAATCTAAAAAAAAAAAAAAGTCATTTCTAATGGTTTGACATACTTATGAAGCACGAGTTAGATAACCAGCCAAACTGAAGTTACCGTAAACTCACCATTTCGAACAAAGCAGCAGTCGCCGGAAGTTTGCAACAGCCTCTTTAGTGCTCTTCCAATCCTCTGTCTGCACGAGAGTATTATTCATTTTTACGATGGACAATTGCTGCGTTAGTTTTTGTTACTTTTCACTTTTTCTTTTGCAATGTTCCCAAAAAGCAGGCGCGCGCTTCCTGTTTTCTTACAGGTCCCGCCATCGAGCCCGGAAGTGACGTATGTCAGCGTTGACGATGCTTTGACCCGCCCTCATTTGTAGAAGATAGCACTAAGTAACTAACTGAATAAATAAATAAATAAATAAATAAAACTTAACTTGAAAGTGCAGAGCACAGTTTATGATTCTTGCACATTGTAACTTTGTTCTACTTTTAAGTAACTCCTGTGTGCATGAAAAAAATGCAGGAGATCCATTGCATGTCCTCGTGGTTAGTTTGTCCAGCATTCTCTGTGTAAACCCTAAATAAAGACTGAAAGCTATTTTCACTGCCACACTTTGCATGCTTTGGAGAAATGTATTTGCTAAATGACTAGAATAGAAAACGGTCCAAGTCATGTTTAAAAAAGACATGGTTACAACCATAGACTGTATAAAAAAATATATAAAGAGATACCTTTACATATCTTTATATATTTCATTTACAGTCTGTGGTGACAACAGCACATTGCAATATCATTGTCTGATATAGAAGAGAACCTGCTGAAAAATACGCAAATATTGACTGGCTGAAAAAAATATGCAATATATTAACTCAATAATCTGAAACATTAAGTTTTGAATTATTGTATATGGTACACATTAGTTTATCAGAAAGCCTTTACTTCTTTTTTTTTTTTTAAACTAGAACCTGTTGAAAGAGATAGTGACTACATAATGCAATTACTTTACACAACGTCACTTATAAAAAATGTGTTTACCATTATATCCATCCATTATCTTCAGTGCAAGACCAAGGTGTCAGGATCCCTGGATGCTGATCCTATCCCAGCAAACTGTACAATTGTATGTCAATTTATTTATGTCCTGGTATTCATAGTGGTGAAAATGTTGTTAGAGAAAGTGTAAATATTTTTATTCAATAGCCATAAGGTATAGAGTTATTGGTACATTTTTGATTATCTAAATGTGCTAAACTCAATCCCTGTGAGAAAACAGTTTATCTTTCACTAGCTGTCACATAGTTACATTCACTTCTTTTCAAAATTAATTTTCTTTAACCAATTTACATAAAGCCTATTATTGCTTTTTCAATTAGATACTAATGCCTACAGGTCATTTAGTAAAAGATAATAAAATCCAATATTTTTTGTTTCTGTGGCAAAGCAGCATTTTCTTCATAAAATAACCGAAATGTGAAGACATAAAGAAAAATAAAACAAAAAGTACTGATAGCAGCTAGAATAGTGATGATTTAAGTACAGCAAAATCAAAGATCTTCAATGCACCCCAGAGAAGAAACATCATAAAACATGTACAATATTAAAATGGACTGCAACAGCACTTGAAAAATATCTTTATTGGGCATACTAAAAAAAAAATAGCCTTGATACATTAAAAACTTCATGGATCTATTTCATAAGCAGTGAAGTCTATTAACTTTTCACAACAGTTATTCCAGTGGCGAGACATGCCCTCAGAGAAAGCATTAATGAGTAGAGGAACAGTGTATATTGAGTTTTGAGTGTGGATATTTCAAGATTCATTCAGTGAATTCAGTTAAATGTACTTCAGGTTTTAAATATGTACCTTATTATTGTTTCATACATATATATATATATATATATATATATATATATATATATATATATATATATATATATATATATATATATATATATATATATATATATACTTAGATAATATACAATCATGCGATGTCAACATTAGGCTTGACTGAAGATGATTTTGAGGATTATTTTTCTTTAACTTCATAGTCTAGCAGTGAGCAGTACCCCAACCACAAAGAGAAAAAAAAAATCAAAGCCACATTACTAATTCAATCTGAGGAATCAAAGGTAAACATTCAAGTCATGTGACTGGCAACATAAGAATACAGTAAATAAACACAAAACTTAATTTTCAAGTTTATCTGTGCATATATGCAAAAGTGCATGTGCTCCTCTGATTCTTATTGGGATTTCATTTTGTAAATGCAAAACTAAATTTTCCCTTCATGCAGTCAGTCAAAGAACTTTCAAGAAATAATCATGATTTTTGACACATGAATAGTTTTAATTCAAATTTTACACATTCATACATATAATCGGGGAAGATGTAACATGAGTGGACAGTGTTTCATCTCACAGAGAACAAAACAG
Source organism: Telmatherina bonti (assembly GCF_933228915.1). NCBI lineage: Eukaryota > Metazoa > Chordata > Actinopteri > Atheriniformes > Telmatherinidae > Telmatherina > Telmatherina bonti. The sequence continues at coordinate 22,867,184 of NC_136613.1, read as the reverse complement.
AAAGGAAGAGATGGCAGTCAGCTCTATGTTTGTACTGCCTTAATGGAGTCCAGGTCGCCAGAGTCATCTTCATTGTGAATTGGTATGGTTTCCATGCCAATCTTTCCCATGGCAAAATTGATGAAGACCTGTGGATGTTCAGTAATAATGTGAGAGCCACGCCAGTATATGTAGCAATCATTTTCTCTTAAGTGAACTGTAATTTTAAGCTAATCGACTGCACCGCTTTCCATGCAAACCCCCCTCTCTATCTCCTGGCTATGGTGTCTTCCAATCCTAGACCCCCAGAGGGTTTAGAGTGGTTGAAGAATATCAGCACTGGCTGCATATAGAGCTCAGGATTCTCTCCCTAACTCATATTCCATTTATTTTCCCTCAGGCATACCCTCTGTCAGTTTCCTACTGCCTCTTTTAAACTTTCTGCGCTCTGTCTTTCACTCCCACTCGGCTTTCTTCTGTCCTTGCTTCCCCTTTCACTCCTACTCTCTTCTCATCTCCCTTTTTTCTGTCCCTGGCTGCCATCTACCCACCACTGCAAAGCCACATGCTTTCCCCCTCTTTCTCTTTGTTTGTGTCCCATCTTTTCTTCTCACCTCATCCAGTGTGGTCTGGCTCACGGAGAAGTGTTTGATGTGCAAAGCACTCTTGTTAGACTCCACTTGGTCAAAGATGTCAGCAACCCCTCCAGGAGCAACGGGCACATGGTACTCCACCATGGTGGAGTGCTGGTCCTGTGTGTTGAGAGAAAATGCAGAAACAGGGGTTGAAAGTGTGAAAAATACAACCGTGTAATACTGTACAAACTTAACCTGACTTATATTAAAAAAAACCCCACACAATTCCTACTTTGCTCAGCCAAAAAAGCTTTAGTTTATTACAACATCCATTGTTGAGAGAAGAAATAAAACAAAAAAAAAATTATATACACACACACACACACATATATATATATATATATATATATATATATATATATATATATATATATATATATATATATATATATACATATATATATATACATATATATATATATACATATATATATATATATATATATATATATATATATATATATATATATATATATATATATATATATATATATATATATATATATATATGGCTTGTTTATAAATAGCTAACTGTCAATGCAGATCTGAATGAATCTGGAGTACCACAATCTGTATGTAATAAGATGTCACTAATCCTTAGTTAAGCAAATGAAAAACTTGTGACATGTCTTTCTTTCACATGGTTCATCACACATCAGTGTCAATAACACCTGGTTCAATACCCAATAACCAGGTCCCTTAAAGCCTCATTTATCAATATAACTGCATTAACAGGTTCTTAAATGACTAGAGGTGATGAGAAAGGAGTTAATAAAAGTGGCAAATGCACACAAAATGACTGTTTTAACCCACTTTCACCACTCCAATCAACCAATTTTTCCCCAGCAGGAGCACCCAGTGTAATGAAATGGGTAAGTCTTCACCACTAAATGTTAAAAACTATAAAACTGTTATGTTTTCTACTATTTTGCTTATGCAGATGCAGCACAAGTTTTTATTTTTTCCTTTGTTTCGTTCATTCAAGCAAAGTATTTGCA
>NC_136613.1:22785572-22860572 GCF_933228915.1 Telmatherina bonti | reverse complement strand
ATGTCGTGGCTATTACAACCAATGTTGTCACTTCCCTGAGCAGAAAACAAGAGCTGTAACAACAGCAGTCATGGCGATTACTGTCAGAGAGATCCATTTCTGGCCTGTTTTGTCTGTGTGTCTCTGAGCTTACTTGGTAATGTCTGTCTTCAGTTCTGCTGATAAAGACTGAAAGTGTCAGAGACAATCAATGTTTTTGAGCTGCTGTGAAAAACAGTGCAAGTGAGAGAGTCACACAACCAGAAATTGTATATATATATATATATATATATATATATATATATATATATATATATATATATATATGTGTATATGTATATATATATATATACATATATATACATATATACGTATACACATTTATATATACATTTATATATATATATATATATATATACATTTTTATATATATATATATATATATATATATATATATATATATATATATACATTTTTATATATATATATATATATATATATATATATATATATATATATATATATATATATATATATATATATATATATATATACACACACACACTAATGTGTATATTAGCGTAGTGTACATTAAGCCAATGGCAGAGAATCATGGTGCCCTTTATCTAAAAGAAACCTGAGGTTTTGTCTAAAGCTGATTATATTCTTCTTCTTTGTAGTGGTTTCATGAGACCAGGGGTTAATATGAGAACACTGCTTATTAGTTAGACTTCACACTTTCTTGGGTTCATCTGTTGCTTTTGTAATTGATCAAAAGAAAAGATTAGCACAAAGAACAAAAACAAACAGGCCGACATGCTGACAAAGATTCCAGCTTTTGTTTGTGAGTTGTTTTTTAAACTTCTCAAAGCCACTTATTTTCTTTTTGCCACTCTCCTGATTCCTCTAATGTCAGCGGCAGTGAAAACACATAAAGGCACATGAAGTAATCTCCACAGAAGAAAGATTGATTAGCCTGCTCAAAGATAAATGAGAAAAATGGATGAAAACAGCATCAGTTTCATTCTGAAGTTTGGACCCCAAACCGATCCACCAACAAAAGTCTTTCCACTTCACCCCCACTGTAAAGCTTTCAACACACATCAGTCGACACTTCACACACTGATTCAGTATTCATGGAAGCAATAGTTACTAGATTTGCAGTGAGAATGCACCTTGGAATTTCTATCAGATTCTCTGTCATTTGGTGGATGATGTTGTCACCACTCAATGTTTTGAAAGACAGCTCAGTCTGCAGCTCTTCCTTACCCCACGAATCTCTCGTTTTGAGATGCCACGGATGCGAGCATAAAAGTTCAAATGCTCTTCTCCAGTGAGCAGATCATCGAGAGCGTCGACCTGAGGACAGTAGCCGATGTTGATTCCCTTTTTCCTGCACTCCATGATGTCTACCAGCCGCCTGGGAGAAAAAAACAATAGATCCTTTACATGGCATGCACGTATCAAAAAAAAAATCTATATTTACTCAGGCTCTTGCATTTTTAGTCACCCTGACATCTTCAGTGAGTATCTCGAGTAAGACATACGTGAGCAAAAAGTCATGTCAACAATATTCTACAAAAAATGCACCAATAAACACACATTCCATGTATCTGCAATAATAGTGCTGGGGCTTGGAAATAATAAAGACATTAATAAATAATGTGAATAAAATGCCTTGTGTTTGCGTTATGTGAATACATGAAAGGGTGTACAGCTTACCCATCCCAGTCCTTGATTTGCGCTGAGCCGTCAGTGGGGCTAACGTCTCCAGTCAACATCTTGAAGGTGGTAGTTTTTCCTGCCCCGTTCACTCCCAGCAGGCCAAAGCACTGAAAGGAAAATATTCATTCCTAGGTAACTCGAAGCACTTGAAGCAGTTTTCAGAGCTACAGCGCAGCCATAACGGTGTTCCTACAGCTGGTTACTTGGGTAAAACAATAAATCAGCTATTTGAAAACATGACAGTCAGAAGTTAAGTCTGATTCCACCTCACACAGTGACCAGTATCTGAGAAAAACCTAGTAACAGAGTGGAGATGTGTCTTTCATGAACAGACAGTAATTCCATATTTATAGCTTTATCAACCCTTTTCAATTTGATGGCATTCTGTTTATACTTTGTATTTACCTCTCCACCAGGGATGCCAACAGACAGCCTCTTGACAGCATGGACCTTCTTCTTGAATTGTTGGTAGACTTTGGTGAGCTGGCTGACCTGCAGCAGGTCTGAACTGGCTGCTCCACTGGACACTCGCATATGCTCTGCTGCCACATCCTCATCCTCGTCCTCGAGCACAACGGGGGGCACGGTCTTTCTGCCCATCATCAGATGCCTGCAACAAAGTGCATGTTTTCTGTCACAGCTAGGAGAAGAACATTTAAATGTAACCCTGATATTTGCCTTCTTTAATCAGAGAAAGGAGCTCTCCTGCATAAACAGCCACTCATTTGCATTTTATATGCTTTTAGCTGATGGCGTGTTTATATTCAGAACTCCTGACGACCATTCTCCTCACCTGGCTTTCCGCATGAAAGATTTGTTGAGCAGGAGACGCAGGGTGAAGAAGACAACACCCTGGATGAAGGAGGAGATGAACATCCAGCCCAAGCTCTCCGTGAAGAACGGGTTCTTGTAGGCATCAATTCCATAGCCATTAAGAATCTGGACTTCTACGTTTGTTCTGGCCAGCTGCATCAGCCCATTCCCAAAGTTGAACTGGGGGAAGATGAGGAAGGCATGGCTCAGCCTATTGAAGATTTCGTGTATGACCTGCAGGATAGAGAGATGGAACAGAGGTTGGCTGTAACACTTGTGGACTTGTGACTTACATCTATGGCTTTGGCTGTTTGCGAACTCTCACCTCTGGGTTGTGATGTGATATTTGACCCAGAAAGTAGAGGATTGAGGTGGACATGATGGTGTTGATGCTGATGAAGAGGTTGATGCACACATAGGTGATGAAGGCCATCTCAGGATCTTTGAAAACACTCGACAGCAGATACATCCATGGGAAGGTAGCAAACCTGAGGAATGAACAAACAAGAGGTAAAAATAACGACATTCAAGCAACTAAAAATAACCCTGCTGTGATCTGACAGGGTCAGCTTCAGCAACAAAGGCAAACAAAGTGAATTTTGAAAATTTATACAATTCATCTCCCAAGTGTAACTTCTAAACTGCAACAACCTTGTCTTCTGAAATTGAAGAAGGTAAAATCGCTAACAGCCTGAACGGTAGCTGTGAGCCTGATGAAAACAGGCATCCAACAATGCTGAGAAGGAAAGGTGAAAAATACCACACCACGAGGAGGATAAACATTCAGTCATGATGCCAAAATAGACAAAGATAAATTACTTCTCTCTTTATTCCCCAGGTGGCAAAACGTCTTTTTGCTTTTTCTCTCACATAATCTCCTAGTTCCTTTGATTGGGGTGCTTGGGTCAGCGAGGGAAAAAAAAAAAATGAAAGAGGGGAAGAGAAAAAAAAAAAAGAGATGGAAAATACAAAAGCAGGCCGAGCAATAAAAGAGACAGACACAAACAGACAGAGCTAGACAGAGACAAAGCATCTGTGTGACATGCCCAAAAAAAAGGTGCTTGGTAGGCAGACTGCGGGTGCCAAGCCATGACAAGGAACAGAAGCGAGAAGGCTGCGGACCAGACCAGGTGGGTGCAGCCTGACAGATGGAGCGCTGCGATTACTCATTGCTTGGGAGGGAGACATCTGTCTGATAAATGAGAAGCAGAGTGCTGACTTGGCCTTCAATGATATAGGGCCCAGTATGAGGCCTGCGAAGAATGACGGCAAACACAGGAGGGTGAACTTCAACTACAGCTGGTAAATGATTTAAAACCAGCCGTGTAATACAAGTGATGGAAACATGACACATTATTGGTTTTGATATGGTTCCAAAATCTAAATCTCTTTGTCAGATTGATTTTAAAACCATGGTATTCGTAGATTACGGCTAACCTCCATCTCTCACTCACTCATATTGTTATTGCCATAAGCTCTGTTGCTTCCTCATCCTCCTTTTCTTCCTCTAACAGGCGTCATTGCCTTGAATGGGATGAACATGTTGGCAGCGATTTTCCCGTCACCCTTTCAATCCTAACGCCATCTGTCTTTGCAAGAAATTCATAGCAAAGGAAAAAAAAAAAAATCTAGCAGTGTTTACATTTGAACAACAGCAGCCTCCTTATGCTCGGTGCTGTAAATTCAACCTAGCAGCACACAAAGTAAGACCCAGCGGAGGCTAGAAATCTCAGTCCATATGCGAGGGAAGGCTGTTGTGCATGCAGGCACCCTTAAAAGACCACAAAGCATTGAAACATCTTCTGTATTAAGGATTATCGGTTTGACAAATATTATTTTTCACACTTTGGCAACAAAAAAAAAACTCGAGGATGATGCAAAGGCTGCCATCGTGTTGCAACATGGTATGACTCTGCTTGGATCTGTTCAGTCCATCTTTGTGGAGGTTTGACATATGTTACTGTCAGCCGACACATTCACACAGTTATCTCATTATACTGATGCTTAGTCAGAGGCCTTTGGTCCTCATAATTTAATGTGTGTGACATCCATCCATCCATCCATCCATCCATCCATCCATCCATCTATCTATCTATCCATCTATCCATCTATCCATCTATCTATCTATCTATCTATCTATCTATCCATCCATCCATCCATCCATCCATCCATCCATCCATCCACCATATTTGCTTGGTTGCAGGGGGTCTAGAGTCCATTCCAACCACTATTAGGCAAGAGGCAGGGTGCATCCTGGACAGGTCGAGCACAGATCTTAATATAATTTCCACTGTGCAGGGTAATGATGTGTATCTGCATCTTGCCAGGTGAAGGCTTTCAGAGGCAAACTAAAGTCCTTTTCATATGAGCATTTCAAGCTGGTTGATGTTCCTTCATTGATATGAGTCATTAGCAAAAGAACAAAGACAGGATGATGGGGGCAGACGTTGATCAGATGCTGATGCGGCATGGCATAAATTCCTACTGTAACCTCACTTTGAGCTTTTCCATCTCTGAAGACCTTTGACATGCAGAAATAAAGATTTTTACAACAGTCCCGTGTCTATATGATCATTTTCTGAAACCTTTTATCTCATCGCATCTAATTTTAGACCTGAGTCTATCCAACTACCGCCACTTTGAAAACTTACTAAAATTGTCATCATGCGCTTTAAAAAATCTGAATCCATGGCATCCTAACTAAAGGCGACACAATTTAGAGTCCATATGAATCCTGTCTGCACTGACATCATCGCTGCAGCCAGACCAATGAGCTGCTGGTCTCTGAAACAAGTTAACTGCATTGCAAATGCCAGTCATTATGAACAAATCAAGTTGGTTTCCGTTTGACAGGTCGCAAGCAACAAAGCTTTTTCTTTGGCTTTTTCTTCTCAACTTGTGTACAAGTAAGAAATGAAGTGGAAGTAAATCTGACAAACCACAGATGATTGCCTCAGCACTACCTTCGCTTCTCCTTTGAGTCTTCTTTTTGGTCCAGAATTTAAGAATTAGTGAAAATAATATCACAGCTGACAAAACCACAGTAAGAGAGCCTATGGTTTACAGAAATATGTTGTTCTTTTCATTATGGAGTGTTGGGCTGATATAGCTGAGTTTCTCTTAATGATTTATTTGAACATTTCAGTGTATTGAGGCCCTAATTTGTCATCTTACACATTTTTGTTGAATGATGTTATGAAAGAAGAAAAAAGAGGCGCAGTACTTATTAAAAGCCACTTACCCAAACAGGACGAGAAGGAGGGCAACAGCAGCCAAATTTTGCCGGTCGTTAAATGCTGGTATCTGGAAGGCTGCAAACACTCCAATGGTCAGAGTGACAGGGATCATGTAAAAGACCTACAGAAAAATAAGGGGACATTTATGGCTTTTTTATGCTTTTACCAAAACAACCTTTATTGCATAGTTTTAGTTAGTCTGGCCGGTCAATCTATCCCATTTGTCTAAATGTTATTTTCACTGTGCTGTTTAGGCAGTTGAGGATTTTACCATGTCGTAAAAGAAGTTCACAGCCCAGTAGAGGGGCTCGCTGATGCCAGAGATGTGCTGGAGCCCCTTGGAACCGCTGTGGTGCTCGCTGACTTCATAGATGGCGAAGCTGGCTGTTGTGATGGAATAGCCTGTCAGCACAAACATGGCCACGAAGATCTGCAGCATTCCCTGGACACTGTGAGGAAAAGATCAGAAGCATTAGGTCACTTCTTCTTGACTCATCATTATGATCTCTATATTTTGATGTTTTGTTTTTTTTTTATTTCTAATAAAACAACTGGATGAACAACAATATTCACAAATGAATCAATTCACACTGGTGTGCTGGATTACTTTGATGCAAGCCTTCTCTGAAAACAGTGGCCCACTTTAAAGTTTTGCTACAAACGATCATTAACGTCCTCAGTTGGGATCTGACTCATTACAGCAATTGAAGTGGCTTGCAATAAATAGAATTCCATTAATAACTAACATCTCTGTATAAAGAGATGCTTGTGTCTCATCTATCACTTATTAAGAAGTGCAAAAGAATCAGATGGCTTCCAGTAGAGAGCATCTCCACATTGCTTTTCCTGTATTGTAAGTAAGGTAGAGATGTAGCTGTTAGCCTGCAGAGCCTATTGTCCAGATTAGACCCCCCAGAAATCCAGCTCAAGCTTTGATCCTGTAGTTACTCTTCACCGCAGGGAGTTCACTTAAACTTTTTCCATGCCAGGTCAGAACCTATTCGTCTCAAATGTACTCTTGTGTTGCCTACATGCCACTGAGCCACTTTTGTCATCTTCCTCTGGCTGGAGCACACCCCCACCAACCAGACTGAGTAAGTTGCATGAGGCTGAGAGAATGGCAGAGAGGGACATGCGGTGGGCGTTCCAGGGCATGGCTAACTACAGAGGAGACCTCGAAGCAGGCTTGTTATCAGTACAGCCTTCGAAAATTTCCCCCACGGGTGTAACTGCTGCACAGGGAGAATCAAGACATTTGGAGCAATACAACTGCCATATCTTTAACATACCGCGGGCCAAATCAATATATCAAGAGAAAAAGCATTACCCTGGAGGAAGGGGTGAATGTGTAGCTGATTAGAAAGCTACACAAACTGATAACCAGTGAAGCAGCCACTGAGAAGTAGAAAAAGCAGAAAGGCACCAGAGAGGAGGAACCTTCACAAGGCTACAAGGTCAACCATATATTTACAACGGGAAAGATTTATTCAATAAGGCTCTCTGGAACATATGCATGTTTGCACATATATATATATATATATATATATATATATATACATATATATACATATACATATATATACATATACATATATATACATATATATACATATACATATATATACATATACATATATATATATACATATACATATATATATATATATATATATATATATATATATATATATATATATATATATATATATATGCGCACAATCACCCGGTACAGGGCTTGAAAGCAAAATGAGAAGATTTTTTTTAAATACTTGTTTTGGGAAGCAGGGAAGAATCAATCCACCTCAGTGCCACCTTCAGGATAAACACTCATTACATCAGGACTCTGATCAATACTATAAGCTCAGGGAAATCCATTTAGAAAATCAAATATGGGTAAATACTGCTGTCATGTAACCTCCCTGCACTAAATCCAGCCTGACTTTAATGCTCAGAGATGAAAAATAGAAATTTCTCAGAATTCAGGCAGCTCAGGCAAACAATATTATTCATATTGACTTGAGCCATTTTGGAATATTTACATCAATTAAAATGCTAATGCAGATTATACACCTGTATCATAACACACTGCAAGTCAATTTAGCAAAAAAAAAAACACAGGCCTTACATTGCATCTTCATCATCTGCCCGACCAAAGTATGGGTGGCTGGAAACTGAAATGGCTGTAATAGAAAGAAACAGAGTATTATATGAACCACAGAAAAACAAAATGCACAGTATTTTTCAGGGCAGGAACCAAATGAGCAATGATATTCTCTTAGGCTGGGACATAGTCAGTTTCAGAATACAGTGCAAGATGATTTCATTTGCCAGTGCACACAAAGAAAATTGAATTTTCTTGATAGTTTTCAGGGTCTTCTAGATACTCCCAGACATAAACTGCTCCTCCTGACATTTATGGTTTCATTTCTTGAGATGAAACAGGGTGAATCCACCTGAAGCACGACAGCCCCCAAACTGGTTGGATGATCAGTGCTTTAATTGAGGGGACTTTTGTGCAAATGTTGTGTATTACTGACAAATCCGTCTGTAATTATTGGCACAACATGCTTACCAACCTGAATTTATATTTAATTAGGTTTCTTTTTGTATATTTTTTAGTCATAAAACTATAGCTGAAGACTCAAACATTTAATCCAAAAATAATTTCCAAGACGATGTATTCATGTTATTCAGCCACAATTCACCAGTAAGTCAAGAACCAGTACGTTTGTGCCTTTTTTGTTAAATAACTAGTTTATAATGCTCAGATATTTGTAACTTATTTTCTCTAGGGTCAGAAAGTCACTAAAGATAGTCTCAAGTGGGATTGATCACGATGTATATCTTGACACTAGAGATTGATGTACTGGGGTGTGATGGCAACTCTGCAGGAGTAGGCGGTAATGTGGAGAAATCCTGCGAGAGTGCGATAAAAAAAAACTGTTTGATGGAGACATCTAAAGGGTCCCAACCCACCTCTGATGACATAGCACATAACACAAGGGTTAGAGCATCGGGTTTGACAGGTAAACTGGTCACCTTGAAAAGTAATCTACCTGGATCTCCACCCCTGCTAACCTCCAGCGCCGCTGTAAGAACCTATACGGCTACACTTTACCCTTGAGCTCTTCTATTATGTACAGCAGAATTAAAATGCATGTGCCTGTTTTTCTGTGCATGCGCTGTATATCTTTTTTATGAGCAATTCTTATCCTGCATTAGTAGATGCATGTTTTTGTGTGTGTATGTTTGTGTACTGTTGCCCACAGGCAGATGGTCAGGGCACTACTCAGAGCTGAAACAGTACAGAAAACGTGGGCCAAGCTTGTTTCTTTTTAGCAAAGCTCCCTTGTGAGTGGCACTAATCAGTATTCACCATGCATAGTAATGTTAGTGTAAGGATACACAGCACCCCCTGGCTTTAATCTACCAAAATGAACCATGAGTATACACACTGTTTACAACTGTTTCTATATTTAGTACACAAAATGCACTGGGTACACCAATTTAATGCTGATCATCTTGTTCGCTCTGTCATATCAAACAAAAAAGTGATGACTGCTTAAAGGAATATTATTAATTCAACCACAAATTTTAAGTACAGTATATAGTATCAATTTTTTAATGCCTTTTGTCCATAAACTCACCATATTTACTCGGATCTTTGTCGGCTGGAATATTGGAACGCAGGATCAAGTTGTTCAGGCTGTTGAGGAATGACGGCATTGTGTGATGGCCCTCAGGGTTGAACCACACCTACAACCATGAAGCAAGCATGAGCAAAGTCATGAGTTAAAGCCATAGCTCATGCTGCTTAGATCAGGACATATAAGACCAGTAAATCTCTATGAAAACACTGCTAAAATACAAAGAGCTGAAGCCATCATCATCTAAAAACATTTACACACTGAAACATGGGCACAACTGTCGCAGTAAAGCATATTTATGGTGACACTGATGGTGTAACAAGCCAGCTCCATCTGCAAGCATTGATCTTACAGCCAAAAGACTTAATTGGGATGTCATTTATTAACATTTAACAACTCATCAGTGCAGCATTTAACATGATAATAAGACCAAAAACAGGAAGCAGGAAAGATGTTTACCTTCGACAGCGTACGGTTTTTGGGCACCGCCATGACGTCCATTTGTAGATCAGGTGGAAGCGGCATGCCGAAAGCAAAACCACCATACCTGTAAAATCAAAGTAGATGTATTGATCAAAACTAATAGCTCCAGTCAGGACGTCTTCCTGTCTTTGCGAAGAAGGGACTGGTTTATGTCAAGCTGAGCAACTAAAAGAACTGCGCTTTCAGACTTTATTGAACACATTTCTGTTCAAATAACTTCCGTTTTCTGCATTTTGGTGCAGCAAAACACAAAAAACTTCCTTACAGCTTCTCCTCCCACAGACATATTTTATTTAAGAGGTTAAAAGACAAAAAAAGTTTCTGAATGAACTTGAAAAATTTCCAAATCCTATTTGGGTCAGTCGTCTAATTTGAATAAAGCAAAAAAAAAAAAAAAAAAAAAAGCACCATACATCATTTGCAAACTATCTCAAACTAGGTTAACTCATCAAAATGATGAAACATGAGGAAATATAATTATAAAAAAGAGAGTAATGGATGAGACAACTGTTCGAACCCAACCAGAACACAGTTTGACATTGCAGCAAAAAGAAAACTAGCTATCATCAATGAGACGCAGCTTCGATTTTTACAGTAGTTTCACGAACCAAATGTAAACACAGACGCGTGTTCACCTGTTCCTGATGAAGTCGTTAGCTGTGGCCACCAGGTAGTTCTCCACGTTGATGCCGGTCAGATTATACACAACCTGAGAGGAGGGGATCTTCTTGTAGGGGGGCTGGAAGCTGTTCTTTTCACAAATCTGCATTGTGGAGAAGACACAAATGGCTCATATTTGGCCCTTTTTCAAACCATTGAGCAAGTGGGCGCCGGAGCAGGCAAGTGAGAACACAAAACTTCACTTACTTGCGCGCACACACACACGTAGTGTTATTAGCAACCCTGTCTCACCTGTTTCTGTTGGGTGCATTTACAGACACTAAATGCTTTGGAGCTGTTCCCTCTGGAACTCCAGTTGTTTGTGTTTCTTGTGCAGACCCTTTAAAAGACAAAAAAATATATATATATATGTCATTCACAAAGTGAAAAAGTGCCTCGGTGAAAATATCTGATAAAGCCAAGAGCATGTTCTTTTACACACTCCAAAGCAAATAGCAAAACTGAGTTGACACTGCATGGTGCTCAGGAAAATGCCTTAAAACCCATGTGCACTCGTGGGAGAAGAGGGAAAATACTGAAATCTGCAAAAAGGAGCCTTGTGTTGTTCTTGTGAAATCGGGAGCTAAATATTTTCTGTGATCACAGCTTTCCAAGCTGTTGAATGTGTGCTATAATGTCATACAGTGTGAACTGTGTGTTTGTGCTCGACTCCCTCACAGTTTGCTTTTCACCAAATGCTTTAAGGTCCTCAAATAATAAGGCGACACACACACACACACACCTGTTGCTTAAGCTATGACGTTCGACAAAAGTTTTCGATTTTGTGTTAATTGGCACAATAATTACAGGAAAATGTGGGCAAGCATGCAGACTCTTTTAGACTACGTGATCTTTCATGCTCTCTGTGTTCTTTTTTGTTTTGTTTTTTTTTTCTTTCCTGGCTGTGAATTTTTAAATGCCTCTGAGGTCTGCTTCATGAGTGCCAACATTGATTTGAGTGCCTGCAAGGGGAAAATCTCCCCTATAAACAAGAGGTGTTTATGGAATACAGATGATGCTGTCACATCTCAGAGCCCTGCTGCAGGCTTTTAGCCACATGCGTCGAGCTGAGAAGCAGGAAAAATCAAGAGGAGGGACACGAGAGAGACCAGAGAACGAGACAGGAATTGAGCAGAGGTCAAAAGAAAAATAAAATATGAAGAAAGAGCGTGCATGGAAGAAATGGCGATGAGTGCACTGTGAAAAGGATGTCAGTAAAAGAAATGGGGTGTGTTTTTAAGGAAATAAGAACAGCTGGAAGTGCAATTACATACTGGTTTTCAGACGTGTGGAGGCAGGCGTTATCGATCCCCGGGTATGACATCATGCTGTCCACCAAATTGTCGGATTTTGGATTTTGGTTGCTGTGGAGTCAGAAAAAAAACCCAAAAAAACAGTCTTCATGCAAAGGCAACTCTCTCTTCACAACTGATGTAACAGAGACTGAAAAGTTCTTTCATCAGGCTCTGACATGAGGCGAAATCAAACAGATTGATTCAATTCACAAACAATCTGTCTGAGGTGTCAGCTGCCAGTTTCTTGGTAGAAATCTAGCATGCAAGCAATTTCCTAACACTGAGAGTGATATGTTAGCACAATCAGCAATTCTAATAGTACATCCTTACTATTAGGAGCTCAAAAGATGAAAGGAGAATAGATCTGAGAACACCAGGCTTGCCACTTTAGATTCAAGTAAATTTGTTTCTTTTGTACCATCTTCGCCTTTCGACTTCACTCATAATAAAAACGGATTATCGCCTCCGAGTTGTAAACGCAGTTATAATCTGGATTTATTCTAAGTTTAAATGCTCCAAACTACCTCCAACACTGATATAAAATCTAAACAAAATAGCATTATTCTAAAATCTCTTTTATATAAGATAAAGGGGATTGGAAAGAGAGTCCATACTGTCTTTAATATAGATTGGCACCTCTGCTTTTCTCCCCTGCTTCATGCCCTCTTGATCAAACAACCATGCACGTTGAGAATGAAGACACCTCAGAATCTCCTGACAGACTTCATCTATCTCTTTTTTGATCCCACATCACAGGCCTCCTTATCTCCACCATCTCCAACCCTCACATTCCCACTCACGCTCTCCTTAAAGTCCATCTGCCCTTCAGCAAACTCCAGCTTTAAATTCCTCTCATAATAAGTGCAACCCTTCATCACGCGCACAAGAGCGCTGCAGAATATCCTACTTCTTTACCATCGAGAGCTCTTGGTTTTGCTTTAGCTGTATGTTTTTGGTTACTGCTGAGCTTCAAATGCAAATGTCACACTTGAATCAATCCCAGTTCTTTTACTTGAATAATTGTTCAAGAAATAACACAGAGAACCCCACACCTGTCCACAAACAAGCTTTTGAAGTTAATTGTCCATTTGTGTTTGAAAAACGGATATGAAAGAGTTGTAATTTATGAACACTGCCTCCAATTTGGATGCAAATGTTCTCAAATGAAAGCAGAATATCCGCACCTTAAGCTCCAATCCATGACAAAACATGTAACTTAAATATGCCTTAAGAAAGCAATGTAAATAATTTTCTATGTCAAATATTCCCTCATGTGGACATAAGACGCCGTATGTAAGAAGTCCACATTGCAAAGCTTTGATATTTATGAGCAGATTACCTGAAAAAACAATCATAAATGTGTGCAGACTATAAAATAAATAAAAATTGCATAATGTTGCTTAAACTGAGCTACTCAGTCAATGCCATAAACGTAGTAAAATCCTGTTAATAAGTCCTTTTTTTAACCACTGAGACAGTTGTTTGCACATGTTGTATTAGTGATTCAGCAAGTCTGGTTAGTCTAATTTGCATCTGCCTGTAGACTTCCTGCTATGTGGACTCACCTGAAGAAAGAGTAACTCGGTCCAATGTTGTAGAGGGCGGGGCTAAGCTTCAGCTCGGGATAGTGCTGCAAGTCGTTCTTGATGGAGCCCAAACCCATAGCAAACACCACAAACAGAACAGGGAGCAAGATCTGGGAGATCAGGCCCTTCCAGTCCCTGCGGCTGTGCTGGAACCTCTTGATTAACATGGCTGTCATCTGCTGCCAGGCCAGGGCCATCCCACTCAGCGTGGACGAACTGGTAAGCTCTGAAACACACAGGTCAAACAGATTGTATGGCAAAAGATAAAAGTGCAATTGATCAATCGAGTTTGTACAATATGAGCTTCTAAAGGTAATCCTGTTATTCCGATATGGACAATTCACAGCAGTTATAGAGACTGCTGGTGAGAGAACAAAAAGGAGAAAGTAGAGAAACTCTTGGCACATGAAGGTAGAGGAGTAGTACAATGAAACGGAAAACAGGTGAGGAAAGACTGAGAGAACTTACTGATCTTGTCACCAAGGTTGGAGCTGCCTTCACTGATGTCTGATGGGAAGCTGTCTACGGATGCAGTGTCAGAAACTGTCTCCGAAACAGACAGGGGGCTATCCTCTGCTGAATTTCCATGAGTCAGCTGGAGAAACACCTATATACAGACATCAAGGTTTATGTTTCTTTTTCTTCACTGTGACTGTAGTTTCTGTGTGTTTAAGCTTACTTCCTCTAGTGTGGTGTCAGAGATGCCATAGCCCCCCAGCTGTAGGTCATCCAGGTTGGCATCCAGCGCAGTCAGTAGGGAGCGATACGAGGAGGCGTTTGATGAGGTGAAAGGGGGCAGTGAGTAGACAACATCGCCCCCCTGGGCCTCTCTCAGTCGAGCTTCAGGTACATGAGCTTGGATAAAGGCCTTAAGTTCAGAACTGTCAATACGCTCAGAGTTTGTCTTTTGAATCTGTAATCAGAAAAACAGAAACTTACTTCTTCCTTCTGTTAGCATCACCCAACATTGCTGCAGTAGTATTAAAGTCTATCCATTTCTGGTCTACCAGAACTGAGAGACACATTTCTTGATAATGTCTGAGAGTTTCTGTCTGAATGTTTCTCCAAAAAAAAAATCTGATTGATAGACTACGAAGCCAAAAGAAATAAAAAGAATACTGAAATCACTGGGTGTAAACACAATTTATAGATGATATATAATTAAAAATACTAAAGTTATTCACTAGTGAAGATGAATAAAAAAACCATCCAACAGGCTGTGCCTGCAGGTGAACATAAAGCATTTCGAAACAGTCTGCAAATCATCATTTGAGTTGACATTCAGGCAAAGTTTCAATGCTTCTGATACATATCTCACTGCTGCAATATATGAAATGCAGCAGAGATAAAAACCAAGGATTTATGTCCACATGAGCGGTCCAGCCCTTCCATAATAATGGATCGTGAAATGTTAGAATTTATATTGGCCAAGATGTGTCTGTGTTAAAATGCATATCAGAGTTTCACAGTTTCTCCCTCGCTGTCGAGATAAAGGTTGCAGCCTACAATCTCTCACCTTTCACTCATGCAAATGTTTTAACATGGAGCACAGACAAAACTGGGATAACTTGCAAATCGTAAGTCTAAAAAAAAAGAATAAAAAGACTTTCATGATTGATTCATTTGGAGGGAGAGAGAGACACCTTTTCAGCTGTAGGATGAAGTTTTGCTTCATGTGGATGCAGTGACTGAACACCTGGGAAGATACGTTACCTTCTTGGTGAGGGTGAGTTTGTAGCCTTGGCCCAGCTTGTCTTTCAGGTCGAATGGCGATCCATAGCATTTCAATCCTCCTCTCTCCAGGAAAGCAATGCGGTCACTTAGAACTTCAGCCTCATCCAGGTGGTGGGTGGACATGATGATGGTGCGCTCTGAAAGGATACACAAACATAAAGACCATCACTCCCACATTTCTGCAGAGGGTATTTTTGGACAATACTAAGAAACTTATTGTATAAATTCAAATAATTCATTTTAAGTAGAATATAAACTGGTAATAATATGTAACAGTAGGTGACAAAGGAAGCTGATTTGGAAATAACTGGCACAAAAAATCTCAATACTGTAACTTCCAACACAAAACAGATTGTAGGATTTTTTTAACACTATAATTGACACTGAAAAATCAGTCAGCCATTACAGCTCCTGTCTCATGAGAGCCTAAAGTCAAGACACGTGGGTTACTTTCATAATAATTATATGCTAAATTGTCGAGAGTGAACTTCCTGCAGGGTTTGCTCTAGGTTCACTGCTTCAGGCAAATAAAAACATTAAAAGTTTTCTTTAGGATCTCTTGTGTCTCTTCGTTGTAACGCTCTCAGTGTAATAAAGTGCAATGCAGTGTGACTGATCACATATATTTTATTTAAGTATTTAAGGAAAACAGGGGTTTTATACTGTAATGTAAGGTATGATGAGACACACAGGGACATAAAACAAATTGCAAAAAATAATTAAATAAGCTATGAAAAATGTCAGACAGCAGAGCTTTTTAATAGCTGATTTTCCAACTGGCTTCTAAAACACCCAAACAAATACAGATTCAGTGTACTACTGCAGGTAATTATATAGTCTCTGGATCTTCAGAAAGCGCACCTAAAGCAGCTTTCATAAATACAAACCAACAATAAAAGCAGCACAGTCACAAATGACACAAAACTGGCATTTAGTAGCCAGTGTCATAAAGTGAACAAATAAAACTGGACCTGTAACATAAAAGTAATGAGAACAATTCTCCATTTAAATTAAAAAGATTATCAGGGGACATTAGGTTTTAGTGGTTAGCATATTTTTTTTTATATTGTGGCATGTGAACCCTGTAATATTTAAACCTCAGATAACCCCGGGGGGGGGGGGGGGGGGGGGGGGGGGTCTGTTGTTCTCTCTGTTACTTGAGTGTGCAGTGTCATGACAAGATTTAGGGTGGCTAGCTAATTTAATGTTTTTCTTTCAGTATATGCAGAACGAAATCAGCCATTTCCACCTGCACGGGATGAGTGCCAGGGAAAAAACTTTTGCTATCATAAAAGCAGAGGTTGAGAGGATAAACTAGGCAAACACAGTTTATTAGAATATTTGATGTGGACAAAAAAAAAGGTAAAAAAAAAAAAAAAAGTTGTTGGTTGTAGAAATAGTGGTCATGTTTTTCAGAGAATGACTTTATACTGACTGCAAAGCCTGGTGGTGGAAATCACATGGTTTGGTGCTCCTTCACTGAGTGTTTGGTGACTAAAATGTGCATTTGCAAAATCCCTTTAGATCAGTGGTTCCAGGGGGGGCCCAGAGTTATCACGGGGGGGGGGGGGCAAGGCTATTTAACTTGGGAGTTTTTACACTGGATGAATTTGTAAAAGTTACGAATAATTACAAAAATTACGATAAATGTACAAAAGAGACTTCAAGTAATAAAAAAAAGAGAACAAACTAAGATGGAACATATCTGTCCCTGCTTGACCAGTAATAATTATCAATGGTGAGTAATAATGAGAATGCAGTCTTTTGCATGTTCCAAAATATTATCATTGAATATAATGAAGTATGAAGCAAAACAAGTTACAACACCACTTGGGTACATTTCATCCTGAACACAAAGAAAAGCCTGCAGGTTACTTTAGAAGTAAACTATCATATATAGAAAAGTTGTTTTACTAAAGCAGCATTGCCTCATAGTAAACTTCACTCACCTATAGTCGTTTGCAGAGATTCCTGGTTTAAAATGTTTTATACTCACACAGAAGAATGGATAATAGTACTGACACGGTTTTAATTATAGTTACCTACAATACAGCCACTAAAACTAAAGAGGCATTTCTTAGTATGTTTCTGGGGGCTCATCATTATTGTTGTTAATGAAAAGGGGGCCCTGCAGAAAAAGTTTGGGAACCACTGCTTTAGATGACCAAGCGGATCTTACAATTGCTTTAAAGCTAAATACAGCTCTGAAGGCTTATTAAATGGCAAAAAGTCAAAGCTAAGATCTAAATTCCAGTTTAATATTGTGAGTTTATTGGAAATAAGCAGCTGTTATAAGAGCTGAGTAGCTGAGACAACTGTCCCAGATGCTGCACTTCCTAACTGCAACATGGGGTGTAGAAAATATTATTGATAGCAGTAATAGCAGCTGTAAGTTCCACAGAGCAGGAAAGTTCTGCTTAGTTTTCACAGTGTTCAGTGTGTGTCTGCAAATCTCACGTTTCTTATGCTGGATCACAATGTCCCAGATGCTGCGCCTGGAGCAGGGATCGACTCCTGTCGTGGGTTCATCCAGAACCACCAAGCGAGAGCCCCCTATGAAGGCGATGGAGATTGACAGCTTGCGTTTCATCCCCCCTGATAAGGCGCCGACCCTCTTGTGTCTGTGAGCGTACATGCCCGTTTCCTCCAGGATCCTGGTGAGAGAGTCAATGAAAAGCATTTAGCACAGAGCTTGTGTACCTTTTAACAGCTTTACAACCTGTCTTCTGATTTGTAGTTTGATCTGTTCCATTAGTTACCCGGGAGGCGTTTCTGAATTTCTAGAACAACAGGCTAGGTACAGCTTCTCGCCAATATATTCACACTTTTTACTGCTCCTCTTGTCATATGAAAACACTCCAAGAGTTTTCAGATGTGACACGGCATAAGATGCAGCAAAATAAAGAATACATTTCCCTTGAACATATTCAAATCTATGAAAGGAGTTCAATTCTGATGAAAAATATGTAAATGACGGTGCACAGAAAAGATTTGCCACCTTTTTCTAGCACACGCAGTAACATCTGTACAACTATGAGAGTTAATGAAATAGTAAAGTGAGACTCATTTCAGGAATATGGGGGTGTAACAATTATTTTCCCAAAGCCTTGAATATGGTCATTATATCTGTTTCCATCTGAAGATTGCTCTGACACCTTCATATTTCCCCTGTGTAACCAGTTATTTTCGTGGGCTACTATTGCTCAGGAAACTCTCACAAGTTGGACACCCATTTTATTTTTATTGGAGGAGCAAGGCAGAGACCGAGCAAAGGACACGTTTTAACGATGCTGTGAAAAAAGGATGGGCTGTAAAAGAAATCATTTTGACAGATAAAACGTTGCCAATATATCACGCATACGCGCTGACATTTTCTTTAAGACATTTTATACATTAGGCGTTATCAAGCTTCCTGCTGGAAGACTGTCTGACCACTCACGTGCGGATTTGTTCGCGTAGTTGCCTGCTGGACCATTGCGGGGCCTTGATCTGGCCGTACAGAAGCAGGTGCTCCTTGACGGTCATGTGATCGAAGAGAACATCATACTGCATGCAGACCCCCAGCTCTTTGCGGACTTTATCGATGTTTGTCTGCATGTCTTTGCCATACACCTCTATGGTGCCTGATGTTGGCGCAAAAAGGCCAGTCAGGAGAGACCTGGAAAAAGAGCAATGTTTTCAAAGTTCACATCAAAATGGACACCAAATCTCTGTGCAATTTTACTTAATATTTTGGAGTCTATTAAATTTATTTTTTTTAAAATTCACTTTTTAATCCCAGAGATATCACAGGATGCAGAAATGGGGCACAGGACATTTTAAATTTTTACTATGAAGCACTTTGGTTCGTTTTGTTGTTGTTTTGGAAAGTGCTTTATAAATACTGTGGTATGGTACAGTAGGCTATGAAATCCCTTTTCTGGTTGCTATTTTCTCAGTTTAGTTATATTTTTTCCCTCCTGCTTCACTCATTACATGTTCCCCTGGATAGAAGCATCAGCAAAATCAGTCCCACTTAAAATGTAAGTGTAAGTGCTCCAGTCAGTGAGGACCCACCAGGCTAATCTCTAACAAGGTGCATTTGCTGTGCCATATTTGAACAAAACAATCTCCCTGTCAGCAGCAGGCTGCTGTGATGATTAAAAAGAGTCACAAATCCAATCTTAAAAGTGCATACATTGCGTATAATTATTCTAATTCATTTGTATTACTTTTAGAACATGCTGTCAAAGTTGCGAAATTAATAAAAAACAGAAAAAGGGGCCAAAAAGATTCCCCACATACATGGTGGTGGTTTTGCCGGCTCCATTGTGACCGAGCAGGGAGGTGACGTGGCCCTCGTAAAAGGAAACATTCAAGTTCTGAATCGCTGCTTGGTCACCGTAGGTTTTTGTGAGACCGTGGAGGGCAACGCCCACTGGGAGCTCCAGATTCTCGCCGGACTGATAGGACAGATTGCTGCGGCCTGAGAAAAACATGGGGAGAGAGGCAAACTGTAAGTCCAACTAAAAGGAAGCGGAGACTGTGCAAAAACAAACAGGAGGGTAAATATAAGGAGGTGTAAGACTACAGAAAATGAAAGACTGAATGTCTGCGTGTGCAATGTTTTTATTTATTTTTTTGTCCTGTACCTTTTCCTTTGTCATCGGGGAAGACAGGTTGGTTTTTCTGCATGATGTTTGCAAAGAAGAGTCCTTTGCTCACACTGCTGTTTGACTGACTGCAACAGCACAGGTCAGCCCAGAAGGAGAGCTTGAAAGGGAAGTACCACGGGGCAGGGATGCCATATTTTCCTAATAGATTAATAAAGTATAAAGAGATTTCACATCCATAAGAAATGAAAACTGTGTAAGAGATAGCCGTAGCACACAGGTCTAAACAGGCTGTGTGATATTAAACAAGCACACACATATCCAAGGAAAGTACAAACACAGAAATTTTGAGATTAGGTGAATAAATGAGGATTTACCTGGGAAGACCATGCGGATGTAAGCCCCGATGATAAAGTACAGGACAGAGTCAATCAGCATGAGCCAGCACAGCCAACCAAATGAGGCTGTGTCTCCAGCGATGGGCGAGGTGTAAGAGTTGCTCCACTGAATTCCTAAACAAGTCAAATTAAATGAGAAGTTTATTCTACTGCCATTCGAGCCAGGATGTCACAATGGTATTGATGGGATGTCCACATGCTCTCACCTTCTCCTTGGGACTCATAGCGAGAAGCATACTGACTAGCGTAGCTGAAACAGGATGGAGAGAACAAACTCTACCGGAAAATCAGACAGAAATGAAACGGGGTTATAACATAAGAAGCTGCAAAAGCAACGTTTAAACAATGCTTCATGCAGTCTTAAAAGATAATAAGATAACAGCTGCTTAACACAAGAGAAGCTTTAGGTGCGTTGCGGTGACTGCACATTTATTCAAATATGAGCTACATGACCTTCATTAATCATCATCAGACGGCAGGAATGGGGAAAAAGGTGATACTCTCACAAGCATAAGGATGCATCACAAACAAGCACAACTGTGTTAAATATATTAATGTTCTTCCACTTTATCAATGCTTGTGATGTTGACAAGTAAATACAGCTGAATGCAGAGGCCACTAGTTACATGTGAGACTGCGTTTATTCAGATTGAGTGATTCCAAATGTAAAATTGTTTTCCAACATGAACATGCCAAGCAACTGTTTTAAAATAAAAAGCAATGCCATCACATTTCTATCATGATTTTTTTTATCTCTCCAGAGCAATCTCCCAAAGCAAATGATATCATTACACAGTACACACTAATTCAATATGTAAGACTAATGGTAAAGAAAGGATTCAGTGTGCTTACCAAGGCGCTCTTCAGGGAAAAGGTTAGATTAGCTTCCAGAGCCATGACCACGATGTAGGGGAAGAAGCAGAGAATGTAGAGGAGGCTTCCGCTCAGGCCCGCAATGAAGGTTTTGTCGAAGAAGGAGCTGATCAGATAACTGAAGGCCAGGATGCTCAAACCATAATCACAGATGTAGAGGAAGATGAGGAACCCGTCACTGTTAGGAAGGATGTTGCCGTACTTCAGCACCAGCGTGAGGATAAAGGTGGTCACCACCAGGTAGGCGGCGCACTCCAAGAACCAGGCGAAGAAATGACTGAGTGGGTTGACTCCCATCATTTTCATGTACTGTGAGGGGGAACAAGGGGGAAAAATGAAGAGAAGGTATTTCTGTTGTCTTGGTAGGGGTTCCTGTACATGTGTGTACATGTGAAGACAATATGGATGTTGCAAGGAAATTCAATTAAACATATGCGGCTGATGAAAACCCCAGAGAGAGAGATTCAACATAATCACCCTGCCAATGTCTAATCAGCAATGATTTGCATTTATTAGTCACTGAGGGTGTCCGATTTGCTCATTTTATCATGGAAAAAATAAAAGAAACACAATGAGCATGCCATAACAGTGAGATTGTCTTTCAAGTTAAGAAATATTACCTCATGCAGCCTCAGCTCTCTCTCATACACCAGCTTTTTCACGAATTCAGCCACAAACAACACCCAGGCTATCATCAGCATGAGAGGGAAGACAAAAGAGATGGCCTCCAGGTACCTGAGGAGTAGAGACAACCGTTGTCAATCAAATTCCCTGCAAACCTAACATCCCAGGCAGATGAAAGGGCCGATCATTCAGTCACTGGTTTGACACAGAGCTAGGTTGACTTGGAGATTTTGACAGCTGCACACTTAACCCTGTATTATTTACAAAAATAACTTCCTCTCTTTTGTATTTTTTCCCCTTCTTTGACCAGTCGTGCCGGGAGCATGATGAATGGGATTTTAGCACTTGCTGTTTTAAATACTGCATACGCATATTTCACTGCGATCTTGTCAGTATTTGCACTACTGACTAATAAATCATGAGGATGGAGAGCGTACGATCATTGTGTCTTTTAGCAGGTCACAAGCCAGCCAGCAAGAGACAGGTACACACTGATGCTTCTTAGATATCAGCCCTCTCCTAAGCAAATATAAACTGAGAGTTTGAGAATGATTTATTAAAAACATTCTTCCAAGATGATGGACAAGTTAATGTCAAACATATTGGGGACTGGATATATTTTAGTGCTGTTCTTTATTAGGTTTATGTAAAGGCTTGGAGGGTGTGTGTGTGTGTGTGTGTGTGTGTGTGTGTGTGTGTGTGTGTGTGTGTGTGTGTGTATAGTATAGGCACAATCTTCAAAAATGAATGCAAGATGATGGTAAATATTCATGCACATGGTGCAGAGCTAATTACAGTGTGACAGGTTCTTGTGAATGACTACTTACTGTCAGTTCCAAGCGGCGAATAAATAATGAGAGAGCATGCATTATTCCACACCAGTGCAGACCCCCCCCCCATCACAGAGACAATGTGTATCCTTTCATGTTTCTGTGCAAGTGTTCATAAATTTAACGTGTATGAGCACATTCGCATGTGTGAGTTGAGGGAACTCACTCATCTCGCAGATGACACGGGTAGGGGAAGGGCTGCAGCTGCACGGCCAGGTCTGTGACTCTCTGTCCAGTTTGCGTTTCAATGATAGCCCGATCAATGTTCTCCTGCAGGTAGATGAACCCCCGGTTGTAGCGCATCGTTTGACTGGCCGAGACGTGCGAATCCTTCACAAAGTAGGGGTCTCGCACTCTGTCAGTACGCATGACATTGTCCATATGCATGCGGATGGTGTAGCTGACATCAGGAGGCAGGGAGGATGAGGAGGATCTAGCCTCTCGTTTCCTGGATGAATCTTTGGGAAGCTTGAAGATCACACCTTGAGGAAACGTTTGAACACATTAACGTTACATTTGAGAAGAATGATTCTGGGTTCAATACCCACATAATGGTCAAAAATAGTGCCTTTTATAGTCATTCATAACTGTAGTCATAGATGTAGGAGAACTTTACACAGCTGTCAATAAATAAAAAACATCAATGTCCACTAAACACCACCAGTCCCGGATAGACAAGCATGCGGGATGTGTTCACTTCACATGAACTTACTTGCATAGAGTTCACGGTTTTTGGCAAGATCCTGAGCCACAGCGTTGAGCTCCTCAGCTGAGTCATAGCCACGGTAACGGTCAAATTTGATGCAGGAGGAGAGTCTCATCATCAGCATAGACAAGGTGGTGACCTTATCAAGGAGGTCTTTGTTCTTATCTAGCATCACTGTCATGTTAGCTGCATAAAAACACACAGCATGCACAATTACACATTACCTACTGTGAGGATTACAGGTACATGTTTAACAAAAAAAGAAAGACTGGTTATCTGTTTTAAGTGAGTACAAGTGTGCATAAAAAATTAGACAACTATGAATGTGTTTAATCAATGAGCAGCTTTATGTGATGAAGGTTCTTCTTGGAAGGTAAAACGACGCATATATCATTCCTGGTCATGATGGGTAAATGACACTTCGCTGCTGCTTAACAGAACAAGATACCTTATGTCTATCGGTGACTCAAGTCACACACACTTAGAAATGAAACTTAGCAGGAAACAGGTACTGTAACTTAGAAATAGCTATTTTTAGACTTTCTAGTCTGTACTTGTAAAAACAGCAGCTCCCTGTACATGAACAGAAATGTATCCCTATGAATCAGCAATCCAACCTACAGCATAGTTCACCTAACAGTGTTGTGAACTCAGGGAAGAAGCTGGAATACCCAGAGAAAACCTTTTATTTAAAAACTCTAGACAGCAAAAAAAAAAAAAAAAAAAAAAAAAAAAAAAAAACCTTCTGGTTGTTGCTTTTTTGTTGTTTAATGTAACACTGAAAACCAAGATGCCACCATGCAAAGTACAGTCATACATAAGTTGTTTATCCTATCTGTCTAAACCTTGAAGTTATCAAAGGCAAAATTATTTACCCTTAGTTATTAGAAAGAATAAAATAAGTTCCAAAGTTTAGTTTTGGGTTTACTGTACCTCATAGAGCCCTTTTCTCTGCCTCCAAGTACATAAACGAAGCCATTATTTGTGTCAGAGTACAGAATGTTCATCCAACTTTTCCCTTAAGTGTCAGTCTAATTTTATCTGTCCAACTGACCTTTGAAAAACCCTTCTTTCGCCATCTCTTGTTCAGGGTTTTCATCTCACATTCTGAAATTCCTGCCACTGTTAAATCTCTTGTTTTGGCTCATTTTACCTGAAATAATGAAGCTGCTCTACAATTTTCCACACCTTAATGTAAGATTTTAAGCACTAAAGCCACATCATCCAACATAACACATGCACATATCAGCTGAAAACAACTCAGTCATGTAAGTACACAACTTAGCAGAAAATTAGCATGAAAATATAGATTAGGTCAGAATTAGTTAACTTTGTTGCTGCGGTGTAAATCTAATGATGGACTGAGAAGAACTCAGAGTTCCTCCTTTTTTAGCTTTGACTGCTATAAATTAAAAAGTCAGTGTAATATGTGTTCTGTGTCTTTGTTCTCTTACAAAAATATTTAAATCTTCTGATAATTTAGTCGATTCAAGAGAATGCATGTCAAAGCAATGCCTTGTGGAAAAAATAAGGGGCATGTATACTTAATTCCAGCAATGACAGACAGAGAAAAGTACATTTATTGCCTTTTGTTCCTTAAAACTTGAGGTGCAAAACCACTTCTTAATTTTGTGGCTATTTCCCAGGTATAAGGTACATATAAAGAAGGGAAAGCCTGGTAGCTGTACTTTACAAAAGGAAAAACTTCAAATGCAAACTTACAGAAGTTGCTGAGCGTCTCTTTCATTGCGTCGACATTGATGTCTGTCTGCATCTCGATGAAATTCTTCACAAAGGAATTGCCGAGGGAATTCTGGCAGAAGACAGACAAGAGAGAAGAAGGAACCATGAACATCACCAGGATTCAGCTGAAATTTACTGAAGACCACTGCAAGCTTTATCTCTAGATTTTTCTCGACGACAGCGAGCCAGCTAGCCGAACCAGATATGAAGAAAGTGGCTGTTTTCATACCTGCAGCATTGGCAAAGTAGTGCCGAGGATCTCAGCAGACTTTAGGATGTACTTGGAGGATTCGATCCAGTCCTCTGAATATTTCCTCAGATTTGCAAAATCCTGCAAGGTGGCATTTGCCTGGGCAGAGATAAGACAAGAAACCAAAATGAGAAATGGCTGGATATAAACACACACCCCAGTGTGTAAAGGCTGCTATATATTGAATACAAAGTCAGACTCAAAACAGAGCCACACAGTAGTCACAGGTGCTGGTGGGAAAATCGAATGGAACAATCGAATATCAGGATTTTTTTTTGCTTCATAATTTTAAAATAGATTTTTTTTTTTTTTTGGTAAAAAAATTTTTTTTTTTTTTCAAATGAATAAAAATAATCCATTATGGAATTTTTTGTCATTTTTATGTTTTTATTGATCTGTTTACTTGCATTCTTGGGCGTTATACCAGCAGAATGATGGTGTGGCTACTGTGTTGGTTTTTCCTAAGTGGAATTTTAAAAAAAATAACTAGCAAAAAAAAGTTTTCTACTTTTTTCTTTTGTTTTTTGTTTTTTTTTTAGTCGACAAAAATCAACAATGTCAAAGAATTGTGAGAATTGCAATTTAAATCAAATCGGCACCAAAAAAAAATCAGAATTGAATCAAATCGGGACAAAAGCAAATCATCACAGCCCTAATAAATATACTGTGTGTGTATGTCTTGTGCAGCATCAGAGCTTTTGTTTGCCACATGTCAGTGTGGTAGTGGATAGGCTAAAGAAGTACACATGACCTGGAGATTAAAAAAAAAGGAGTGAAAATGGAAAAAAGTGACAGTAAATTGAGAGATTTGGGAGAAATTTAATTTAAACTTTATAACTAAAGGTTCAGGAAGCCACTTTGTTAAGAAGTAGAATATATCAGAAAAGTTAAGAGTAAAGTTAGTATAACTGCAGATAGTCCTAAATTAGTGAGTAAACCTGCACACTGCTTTAGGAAAGAAATGAAGCACTCAGTCAGTCATGGTTCTTGAAGTTGCTTTTATAACATATTACATTTTTATATTTTTATATATATATAAGTGTAGAGAAACTAACTTTTTTAAGTGTGCATTTATTCTTTATGTACTGTATACCTGTATATAGTATATACAGGTATACAGAACATATATTTATGTACTGTATACTGTATACTGTATACCTTCTCCATGATGGCTCTGGTTGCGGGTGTGTCAGGTGTGTAGAGGATGTGTCCCATCAGCATTGGTTTGAGGAAGGCCCAGGCAATCGCTCCTCCGGTAGTATTTACCATGTCCAGGTACATATTCATGCAGAAGGGAGCTGGTCAAGAAAAAAGCAGAGATCTTAGAAACGAAGTCGTCACAATAATAAAGTTATTGGTAATATTACATTTTGTCTGGCACACGAGTGGAATATTTCCCTTCACTATTACACTGTTGTGTGTTGCTGTCACAAACATAAAATTCACTTTTTTTGTGGGGAAAAAAAAACTTTCGACGTGCAAAATCTCTGTTTCTGTAAATTGTTAAAATGGAGGATGAGTTGATCTTCAAAAATATGAATGTGTTAAATTACGTAACTATTTGGGGTTGTTATGAGCTGCGTTTGCAGCTATTTCTGCAAAAGCATTTCCTCCTTCCTCACTACATGCTACACCATTAAAAGTTTGCAAAGAACAAGCCTGCTGTGTTTAAGCGAAAACACTGAAGTTAAAGTAGAAACAGATTATGTCTGTAGGTGACATAAACAAAGGTATGTTCGGGGGAAACAAAATCACCTGTAATCATTAAACAAAAGGGTGGATCCATGATGCTTTTGGATTAAACTGTAGCAAGTGACACTGGGAGCGTTTTTGCTGCTAGAGGGGCTGATGCACTGCAGCTCCAATTTAGAAAAGGACAAAACTGGACAATATCTTTCAATTATATTTATGAATGCTACTGAAAACAATAAATACTTATAATGAACAAATGAATAGTTTAATAAATAAATAAAAACAGGTGAAAACCACAGGATATCAAGGCTTACATGTGTCCTCCATCAAACTTACTGGCATTTCGTGGAATCTTGAACCTCTCAATCATGTCCTCCCTCTGCTGGTTGTCTGGGTACGAAGGGCTTGAATTGTCCATGTCAGGGAGTTTGGAGATCCCAAACAGAGCCAGGATCCCGTTGCTACACAAAGCACGGGAGAGGGTCACGAATGTCGCTCGGCTCGAGACGCTGGCTTTCTGCCCTCTCGTCATCTGAGGGAAAGGAAGATGAACGCATTTTAACAAATCATGCTTTTTGCATTTTATAAAATTCACGACTAAGAAAAATGAGGTTTTGTGAAACGCCTGGATGTTGCTTCAGCAGTCACAGGTGTCTATTTGAAGTGTTGAGGTTGGGTGTCAACACAGAAATAAACAGAGAAATAATACACTGAAAGTAAAACGGAAAACACAAACTTGTTGAAATTCGTTGTTGGCTCCCAGGTTGAGGTCTTGGATGGAGAGCAGGTAGCTCTGCAGCTGACTGACAACAGGAAGGATCTTCTTCATCATGTCTGTTAGAATCTCAGCCACATGTAGAACAACACCCACCAGGCTCTGCGTTTCCTCAGTCAACACCATCTGCATGAAGGAGATGGATATCATGTCAGGGATGGCACTTTCCTCCATTCAACAAGCATACTTGGCACCTGCCTCCATCAAATATTGCTTTACACTGAAGATCTTAAGAGCAATTTATCAAATGCCCTCTAATTCATAGGGATCAATTATGCAAAAAGCCCATTTTTTTAAATATATATTTTCAGATAAACTAATTGTTCCTACCTCAGCAAGACTTTTATCTCAATCTAATTTTATGTTTGAGTCACTGTGGGAGGCAAATGTGTTCTCTTTATGTTACATATAAAAGAAATAATTCAACATATATAAAGGACAAAGAGCTTATCTTAGCAAAGAAGAAATCTGTCATACAAAGGCCTCTGTGTAATCTTCATACATAAAGTGTTTTGTGACAGTACAAAAGAAACAATGTCTTGTCCCTCACAGGATAAAGTGTGTTCAGAGAATTCACACACATGCTGTTCTTATGCATAAAAAAAAAAAAAACTAAAACATTTATCAAAAGACTTAAAACCTTACCCTGTAGATAAGTTTCTCCATGTTCACATGCTCGGCCATTAGCAGTGAAAACATGTACCAGTCTTCAGCAGACATGGAGCAGAAGGTCTTCAGGATGATCACATCTGTCTGTTTCAGCTTGCTGTATGCTGTGGCGTTGCAGTAATGCATGTTCGTAAACCAGGACAGGATCTGTTTAAAAAGAAAAAAAAAAAAAAGGCATGATAAGACATCTGGAAATGGGCTATATTGCCAACAAGGAGCAGAGTGTGTGATGTGCAAACAGACATGAGTACTCATAATAACACAGTTCTCTCTTCCTTTGGTTTTAAATCTCTGCACTGGTGTGGATTTGTGGAATATGTTTGGTGGGAGTTCTCATGGCTGTAAAACTGGATAAAGTAACAATGCAAAGACTCAGGATGCAGAAACAAAAAAAAGTGTCAAACAGACTTCACTTGTAAACATGCATTGAAAACGTGTTTGTGCTTATTTACAAGACGTGTGTGAGTCATGCAGGATAGGCACAACCACTCAGTGGTCTAATGTTGTTAGTTTACTCACGTGTCATGTGCAGCTGACAAACTCTATTTAAGTGATTTCCTCCATGTTTTTGGCTACATAACCAGCAGTGCAGAAGCAAAGCCACAAAGAGGGCAGCCTTTAGTCTGCTCTGTGGTACAACTGCTCAGAAGAAATGGGCCATGCACAGAGGACAACCGCAGAGTGATTTTGATTAAACTCGCAATTCTGTTCATTACACTCAAAAGGAAAAGGGCTATTTTTCAGTATAACTGGAAGTTACAAGAAGTACGCACCAATAACAGCAGTCTTATGAAACACTGAAGTCACATGCAGTAAGAGAGAACATCCAGGCTATATCTCACCTCTAAATTGTTATTTGGGAGCGCGGTATCCATCAGCAGGTTAAGGGCTAAAGGATCGAAATCCATATTTTTCTGGACATCCAAAACAAAGGCTGTTCTGTTCCTCAGCATATCTCCGATTGTCACCACTCCTGGAAAATAATGGGATCGAAGTGTAAGGCAAGTATTGCTTCTCTTTTTCTGTATATAGTATATATTGGATGTAGATTTCTAAATAAATCAATTTTATTTTTTTAGCTTTTATTAAGACTTATATATTTTTTTAAAAATCCTTAACAAAAAAAAAAGGGAAACTATTTTAGCTGTAACGGTACATTTAAAGTCTGAGGAGGTACACAGCTGATCTGCAGCAAGTGATATTCTGACAGCCAGAGACAACAAGTTAATGTTTGTATGACATCCGCAAAACATAAAACAACGTGACAGCAGGGAAACAGAATCAAGTTGTTACTGTGATTAAATTAGAAACCAGGGATAAATGAGCAAAATGAGCTTAAAGCTTTTTGAAATCAGCAGTCTGCTGTTCAGGGAAAAAAGTCTGCTCATTTGGACCTACAGTGAATAATCAGCATTTTTTTAATACAGAAGAGGACCCAAAGTTTTCTACTGTAACTCTTTACATTGGAATAAATCATTTTGGATCTCAGATAATTAGAATAATGTGTCATTTTTCAATGGATGGATGGATGGATGGATGGTAAAAAAAACTCACCTGGAGAAGTGAAGTTTAGGTCGAGGGAGCTCAGGATGCTGGTATTAAAGCCCATACCTTGACTGAACACAGATGTCCTGTCAAACACACAAATATGAACAGTAACTAAAAGTTGATATAGGCAGTGTACTTAGTAAAAACCTAGACAACGGTTACACCAGCATTCTTTTTACATCATAATACTAAAGTTAGTTGACTGTTAAAAAAAAAAAAAATTGCATACCAGTTTGTCTGGACATTGTAGCTCATGGGGTCTCCGATCACAGCCTGGAAGATGATGTCATACACAGCGCTTCCGTTCAGAAGCAAACCCTCTGCCAAGATTTGGATGCCGGGCAGAATAGTGTGACAGAGCTGCCCGGGTTCAGTGGATAAGATCCCCAACACCACGGACCCAGACTTTGTGTTCTCCAAAGTACACACCTGCAACACACGGATCATTCATAAAAGCAACCAAATGGAGTTTCTGACTTTGTTTACCAATTAAATATGAAAAAACATTAGATACATTTGCATTCATAGCAATATTTCTATTTAAACAAGACACTGACATAAAAACATGTCTTTTCTGACCACCTTACACCAAATAAAGTCATATTTGAATGGAGCGTTAATCCAATTAAGTCGTTCCGATTATGCCCATCTCAGCTGCATTAAATGTCTGCATGGTATGATTCTTCTTATGTGAAAGCAAAGAATGTTGTTTTTAGTCTTTTTTTAAATTATCTATTTTACCTTTTTCAAATAAAATAATCCTGCAAATAAAAGTGTCAAGATCAATGCACAGACCTGGGTTCTCAGGTGGGGTAGCAGCTCTTTGAACTGTGGGTCCGTTGGGCTGATCTGCAGAAGCCCAGCAACCGTTTGGCCAGTCTGCTGCATGAGAATCAGGTTCTCTGTGATGGGCGGGAGAAGCAGGGAGACAGTGGGTTAAGAAAGATGCAACTGTATGAGCATGCAGAATCTAAACGAGTTGGGTCTACAAGGTGACAGAATAACATGACATCCCACTGGGCTTCATTACGACTTGCACCATTATGGGGCTGCATCATCAAGCATCGAGCAGCAAATGATGTGCTTAAAGTGAAGCCCTGTGTAGGTCTGATGGGGCCAGAAGGGCCTGCCGCAATAGATGCTGTCATGCATTAAAACACATTTGACAAGCACTAAGAAAGGCACCACCTCAGGGTGCAAGATGTGATGACAGAATATTTAATTAGTCCAAAATTAGACAATGGTAATGTTTAATCTCTGGCTGCGCAACACCTTGAGGCCTTTGCAATTACAACAGTTTGCTGTGTGTTAGTGTTTGTGTGTGGGGAATATGAGCAGGGGTTTCAGAGCAGTGAAGCTGCTTACAAAGTGATTCTATGCAGTAAAAACATTATCACGCAAGCACAGACGCAAATTAAAAGGAGGTCAGAGATGTCCACTTGTGTGAGTGCAAGGGTAGACGTTTAGCGAGGGCGGACAGGATAAGTGATTGAATTCTACTTTGCTAATGAGATTTAAAAAGGTGCTGAGTGGCTTTCTGCTGGAGAAGGGCCATATGGCCTTCGGGCTCTTTGGGAGCTCAAGCTAAGCTGGTGTGAAGTCTGATTCCTCATATCTCCAGAATGAATATTTGCAACGCTATAATCATGTATACAGTCACCGCAGCATTAACAAAAGGTTTGCAATAGCTATAAATTGCAGCGTGGCTCTGTTCCAAGCTGTGTGACTGCTTAATGGCAGACTGTACTTATGCATTCATACTGTCACAGCAGGTATGCAAATACAAGCTGCAGCATCAGTGAGTGCACTACAGTGCGGCAACAATTAGACGAAGCAGAAGGTAGTGGAGTGGAGTGGAGTCAGAAGGTAAATTAGCCTTTCAGTTGACTTATGAGTACACATTTCTCATTTGGAAAAAAAAAAAACACAGGATGAAAAAGCCTATAACCTTCCAAATTGAGCCTAAAGAGACAGAAGATCTGAGCTGTTAAACAACCCAGATTATGTTGATTTGCAAAAACATTGTCTTACTTGTGGGGTGTCTACTAGAATAAGTTTATATCTTTTTGTGTTTAACGAAATGTTCACTTTTCTTCTTATGAGCCAGATTAATTCCCCACCTCTTGTTAGTCTTTTTAAAATGACCCAATCCAGCTAAGTGTCTCTTTGAGCATCCTCCTTTACAGCCGAGTCTGCTCTGAATGGTCAGTTGATTGAGCCAAGAAAAGGCTGAATGCAAAGCCTGGTTGAGGTTTCAAACGAGTCAATCTGCAGCATTAACCAAACATCTCTCATCGTTATGGAATCAAGCAAAGGAAGAAAAACCTGGATGGCAAATGATCTGCTTCAGGCAGTTTTAACCAAGTGTGCTCAGTGGGAGAAAATACCTTCCTCTGATATGGACTTTGAGCTCATACACTCTGCAGATCTTTTTTTATGCACTAAAAAAAACTATATGGAACTGTGATGGAAAACTATCAAATTCCCTTTTTAAATTACCTTGAGATTCGCTGGCTAGGGCTCTGGTGATATTTTTAATCTCTGAGGAGAATGGAAAGCCATCAGGAAGCATATCAGCAGCATTCATCAGGAGATCCATTGGTGGCCTGTGAAAAATTCAACATGGAAGATGTATGAAACAGTGGACAAAATAATAGTGTTCTATAAGGCAAACAGGCTGTTTCTCTTTGCCAAGGCAAAATTAGATCCTATAAAAGATGCAAATTTTTTCCCTGCTGATTCCTAAAGCCTCATTTTAGAGATTGAGACTTACATCTGAAGCAAAATGGGGTGAGTGAGGAAGGAGAACATCCCAAGGGCAGCATCAATGGTTGCCTCTCGGGAAGCATTCAAGCCCCATGGCATATCACTTGTAGCTCCCTTAAGCACAACACTCAGATCTGGATTGGCAAAGAGCACATGCGCTGTCTCCATCATTTCTGTTGTGGTTGGAGGGACGGAGAGGGCTCTGAACATGGTCGGGTAGTCGATGTAGAACAAGTCTATGAAATCATCCATGGGCTCTCTTGTCATCATCAATGACAGATCGCGTCTTTGCCTGGTCCTCCCATGGTGGTGACCACCATCCATTTCCTGTAACATAAGTTGCGTGGGCATGTTTGGCAAAAGACCACCAGTGCTTACCAACTGTCTGAACATTGCAATAATGTTTCCAG
Organism: Telmatherina bonti; assembly: GCF_933228915.1. Taxonomy (NCBI): domain Eukaryota; kingdom Metazoa; phylum Chordata; class Actinopteri; order Atheriniformes; family Telmatherinidae; genus Telmatherina; species Telmatherina bonti. Next base: position 22,827,538 of record NC_136613.1, on the reverse strand, counting down.
CAAGGTCTTGGTACAGTTCTGCATCCGCTGGCATCATCACATTCATCTCTTTTAGGACAGACAGCAGAGGCGTGATGATGTCATATGTTCGGAGTAGAGTCTGACTCAGGAGGTCCAATCCAAACGCTTGTGTTGAGGTCAGCCAAACAGACATCTCAACCAAGTTCTCCACCATCAGGTTTGTGTTGTTGGATGTCAGAAATTGTTCCAGGGCTTGATAAACCATCGGCGAATCTCCAAATAACTTCATGTTGATCATCAGTTTGGCCACTTCCTTCATTATGTCCGTAAAAACAGTCCCGTTAAGCTCTGCCCTGTTTTCCCCCATCAGAGAGAAAATGCCATCTGAGGTGATGTTTGCTGATGTTAGGAAGATCATCGCTGCTTCTCTGAAGAGATTTTGGGATATGCTGCTGATTGGAATGAGGTGATAGTTGTTCAGGATGTGGCTCACTGCTTTTATGGATGCTTCGGTATAAGGCTGCAGGAAAGGAGCCACTCCAAGCAGCTCATCTGAGAGCTGCTTAATGGAAGACAAACTGCAGAAAAGAGAAATTTAGTGAATGTCAGGATATTATATTAGAAAACTATTCCACGTAAAAATACATACATGCATTATCAATATCAATTAAAAACTGTGAGATGGCTGTGTGACCTAAAGCACTCATAAAGAGAGTCAAGATTGCTTTTCTCGAACAGCTTAAAGGCTTTGCAGCCATGTTTTTGATCCATTTCCTCAATGCAATGACCCCTAAGACTTATCATTTTTCAGAATTGGAAGGAAGGGATATTTCCTCATCACTACCCTTCATGCCAGCTCACACCATTTTATCCTCGGTAATAGACTAAGGAGTCTTTCCCCTGTGATCACTGATCTATACCTCATGTGGTAAGACCTGATTGATTCCACGCGATATGCAGAATGTGATCCTCATCACCATGCCCGCCTCATTATTGCAGTTGGCATAAAAAGGGAAATCAATTTTAAGAGGATGTCTCGGCGAGCTGAATCATAGTTGAGCTGCAATCGGTTCAAGCTTGCCTGTTTTCAGGCAGACTTGCATTAAATTAATCAATCTGAATGCAAATGTGAACACTGCAGTTCCTTGTGTAATTATGTGTGAATCAAATTGGTTTGACTGGTGCATTTGGTTAATGGGGTAACAACAAATGGAGTGATAAGGTCATGGGGAGTTCATGTAGGCTTTAGGTGCAGCAGTGTCGACGGGTCTGCACGGAAATGTAATTAACTGAACAGAATTAGATGGAAAAGTAGAGAAAAGTTCCACCGTCACATGAAATGCTGCCATCTAAGCTTTATTTTCAATGGGTTTTCTTTTGGGGGGGGAAGCTCCACAGCACATTCGTCATCGGGTTTTGATGGTCTTTCTGATTTAGTAGGGCCTTTGTAAGAACAAGGTCTTTATATGATGGCTTTCTGAGTGTTTTTGCTGCAACTGTCCTTTCATTTTAATTCATTGTTGCCATAAAAAGCACTTGTCATCTGTGAGGGTTTTGAAAATCTAATGAAATCATTTGATGTGATATCTTGTCAATAATCATTGAATCAGATTGATTTGGGATGCCAGTTTCAGAAACAAACACATTTTTTTTGTGATTTCCTTTTGAGCATATGACTCATACCCAGAATAAAGAACACACTATGACATAATCCAATTGTAGCTGACCTGCTTTGCAACTGCATGTCCTGTAGCTGCTTGTACCAGTAAGCCTGTGCCTCGGGGCTTAAAGACTGGCCTGCCAGACCAGACAACTGACTGGAGAAAGTGACGATGAACTGCTGTATCACAAGTGTTTGGTTGATGTTGACTTGGTAGAGAGACTGCACTGTTCTGACAATCCTGTCAGCTGCAGCACTCGCAGTCATAGGTCCCACACCCATGTGCTGTACAGACATGGAGGAGAAATTTCCAGTTAGCAAACACTTGTTTTCTCTAAGTGTCAATGCTGCCACCAAGTGGTGAGGCTGCTGCTTGTATAATACTTTAAACAGGGTTTGGTTGTTCTTTTTTTTTTTTTTTTTTTTTTTTTTTTTTGCACGTATGTTGCAACAAAAATGGCATCTTAACAAATATATTTGTTTGTAGTTTCCTGCTTATTCTACCATTCACTCACACTCATGCTCAGTTGAGAGTAGACAGTCTGGGATTCAGCAAAGGCCTCTAGAACAGGTTGCAGGCTAATGTCGCACCACATAGACAATGTTGCAGGGTTTAACCCTGCTGCTTGTCCAACTGGCTCCCATGCTTTCAATGCATCTCTGCAGACAAATGTCCCATTTGCCTGGAGGGAAACAAAGAGACAAACATCATATCATATATCATACAGTATGCACAGAAAAAACAGTACAGTTATGTTTAAATGCATGTGTAAATATGCATTTACACATGCATTTAAATGCATGTTATGTGTAAATGCACAGATAAAATTAGACAGTCAGACACAAAAGGCGAGGACATATGAGACACAACCTAATAGCTTTCTTTTATCAGTTTACAAAGAAACAAAGAAAAGTCTACAAGTCTCACGCAGGTATCGTTTCTTCCCATTAAGTTAAAACACACCCACATGCAGTGTGTATGCAACACTGCTTTATCAGGCAGCTTTTGTCAGATCAGAAATCTATGGAAAGTATCAGCAAGATCACAAGGAAGACAAAACAAGGATTTTCAAAGTATTCTGAACTTTTTAAGATTGTGCGTCAGAGTGGAGATAAATGAGAAAAGTCATTACAGGTATTAATTTAAATGGAAAATTTTATAGATTATAGCAGAATGAGGAAAATTAAACAATTATTAAATGTATATCAACAGTAATATATTCTATTTTGCCAATACATGAAAAGTTCACACTCATATATCATCAATAATCAGCATATAGACATTAGCTTGAAAGTATGTTTACAGTAGGTAAAGCTGGGCTAGTTTGTATTTTTTATGTTGAGCTAACTTAGCTAAGAAGTAGCATTTTGGGGCTTTGAGTACCCAAATTAATACATGGGTATTTAATGTAATTTATGGTAAATTTATTATTGAAGCAAGAAAAGAAGAACAATCATATTAAAAAATATGGCTTTACTATTGTATATTGATACAATAGTAAAGCCATATTTAATAGAATTATGTATTTCAGTGATGTATTTGGAATATCATCCAAGTGAAAAAAATTGATAATAGAAAAAAAGAAAAGAAGAAAAAAAAACAACCTGACTTAATCACAATCACCCAAACAACTTTGCACAACTCACTCCTTCACCATGCACTGCAGTACATTTTGATACAATATGAGCAATGAATAATGAAAGAAAAACATCCCCAGCCTAAAAACAGATCATGCAGTTCAAAGAGTTAACTAGTCAAGCCATTCCGACATGCCATTTGTGTCATGGCATGAAAATGTTGTCTGTCTACAAGTCTACATAAAGGTAAGTTAATGAGCGCATACCTCTAGAGAAAGATAGAACATGCAGATTAAGGCAGAAAGAAAAACACAGTTTTATTTATCTAGCGTGTTTGGAAATTGTTGATAACTGGACGTGTTTCTATAAAAAGAAACTGCTTTTGTGAAGTGCAAAAGTGCATGACAACTTTTGTGAGGACATAGCTTTGTTCTTCACTCTTCCTCAAACACTCACACACACCTACATACCCACATGTACAGTGTCAGTAAATGCCTGTGAAGAGAGACACATACATAATGAAACATTATGTACAAATGCATGTTGACAAACCTCCTGAGCTGCTTCAATCGTTTGTTCAATAGCATGCTGCATTCCCTCGGACAGCTCAGACAAGTTAAAATGACTGGTGTTAAAAGACAGCACAATCTCCCTCATCAGGGTCACCGTGGGCAACTGAAGGCTCATGATCAACACTAAAAAGAAGCAAAAGAAATGACAAATTACCATTAGGCACTAATATGAAAAACTGAAAACTAGTGCACTCAGAAAGTTTTCACTCTTTTAAGTTTCAAAAGTTCTGTTACATCGCAGACATATCACAATAGAGAAGAGGCGTCCAGAGGAGATGTGTTTAAAAAAAAACTAAAGCTTGGTTTTACTTTGTCACTTTAAAGTAGTATGTGTAGTTTGCTTTGTATAAAATGGGGACAAAAGACCCAGTGGAACAATTGCTACCTTCTTCTCGTCTTGACTGCAAATTGTTTGCTATATTTGCACTGTGTTAATATATGCTTTCTCCTGTTTTGTCTGACAGCAAGGTTATGCAAAAAGCAAAAAGCTGAATTTCATTAACTTGCTGGAGTACATGGATTTACTGAAATTGTTAAGCTATTTAATTCAGAATGTTTTCTATCGCTATAAATCCAGGAAGAAAAAATAAATAAATTTAAAAAAAAAAAAATAAATAAAAATATATACATATATATGTGTGTATATATATATATATATATATATATATATATATATATATATATATATATATATATATATAATATATATATATATATATATATTTTTTTTTTTAAATATATATATATATATATATATATATATATATATATATATATATATATGTATATATTTTTTATTATTATTATTTTATACCCAATCATATTGCCAATTGACCTGATTAGTGCTGATTGGTCTTCCAGGTGTTTGCTGTATGCTTAAATGACTTTTTCCAGCCTCTAATAGGTTCTTGTCCCAACTTTTTTGGGATTTGTTGACACCATGAAATTTTGAATGAGCATATTTTTCCTTAATATCATACAATTTCTCAGTTTAAACTATTGACCTGTGATTTATGTTGTATTCTGAATAAAATATTAGAAGTTGGCACCTCCACATCATTGCATTCAGTTTTTATTCACAATTTCTAAAGTGTCCCAACTTTTTTGGAATCCGGTTGTACATATATATATATATATATATATATATATATATATATATATATATATATATATATATATATATATATATATATATACACATATACATACGTATATGTAATAACATTGTCCTTAAACAAAAATATGTACGTATGTAAAAGAGTTGCTAGACCACTGCAATTTAGTTCTACTTTTTACAATCGCGATAAAGCCTATACTGTTATATTCTATTCTTTTTATCCTCCTAATTCTCACCATTTTCTGCTTGGATGTTGTTCACCACACTTCCCATTGCTTTCTCAAACAGAGGCAAAACAGATATGGTGCTGTTCCATAGCTCTGTCTCTTCAAGTGCTGACAACAGAGCTCCCAACATCTGTTCAAGTCTGTGACAAAACACATTATTTGGTTTGAGGCAATCACAGAACTGAACTGCAGCATTTATCATGGGCCACAACACTGCAGTAAACAATGTACTACGGCATGCCACTTACTTTGAACAAAGGGTGTAATAGCACTAAGTAATTACTTTTTGGTTGTTTTCATCATCCTTTTTGATTGAACTTACTTGTCCCATGTGACTCGGTCTGCCTTCCCTGTCATCACCTGCTCTATGACTGGAACAAGATGACTTAGAACCTCCAGAGAAGGAACATGTGAGCCTGTGTCTCCCGTAACAAGTTGCCAAAGCATGCTGGTGAGTTTGCCAATCTGCCAGTGAGAAATGAACAATTTGGGAAGCAAATTACTGACTTTGTGTGATTTAATGGAAAACCTCAAATGCAGGCCTGTTTCATTCATAAATGAATAAACAATGTGAATGAACAGTGAATAAAAAAAATCACACAAAACATTTTTTGCCTTATTTCACTGCATATATAATGATATAATAAATAATGAATTATATTATATTTAAGTGTCTTCACGTTTAATTATTAATGTAATATTCCTATCGTTATTCCATTTACCTCGCATTGCAATAGCATGTTACATTGTGGACAATGAAATTTCTGCGATCTACCCACCCAAAGACACTTAAGAAAGTAAAAATAATCTTTTTAGTTTTACATAGAGGTGTCCAATCATGCATAAACTTTACCTGGCCAATTATTTCTGGCAAAGTTTCAACTGATGCTCCAGCAAAGGTTGCCCAAAGGCTAGAGTTCCCTGGAATCAAAGGAAATATTTTACAAATAAATTGATATTCACAGTTAACACCCAACACGCAAACACAATCATTTGATCCACTTGCATCCTCCGACAGCCAACGGTCAGGACTGAAATATTACAATGCAACTTTTCTTTTATCATATCTCATTAGAATTCAGCATGTTTGCCACGAGCAGAGGTGACGGGACGCTGACTTGCCTTGACCTGACTCCAAGATGAAGTGTGTGATGTTAATGAGGACAGAGACGTAGGCATGTGCTGTGCTGTTTGATGGCAGGAGGCTCTGGACGATCTTCATCTCATCAAGAATTCTTAAGAAACAAAGCGAATCAATATTTAACATCTGCATGTTTCACCCAAAGGTCATCAAGTCTTATCAGTCATACAGACAACAGAACAGCACGCACTTCATCTCTGTTTCGTTTGAAGTGTCTATAACAATACGAAGATCAACAAAGTATTCTTTCATAACACAGTTTAAAAAAGCCTATTTTATTTTCCTGTTTAATTCCAATCATTATCATAACTGAACAAGCAGTTTAACAGATTGTTTGAGACACTTTTGTGTCGTGGATTGCAACATGATATAAAGTATAATCCCCTTTAGCCATTTAGTCTTTCTAAACTGCAGTCCATTTGAAATTCAAATTAAATACCACACAATGAAGGGCATTACTCATACAACTGCTCTCATTTAAGGGTACATTTTCATTTATTGTTTCATACCATTTAATCACGCTTATCATACTGCATTATACGTCAGGAAGGACCTATTTCACACTAAGCGTTTTGAGTTGCTAAATTCAATTCTGTCTCAGTTTTGAAATACAGCATTATTCCAAACTGATCTACTAGAAAATGACTGTTGGCTGTATCACTCACATTTGATTCCACTTGTCTGGTCCGCCGCCTTTAATTGTGTTCTCAAAATATGCAGTAAGCACTTTGATAACTGCATGCAGGTATTCTTGGAACATTTCTGGCATTAGCTGTTGGACGACTCTCTCAGCTCTCTTTAGGATGTTTAGAGAGATGTTACGTGATGAGGCGAAACTCATGTTTGGATTGACAATAAGATTCAGTGAATCTTGAAACATTTCCAGGATATCCTCCTGTAGAGGAGGCGGGAGGGGGTCTGTGACTATGTTCAGGATTTGCAATGCACTTTGTAGTCCTTCTGCAATGGCAGCTACAAAGTGTTCGCTCTGTAGGCCGCCGGTTTGCTCTGCCACCATTAGGACTTTGTTCAGGGACTGGGTGATGTTGCTTATCATGGAAAGGTAGGCCAGCTGATCAGGACTGAGGAAAGGAACCATTGTTTTCAGAAACTGATGGATGTCATGCACAGGGGTGGATGCAGTCATGGAGGAGTTTCCCCATTGGAGCATACTATCGATGAGCATTGGGATGTTGGCATCTTTCATCCATTTGTCTATCAGGCTCAGGTAGAGTTTGATTTGAAACTCGGTTTGGTGCAGAAGAGTTGAGTTGAACAGCTGGTAGCCATCATTATTCTGAAGCTCTAGTATAAACTTCAAGTAGTCCAACAGATGCTGAGTGATTTCAGTTGTTGCAAGGCCGATTTTGGTCACCCCATCGCCATCTATTGGGTACTGGAGGCTGTTCACAAGAGACTCAATCTTGTTACTAACAAACAGAGAAAACTCTGTCTCAGCCAGCTGTATTGTCACTTGCATCTGTGTGATGTGGAAGAAGGGTTGAAGGAGCTCTGATGCTGAACTGTTTCTGGTGATGTTTTCCAGCCTTTTCAAGTACCAACCCACAAGCTCCAGATATACTTTCTGGGCGTGAGTGGGGTCTTTCATCAATGTGGTATTGAGGCTGTTAATTGGGTCCATGTTGGTAACCAGATGTATTAGACCTTCCACCACCCTGATTTCATTCATGACCTCAGGAGTGTTCAGTTGGCTCAGTTGGAGGCTCATCTTGATATTGGACAAGGTGGCATTCAAGGTGTCCATGACAACCATGTCAGGGTCCAAACTGAATTTAATTTGGACGATGTCACTGATAGTTTTGTTGACAATTAGTGGGATCAGAGAGAGGATGGTTGTGTCTTCACTGAGAGCAGGTATGTTTGTTAGAAAACCACTGACTCCATTGACCAATCCCATTACACAATGGGTTATCACCTTTAGGTCATTTTGAGCTTCGAAACATTGCTGAACATTGACAATCTTCATCACATTTGCAATCAGCTCATTCATGTTGGCAGCTCCAGCTAGCGCTGCAACGTCATTCAGCTGCTGAATGGTGAGGTTTGACTGGATCAGAGCACTCTGGACACTGGACACAGTGATGTTTGGTGTAAATATGACCAGTTTGATGAAATGAAGGGCCTGTTTGAATGTTTTCACATAGGCAGCATCATTTGGTGGCAGGAGAAATGAGTAAAAGATGGATGCAATTTCCTCATGTTCCTCTCCCCATGGAGCAGGACTGCTTGGAGCGATTGTAAGAGTGGCATTTCCATTGGCTGAGAGCATCATGTCTGATATCTGATCCAGGAACATGAAGATTTCTGAGATTCCAGCTAAACAGTTTTGACTTTCTGCACAGCTGTATACCTGATGTTGCAGCGCTTTGAAATCCTTCAAAAAAGCAGAAGCATTCTTTTGGAGATCAGCTGGTAGTAAGGCTACAAACTTCCGGAAAACAATCTCCTGGGCAGCATCTGGTCCAGCCCGAGTTAGGTTCTGAACACCTTCTGGAGTGAAGAGATTGAAAAGGTCCTTGGAGATCATGTGGAGGTCAGTGATTTGAGCTGCACTCAGCTGTCCAGTTGGTAACTGGAGATGTCCAATCTTTCGCAGTCGATAAAGAGAAATCATAAACTCCTGAAGCTGCTGTATGTACCCAAGAATGATGTTAGTTGGGTCACCATTTGGGGAATCCATGACTGTCTTTAGAAGCTCCATGGCACTGAGGATGGTTTCTGCAATGCCAGCCGAGGTCTGGTTGGTGAAAGGTCGAATGGCTTCTTTGAGACGAGCCACATCATCCGGATGGAAAGAGCTGGAATAAGTTAGCAGATTGTATGCCATGATGTGTGGGACAGCCAGGGTGAGGTTACCCTCCAAGGAGAGAAACTGCATTATCAACTGTTCCAATTTAGGCATTGTTGGATCTGCCTCATTGAAGGTGAAGATGTTTTGGTTGAGCCTGCCAACCTTTGAAGCGACATCAAGCACCATGGAGGCACTGATGGGGCCCTTGCTGAAGAGCAGAGGCAGGAGTGGAGACAGACCAGTGGACTTTAGCAGGTTATCAATGAATGGAGCCATGGCAGTGGAGTCTGAGGTGTTTTGGTTGGGAATAACTGAGACCGTCTTGACAAAGTCATCCAGCTTAAGCATCAGGTTGGTCAGGTAGTTATAAAGGGCATCTCCACCTTTGATTTCTTGTTTTAAATATGAGGCGGCCTGATGTGAGTATATGTCTCCATACACATGTTGCAACAGACTCACAGCTCCTTTGAGATAACTGAAGAAAAACAATAAAAGTGAGAGAAAAAAAATTATACTTTAAAAAACTGACATGAGAAATGCAGGTGACAAGTGCAAAGAGATGAGAGTTTTGAGCTATTGCCTGCTGTCTGTCTGCTAAATAGTGTTACCTGTGTTCCGCAATCGCTAAAGTAAAGATGATGATCATGTTTTAATCATATTTTTGCCCTCTGACGGATTTTAGCAAAAACTGCTGATCTGAATTTCATTAAACTTCAGAGAGAGGTGGAGTAAGGGGAAAAGAAAAATCAATCTGATTTTCAAAGTGAATGCAAATAACTTTCTTCAGACTAGACATTGTTTTGGCAGAAAAACGGTTTCATGAAGCCAAATCAGGTTGCATGTCATTGAAATGCATTGTGCAGTCTCATTATTGGCCCTGTTCTGCAGACAGAAAAGACCCTGCGGCCTGGCATGAAGAGACCGCATACTTACAACAAACCAAGTCATATCTTAAGCAATAATTATAAATCGTTCTTTTGAGGTTTTGTCTCATTTAACCATTTAATTTTATGTTTAGTTTTTTTGTTTGTTTTTTTTTAAACTATTTCTTTAAGTACAACAACCCAAGTTAATGAGCATCGGTTCAAAGTGCATGATGTGAGTACGCAAAATGGAAAAAAATGCTCATTTCCATCTGCAGTTTCAAGGCTGGTAAGATGACAAAATGAATAATAAGACCAGGCAAGTACAGAATAACACATCATTTGTGACACACAAATTATAATATAACCACAACTACTTCCACCCAATCCCTAACTATTTGGTGAGTTATATATTTAATGGCAGAAGACGACAAGTAAAAAGCATAAAAAAGAAACAAATGACACATAAAAGTATGCCTAAAGTTCTGTCCTTTCATATGTATTGCCAAGAGATGTCTTGGTTTGTTTTTGTTTTATCCACTGGTGGAAAAAAAACAGTTTTTAATATTGCTGTCTTAACAATAAGCCCATCTCCCTGCCCATATTTTATGTGCATATCTCATTCTTGTCAATAAAAATGTATTTTTTAGTACCAATGCACAAATGCCCATAATTATTTCCACATTAAATGAATATTAAAAATATTTGCCACTTACTTGACCAGGACATCTTGACTTGGTGACATCAGAGCGTCTGCCACTGCTTGAACAAACTGGGGCCACTTTAAGGCTGTATTACAATTAACAGCCAAGGTCTGACTGTTAACAGAACCTAAAGGACAAAGTAAAACCAGGTAAAAACCAATTTGGAACTGAATAAGGTATTTCACTGAACTTTGTTATGAATATATCTATTTTTAATGAGAAGAGAAGAGAAGAGAAGAGAAGAGAAGAGAAGAGAAGAGACGAGAAAAGAAGAAAAGAGAAGAGAAGAGAAGAGACGAGACGAGACGAGAAAAGAAGAAAAGAGAAGAGAAGAGAAGAGAAGAGAAGAGAAGAGAAGAGAAGAGAAGAGAAGAGAAGAGAAGAGAAAAGAAAAGAAAAGAAGAGAAAAGAAGAGAAGAAAGGCTGGACTCACAGTTTGCTGGCTCAGTTTCGCCACCAGGCCTGTAGTTCAAAATCCAGTAAATCATGTGGAAGTAGTTCTTCACCTCAGGCCACTGCTCGCTCTCCTCCATTTCCTCTCCAAGCTTTGGCAGGAACAGGAAAACGCTGCAAGCAACACAGAAGGTGAAGCAGTGAAGCAATAACCTAAAATTTAAGGAGAGGCAATGCACCTGCTCTTACACATTTAGTTTCACTTATTTTCTGCTTCTAAATTCTAGTCAAAATGTAGCCAAGTTTGAATGTTGGGGAACCTAATTTCAGGATGTAAATCCTCCAAACACTCTAATTAATTAATAAATCTTTGCTAGTCTTATAATGTCTATATTTAGACCAATCACTGTGGAATGAAACACTATGAGCAAGCTATCAACACTTTGTCAACACCTTTGTTGAAGAGTTCCAATAACATCAAGCGTGCTGTTGTCAGGCATCCAGTTCATCCAGTATGCTCCACCCAGTTCTGTGACCACTCTGTCCACAAAGCCGCCAAACTGTAGACTTTTATTATATAGCTGGTGCCACTCGGATAGAATCATAGGAAGTGTTACATTGACATCTGCTTGACCCATAAGGGTGCTGTACACCTCTTGCATCTGAGGATGGAACAGGAAAGAGAAAGGAGGACTGAAGATAAGCTGACAGCTGAGTCATGTTTATAGAGGTGCATGGCGGGCTGAAATTTTGGCGTCAAGTCTTTAGTATCAGATAAAATACAAAATAGAATGAAACACCTTTGAGGTGGTAATAGAGGTCATGTCAAAGAGAACAACAAAAATCACAAGACAAAAGTACAGGCTAAAATTATTGATGCATTTATTCACAAATGCACTCATTTTCATGTTACCTCTTGAGCCACATGCGTCCAGTCCATCGTCAAAGCTTGCTGCAGAGCAGAGTTGTTTTGGCAAATGATTGATTCCCACACCTCAGTCGTTATGGTCTTGGAGGATAAGAGCCACTCAAAGGGCTCCAGAAGTTCTTTACATTTGTGAGGCTCTGATTCCAGAGTCTAGAGTGTAAAAAAAAAAAAAAAAAAAACATCACTAGGTGAGTGCTTTCTACCTTTATCCTGGTTTTTACAAATGAAATTATTCTATGCTTCATCCTCCTGACAGAAATCAGCCATGTTATCTTAGGCGAGATAAAATGGAAGACAATTAGTTTAGTCAGACATGTAGTATGGGATTCAATTTTCAATTAGATGTTTATATATATATATTTTTTTTTTCTTTTATCTAACAAGGACATAGCATAGCAAAATAAAAGACAACTTCTAACTATGCCAGATTTAGCCAAAGGGTTAATATTTATCTGTAACCCCAGGTCACATCTTACAGAGGCTCCCTGGAACAATAATAATAATAATAATAATAATAATAATAATAATAATAATAATAATAATCTACAAACCAATAATCTAAAACTAAAATTAACATTACTAAAATCTACACACCTGAGATAAAACCACTAAATCACAAAGCAAGACAACCTCTCAGAAAAAAAAGGTGTACACATAAAAACACGGACTAACAATAAGATGGCAGCAGCTGGCAGTATTTTAAATGTTGACAGCTTTGACGCTGACTAGCCACTGTATCAAACAGTACCTAAAATCATGTCTGTGTTGATCCACTCTTGTGAAGCTGTAACAGAAAAGGCTGACTTTCCTAAGACACTTCTCCTTAGTGAAATCATACAAAGACAAAGTTTTGACCAACCATCTTGACCTGAGCTCTAAAAGTAGATTTGAGTCCAACAGAACTGTCTTGACTGTGCACTGTAAATATTCATTGTTGTGAGGTTGCCCGCATTTGGATACTCTATCTTCCCACAGTTTGAACAATAACATGGATGACTCAGCAAAAAAAACAAAAAACAAACCCACAATGTCTTAAAATAAGATTAAAGGTCATAGAAAAAATATTAAAGGGCAAATACATTTAGAGCCCTGAAAGGCAATTAGCATACTTCCATGATAAACTCCATCACGCTCTCCAAGACCCTGGCGATCCAAACTTGTGCCGCAGACTGGTTGGTCATCAGCATGAGATAAGTCAACTGGAGCTCACCAGCATCACTCAGAACATTGCTAATCATTCCTGTTCATATAAAGAACAAATACAAAACAAGACCGAACCACATAAATTCAGAGAAAATGACTTACTGAGCTAAAATCATACAAGTTCATTTTTTAAAAAAAAAAAAAAAAAGAAGGTGACCATTGGACATTCTTCTTTGTTAATGTACACATTGGATTTTTTTTATTTTCTTTTTTTTTTTTTTCTAATGATGTGCACCAGATTTTCTTTGTCTGTGTTTTTGTGTAACACGTGTCAGACTGCAACTGCTTTAATCCTTCTTTGTTTCCAGACCTTCTGTCTTGCTTTCATCATGCCCCTAGAGAAAGGGTGTGACTTTCATCTTTGTTACACAGAATACAATGCGTTTACTTCATGAAAAGATCATAATAGAGATTGTCCAAGAACGTGATGGGAGAGTTGAGTCATGTTCCTGTTACAGAAAATATTGTACCTTGAGGGTTCTTTCCTTTAAGTTCAATGGTTTGTTCTAATGTAACTGAACTTTTACAGTAAATACTTATATAAACATTTGTGAGAAGACAGAATTATGGGATTGAGATTTTTATAGCAGCTGAAAATGAAAATGATTTGACAGATAAATGACTTCCTCATAAGAGACATCACCCTCAACATTCCTATGAAAGTACTTGAAATATTTCTCTGTAGCTTCTGTCTTACCGTCAACAGTGCCCAAAGTAGTCACTGCTGCTTTCATGGACTGGAAGCCAGTTCTGAGGACTCTCTGCACAACCATATCCAATGTAGGCTCAACGCTCACAAGCTCCAATAGTGCATGACCGACTCCCAAAAACCTGCCGAAGCACAAAACCAGTCTTAAACATGAGTACAGACTCTTTACTTAACTCATAAGCACCATGTGTACATATCTCTAATGAGGAAGTCTGATGCACTGAATGAAAAGTTAAAGAGCTAGCAAAGAAAAGATAAAGGAATGATTTTTTTTTAGGATTTATTATATATCTTACAGCTCCTCTTCGATGTTTTGTGGTGGTGTATCTATGCTACGTCGAGATCTCGTGATGTTGGAGCCTCCATGTTCTCCAGAGGTTGAACCTCCCATCAGACTGTGCAGTAGTCCTTTGGCAAAGGAGACATCATGTGCTGCCACGTGCCGACTCCATGCCAGGAGAGCCTGGGAGTAATAAGGTTTATATAAAGAGGAAAAACAAAAGGGAAAAAAAAACCCAGGACATTAATGCAGAAGAATACATTAACTAACCCTCTGTCAGCTTCTATGCCAAAACACAAATTTACTGCTGGATTCACATAACGACTGCCAAATGGTAGACAATAGATGAACTGCTCTTACAGTTCAAAAGAATGGGGAAATGGTATTTTATTCTAACATTTCTAAGCTGTAGCTTATGATCTCTTTTCATTAGAAAAAGAACTCTGCAAGCATTTTAAATATGCCATTAAATACAGTAAGGTCTGATTCAGGATGGATTAGCAATGTAATATTGATTTTAAAGCTTTCACCATGTTTGCATGGTTTGTTATTGGATATATAGTATGATGTCTGCCACTATAGGAAGTATTTGCACATAAATGCATAGCTTTGTTTAACATAAGTGTTTCCAGTCAATATTAAAAACAAAGAGCAGTGCTTTCTCTTCGCACAGCAAGCAGACTGACTCAGGATTGCCACAGGAGTTATGGTCCTGCACGTCCAGCGATAGGGAATGGGTATTACCGAAACATAACAGGGAAACTGTATTTTCCATTCACTGGGAAAGAAACCACGCCTATCTAAAATGAGAAACTTTAGTTCAGAAAAAGAAAAGGCAAAATGAGGATTTTTGTTGGTCTCTGACACAGAATGGACTTGGACTTGTATAGCACCTTTCTAGTCATGCAGACCACTCAAAGCGCTTTACACTACTTGTCACATTCACCCAATCATACACACACTCATTAAACACACTCATACCCCAGCTGGGGGCAGCTTGGGGTTCAGTGTCTTGCCCTAGGACACTTCGGCATTCAGGGAAGCCTGGAATCGATCCCCCAACTTTCCAGTTGAAGGATAACTGCTCTTCCCACTTCAGAACAGAACAGATGGGGGACTACTTCGGGGAGTGGGCGACACCAACCAAAACAGTTCAGCCACAACCAGAACAGATAAGAATCTATATATCAGGAAACCCAATACCTACAGGATTATAATTATGCAGTGTAGAGCAGTAAGTTAAATCATTAATTACTGCTATGGAGCTATGGTTGGGCTGCCACAGATCTATGAAGGAGTTATGGTATCACCAAAAGCAGGCAGTGGAGTAAGGCTATGATAGATGAAACAGTTTTATTCAGGGAAAACAATATTTTCTTTATTGAACCATTACCAGAGGGTAGACAGGCAGTGGATAAAGGTGGGTTTCGGCCCTAAAATGGGATGAAAAAGGGAATAAAACCTATGAGTTGAGATATGTAGCAAAGGCATACACTCAGGCTGAATGTCTAGACTGCTCATTCTTATTTAAATTATGATTTTATTATGTTTTTTGCTATTTTTTTCTGCATTTTACTTCTCTTAATGCATAGTTTGTGTCATCTGTAATGCTTTTAATGTTTTATGCAAAGCACTTGGAATTGTCTTTTGAAATGTGCTATCCAAATAAACTTGCCTTACTCCGAAATATGTTCTCTACTATGTGCACTGATGCAACGATCAGCCCAGCATGACCTTAAGTTGTATGGATGGACGTCACGATTGAGAAAAACATGGAAAAGCCCTAAGTTCTTAATTTGAAATCAGAGAACAGGGAGAAACTGTTGCACAAATTAAATTGATTTATGGCCTAAAACAATCTGGGAGAAACAGGAACATGATGCTTCATGAGTCTAAGCTTGAGAATAAGTTTGTATAACATCAAACAAGTAACTGTATCTACACCAAACTGTAAGCAAAAGGAAAAGGGAAATTGTTGGTATGGGTAGACAATATAGTCGTGGCTGCAAACAATGAAGAGTGCTTCAGAGAAGTCAAAAAGAAACTTTAAAAAATGAAAGATTTAGGGCAACTCTCCCATTTCATTAGGAATGATTTCACTCAAACAGCAGGTACTGTCAAAATGAACCAAGCCAGGCGTGTTAAGAAGATCCCGCAGAGATTAGGCATTTCTGAATATGAAAGCAAAGCTACATCTACTGAAGTAAAATATGATCTCACTCCAGAGGGAAAACAAACAGACCAGAGAAAATACAGAAAGGTTGTTAGCAGTCTTATCTACAATCATGACCTGCATCAGGATGGTGCGATCAGTTCATGGAAATCAAAGAAGCAACAAACAGTGGCCCTGTCAACACAGGAGGCAGAGGATGTGCCGTTGCCAACCACAATCCAGGAATCCCTTAACCTCTCACAAATGCTGAAGGACATGGATCACAGTTTTCAGGATAACTCAACAAAAATTTTCAGAGGACAATCAAGCGAGTATACACCTGGCAAGGAGTCCTGTAAACCTCCAAAGAAGCAGGTCGACATTACAAACCACCTCATGAGATCCAGTTTGTTACAAGGTGACACTGTTCTTTTGTACTGTCCTACTGAAAACATGGTAGCTGACATGTCTGCCACAAAGTCTGCCACAAGCACTAAAAATGAGAGGATTTGTTCAGATATATTTGAACATGAACAAAAATCTGTTTGTAAATGGTTTGGTTGAGATGAGTGACATCATCAAGTGGGGGCAATTTCCTGCTTAAATTTGAAATGTAATGGGACTTCAGTCCCTTCACGCAGCAAATCCACACCAAACCACTTTCAGTAATTACTTTATATTTTAATGTAAATTTAGTTTATTTTTTTTATCTTAATTTATTGATGTCTTATTTTTATTTATAATTTATTGTCATTGAATTTATTTTGATTTTACACAATTGCAAAATTATTTCAGGCATTAAGTGGTAAAACTTTCTTAATAATAAATATAAACTTTCAGGTTTTAAGAGCTGAAATTACATGAAGTGGTTAATCAGGAATAACACATTCTTCTACACATTATTAGCCCATCTGCACCACTGCACTGCCTCTATAGCAAATTGGCACAACATTACAAGTACGAGATCATTCATTCATGTCAAGTTCACTGAGCACATTCACAAAGTAAAGACGGCGTTAGCTAACAGCTTCTGACTGGGAATTATCTAATCAACACATGCATACTGTCATGGCAGCACTAATTAGGCATCCTTCAGGTTTCCGTTCCCCACTGCCTGGGGCTGCAGCTTGTTGCTATGGCCAACAAATTTCATGCAGCCACAGATGAGTCATTTGGTGCACTCAGCAGCATGACACAATGAGATTTTTTTTTTTTTTAAATCATAAAAAGAGAGGGAACTTGCCACTGCTGCACATATATTTATCAGAGAACTGACTCATTCCTGATGCCTATAATTCTCGGTATTGATGGTGATTCAAGATAGGAGCCTACCTGTTTTGCCACCTTGTCAGGGCTGATCCAACTCAGAAGCATGTCTACAGTACCCGTATTGCATGCTAGTGTTAACCATATCGGGTTACTGCTGTTGCCACACAGGTAGAAGTGAACCATCTCTTTGTCCAATGTCAGACCAATAGCCTAGGACAGAAAGACCAGTAAAATTATTAATCACATAATCACGGTCAAATTCTAACTTTTCTGTCTTTCTGGACACGCACCTTAGATACCAACAAAAAGTTTGCATCTAAGTTCGTATTTTCAGTTAATTCAGTATAAAACAGTAGTTCAACACTTTTTTTTAACAAACACAATGTCTCCGTCCTGATTCTGAGTCTGACTTCTAAACTCAAACTGAGAAGTAAATGTAAATCAACAGGGTTTCTTGTTGGAAAGCAAAGCATTGAGACAAGAGAGTGGAAGTTAAACCTACTGAGTCATTAAATAAAAATGTTCTCAAGCATGTGTTTTACTGAACTATGTGATACAGGCGTGTATAAGGGCATATACCTTGTCCAACGGTATTTCAACATCTTGTAGAACTTGTCTCACTATGTCACTCATGGTGTCATTGTGCAACGTGACAACATCGCCAAGGGAAATGGAAACATCTGAGTAGAATAAAGTTGATCAGACAAAGTGATCAGGCATTACAAGTTTGATTTGTCTCATTTCTGCTGCTTGATTCTCAAGAATTGTTATGGTTTTTCTAAAACACCAAAATATCTTTACTGAGATTCAGTATTAAAGTAATCTGAAATCATTAAAAGCAACATCTAAATGAATATTTTCATCGGACAACCATAAAACTGTCAGTGCATAGTTACTTTTTCCAGGCCAGTTCTGAATGTAGTGAATTACGTTGATGGATCCGGCAAGAAGTGTATGAACCGTGGAGAATGAGTCACCAGTTTCAGGGAAATTTCTCTGGATGACTTGCAAGCCACTACAAAAAGCATGAGAAAAGTAAACAGGAAAAAGAGGTAATGACAAATCCATTTTTTATACTCATTCATATTGTATATCTGCCTTCACACGTACACATCAGCACATTACTTTTACACTGTTTCATCTGTAAAATGATGTTACCCCTGTAAGTTTGTGAGTAAGGCTTCAGTGTTGGTCAGCCCTTGGTCAAAGGAGTGAGGAGAGACAAGCTCAGGAAGACCCAGAAGGCTCTCCCACAGTGAAGTCTCATTTTGTAGCTGATCAAATAACATCACCGTCATCCCAACCACTGACAGCATTTCATCTGGTTCTGTCAGCATCAGCTCCGTTAATATCTGACAATCAAAGACAACACCCGAGTCACTGAAAATGCCTGTATTTGTGTGGATTTCCAAAGAAATAAACCTACATGCTGTTTCAAGGTAAACATGGACATACCTGGTTCAGAGTTTGAAGTGTGACTTCAAACACAGTGTTGTTGGTGTTGCAGAAATTGATCACTGCATAACTGAGGGTGTCAGGGGACGTTCTGTTGATCAGGGGCAGAGTCACAGAGCAGATGGCCCGCTTCAAAATGTTCACTGACTCCAACCTTTTGTTCAAGGTTTCCTGCAAAGGAGGATGATTCAAAACTCTACAGTCAATAATCCTTTAAAACAAAGCATTGAACCCACTCAGGCTTCAGCTCTCCATGTTGTAAATAATGACTTAGTTGGTAACATTGTAGATTTTTAGTTTTGACTAATCATGTAAATAACATCATACTATGAGTAAATATTGTGGGGGTTTTTTTGTAATGTACTGTTAATCATCAGCAAAAATCTGTCAAGACTTGTTAAGACTTGGTTTATTTTCAATCACTCCTTAAAGATGCATAATGGTTTATCTTCCATTCATTTTAGTTTAATAGTTCCCACCTGATCATCCAGAGTGGTGTTGATGGAGCTCATAAATGAGATTCTGTTATAGTTTCCTTGGTCCGATGAACCTTTAAAGTAAGAACAGACGGTTAAAGGTCTGCAGAGCACAAAAGATCATGGCAACATCAAATAATATAAGTTAAGTTGGAGGGCCTCTGCTTACTTCTTCAGTGTGAGATACAGCTCATTATCCTTTTTTAAAAGTTATTAATAAGTAAATAGTTGATGAGCTTAGCAGAAAATGTTCCAGCGAGAGGAACAAGCTTACAAGCTTCGCTTTGTTGCTTCGTCATATTGGATACAAACAAAACAGGGATGAATTAAAAGAGCATAAATGGGTCTTTAAGACAACATCTCTGCTAAACTCATTTAGCGATGCATAATGACATTAACGTGAAATCAAAATGCTACTTTAGACCCTTGAAATTGTGCTAATTAAAAGGCATTTATTTTCTACAACCTTCCAATTGTTTTATGTCACATATCAAACCTGTTTTCCAACATTTAGTGTGAAAACAAAAAAGTATTTTCCAGCAAGTGTGTGTGCCATGATCAATTTGCATAATATTTATCTAAAATCACAGTCTGTGAAAGAGAAGAACATACCAAAAATACTTTCCATGAGTTTAAGCAGTTGTGCAGGATCACTGCTGGAGTCATTGGGGAAAGCAAAGTTGAAAAATTCTCCCCCTTTAATCAGAGATGCCAGAGGGGAGGTCTTTGGTAAATCATTAGATCTGTAATACAAATTTAAAAACAATGACATAAAGTTATGAGGGCCTTCTGATGTTTTCATAGAATTTCCCCTAAAAGGGAAAAGTATATCTTGGTTCTCACGGGAGTTCTGAAGGGTAGATCTGCTATGGACAAGGAAAGGGGCATTTAGGAGATTTAGGAGTTCCCTAAGCAGAGGAGAAAATGGTGGACAGAAGGGGCAGGACAGATTTTCTCCAAACACTGGATGATAGTGAATTAATTAAACCCCGCAGACTGGATCGTGCAGGCATCCTGTAGACGGTTGATGTCGTTAGAGATACGCTTACTCGTCCAACCCAACACAATCGCTGCACTGAGGCATTTAGCAACAGCTAAAATGATAAATGATAATACAAAATGGAGTTGCATCAATCCTATTGTCACCAAAAGTGTATTTTTATCTAACTTTTAGGATAATTCAATCACAGTTTTTTAAGTGATGATTCAATGTGGTCCACCACACAGTTTCTGTCTGTTCTCTACTCAGAGTTCTCTGAGAATTTTCTGGAATCACTCGGAAGCTAAGCCACCTTGCTAGGAATTTTTAGGCAAAGTTAAGAGCACTCTGAGAGGAATTTCAGAATCTTTAGGAATAAAACTCCCAGTCTGAAAGGATTTCTCACAAAGGTACCCTTCCTGTAAACCACTCAAAGTTAATGGTGAAATGCTGTATTGTACTGAAACAGACCAGTGAAGACCAGTAGCTGAAACTACCGTAAATAAATTAACTAATTCCTTGATTACATTAAAGGTTATAATTCAAAGGAAGAAGTAAAGAAACAGACTTTTAAATCCAATATCCTTAGTTTACAAGATTGTAAGGATATTGTTAGTTCTTCTGCTCATCTCAAAACATTTTAGACTATTTCAAATCTGCACTTTTTACAATCTTATAACTTCCTTCATCCTTTCTGACCATTCAACTACAGTTCTTTTCATGATACTTCCGGTCCTTCTAGTTTATCTGACACTTTCTAAGAGCTGGTTCTCATATTACCAGAACACATTCTCAACCCCAATTGCCGTGACAAGAAATACAAGCTAATCAATACCTGAGGCAAAGAGCAACCTCTAACTTTAATATTTCTACCACTGTGCCTCACAGTTGGTATTAGGTTTCTTCGAAGAAAAAGGAACATCTTTTCATTTTAACCAGTTTGTCTGCTATCGCGAGCAAACAACTAGTTTTTATTTGTCTGTTCAGAGCAGCTCATTCAACAGAGGGTCTTTCGGTTGCTGACAATAACGGCATTAAAAAAGCTGCAACAGTTTCCCCAATTGAAGATTTTAAACAGAATCCGAAAAGACTCCATGTCCCTTTACTTTGTTTTGCAAAACAAGCAAGATTTTCTTTGAAACCTCTCAAAGTCTTTTCAGGCAGACCTCAGCGACTGACTTTGGGTGTCTCAGGTCAGCCAACAACAGATGGAATTTGAAAAGAACCGGTTGTTCAACTAATCTACTTTCTGCTTGTGACATTTAAATTCTTAAACTACCTGGTGTTGTTTTTTAAGGCGTAAGTTACAACAAACCAGACTGGTTTTAGATTGATGACGCTGCTTCTTGGAGCTGAAAGAGTTGTCACAATAAAAACACACCTAAAAGAAAGAAAGATAGTGTCCAGATCTATCACACTTCTTCTGCTTAAATAACAGTGCAGGATGTTGTTAACAAGTTATGAAGTTCTCTTCTCCACATGCAAAAAGGGAGTGTGTTCAGGCGATCATGCAAAGATGATGCAAAGAGGACATTTTTCAAGCATGCATTTTGTCTTCTGGCAGCAGAAATCAGAACTGATAAAACTGATACCTCTTTGCTCGCGATGATTTTGACGTAGTTGAGTTCACCAAGCGAGACGTGTTATGGCAGTTGCTGTCAGTGTTGCACATGAGGGTCTGCAGAAAAGGGAAGAAGCCTGTGCTTGGTAGGTTACGGGGTCCAACATAACCTTAAAAAGAAACAAGTCAAAAACAAGTATAAATTCATTATGAATCTTTGCTTCAAAGTTAGTAAAAAAGCCAAAGTATTAAAGACAGGTCAAAGTCACATCATCAGATATATTTAAATGGGGAACAAATATTCTATTAACCATGCTTTGAATAGGTTTAAGAGCCAACATCTTTTATCACAGGACAATAAGCCTGAGCTCATTACTTCTTAACTGTATTGTTATCTGTGCGAAACTTCAACCATGCTTTGTCAAAAATCAGTCTCTGCTTTTGTTTCTGAGAAGACAAAAAAACTGTCATGTGAAGAGCATGACGATCAAGTCGCAGGTGAACTATTTCCGAGGCTGACAGTATGGCACAGCGCAAAGCTGGTATTCTTTTTTTTACATTTCACACAACGCCCAACTAGTAGCATTTGACAAATGCCAGACAAAATGCGTGTGACAGACCTTACGAAACCTAGAGTACACAAGCATTACATCAATCCCAAAGGTTATTATTTGTATTCATACACTCCCTTTCATTGTGTGCTTATAACGCTGGCACAGCTATGAAAGGAAATGAACAAAAAGCACAAAACAGTGACTTATGAGAATTAAACAAGTGCAGTGAAAAAGTACATATTTGAGCTGTTACTGGTATAAATGCAAATATTTTGTATCTTCATCAAGGCACAATACAGATAACACAAAAAAGAGGAATAGCTTATGTAACTGCTACAATAACATGTTTGTCCCGAGGCAAGTAACTGCAGTCGTGATTTTTAATTTTGTGAAATCTCATGAAGCTGTAATTGCAGACCAAATCAAAACTGTACTGGACAACATTCAAGACTCAGTCATAAATCAGGTTCGCATATGGAAGATGGTCACTTTGTTGTCTGATTTTTGGGAGTGGTGCTGATTTCCAGTAAAAATAAAACAAGTCCTATTGTTTGACTCAGAAGTTAGTTTTAAAGATTTGAGCCCATTGGGGTTATTAGATTACAATGATTCCCAGCATCCCTGGAATATGATCCATTTAAAATGGCCAGCGCAAACAAAAGTGGGAGACTTTACTGGTTGTGTAAAAGCAGTTTTTCTTGTTACTGGTAATCAATGATTCATATCCTCCTGACTACCAGGAAAAAAATGGGTGACTACAAATGTCCACTACGGAGGACATTGCTTCAACTTTTAATATTGTGGTAAAATATAGTTATATTTATCTAAGAAACAATTTAATGTGTTTATAAGATATTCAATGAAAATATAACTACAAAATATCAAGTAAAAATCAGCACAAAGAAAAGTATTATGCACTTTTGCTCTACCCATAAAACAAGCTTGTTGTAATGGAGGCCATTTTTCTTTAAGACAGAAAGAAAGTTCACAAAGCCCCCCGACCCCCACCCCCAACCCCACCCCATAAATGAGGTACCATTTAAAAGCACTAAATGTCCTCTTTAAAGACCAAAAGGTGTTAGTTCAGTAGCATTCAGGGAGATGAAAATATTTAGGTTTACAAAGGTCCTCCACAGAGGACAAATTGAACTACTGGTAGTCAGGAGGATATAATCCACATCAAAAGATGGATTTGAGAATGAAGTTTGGAGATTAAATGAATGCGGTATTGTTCTGTATAATCGTGACAAGCTTGAGCTTTAGCTGCAAGGCCTGGCCATTTTCCACCCATCCCACTACAAACCAGCTATCAACTGTGGCTGCAAATGGAAACAAAAAAGTGTGACACCCTCCTGAAGCACCTTCACCCACATGTACTGCAGATGAACAAATGTGACCTCGGTCCACTGGATTTGAAAATAATGAAGACTAATGCCCAGGCAACAGTGACAGGCAAGGCTCACGACTGAAGGACACTCATGTTTGAATCCATTTGTTTACTCTGATTATGAAACTGGAATGTTCTTAAATGTAGCTGCTGACTTTCAGGTTTCCATTGGTTTCATTTCACATCAACAATATATTAGTCCAAATTGTGAAAATGTCTTTAACTTAACAGTTATTTTTCCATCTGAACTTACAATAAATATGAACATACATATAGAATAAAATGAGTATCTGTGTGTGTACAAACCAACACTGTATTAGTCCATTGATATGTGACTTAATGCTGATAATCTTTTATCATGGTGTTAAATGAAAACTAGTTCCTGATGCAGGACACTGCGCTTATTTCACAGAGTTTCTATGGAAAGTGGAAAGCACATAAATTCTCTCCTCTTACAGCAACTTTTTGTGTCTTGTCCTGCATTTAAGCAAGCAGAATGATGTCTGGATGCTGTGTTCTGCTGAGCAATTTTACTTTGCCAAGGGGAGCTTTATAGATATAATGATCACCTTGATTTTCTGAATTCTTATTTTATTTCTCTATTTATCTTGCATTATTGTTTGTATTGCAGAGTTTGCACTGCTGAACCAGAACAGAGAGGATAGAAGAGAAAGAGAAAGAAGAGAAAACACCTCACAGAGAAAGACAAAGAGACAGATAAAAAGAGAGATAAAGAAAAACATACATATGCACATATATGCGCATACACACATATACGCACTCGCCTGTATGAACGCATATACACACACACACACATACAAACTACCTTAGATTTATATTCCCCCTGCGGAGGCCTATGCTATCAGCTGCTGGAAGCATCAGAAACTAACAAGTTAAATATAAATGAGAAACACATAAAGAAAACTGTCTGCTGTCAATGAATAAACTTGCAGGACGACTCAGTGACTGTGTCACATGCAGAACACACAGAGTGGAACGTGTTCAGAGAAGAGTGATCATGCCAATGTGACCCTGCCCACATAAAGGCAAGGGGGAGGCCAGGAGGACCCCCGAGACCTGGGCAATTGGTAGCCACCCCCAAGCACAGACACCAACCATCCCTCTCTGGAGCCAGCCATGCACCCACCCAGGAGACGGCAGAGAGGGGACCCCAGCCATAGTCCCCCGCAGTCAGGGGAAACAGGCCACAGTAGGCCAGACGTGCCCAGACCAGTAAGGAGCGGCCCCGCTGGGCACCTGCCGCCCAGGGCAGACAGAGCGCGGGCCCCAGGGCCCCACGAGCCCGAAAGCAACCTCCCCACCCCCGCAGGCAGAGGAGCCAGCCCACACCAACAAAGGGCCAGGATCCCCAGGCCGCACCCCAGTGCACCGGCTGCGCTGCCCGTGCAAAAGATTCTGCCACAACCACACCCACACACATACCCCCACACACTCACGCACACATACTTCTATCCCTACACACACCCTAGCCAACCTATCTCTTACACACTCTCCATCACACACACATCCCCTACCCACCTCCAATCACCCACTCCTTCTTACACATGCATACCCCAACCCACCCCTCCACCTCCACTCATACACTGCCCCCTATACATGTCCACATGTCCCACCTCCTCCCTCCACCTCTACCCACGCACACACACCCCATCAACCCCCCCCCCCATCCCACCCCCACACACATAATCCGCCTTTATTCACGCACACGCCCCATCGCGCATTCCCCCACCATCCCTCAACTCTACATACACACACCTCCCTACACCCCCTCCATCTGTATTCACACTCCTCCTTATACACAAACACACTTTATCATACCCACACCCATCCCATCACAACCCCCTACCACCAACATACCTCATCCCTCTGCATACACCTACCCCTCAAAAAATGCAAAAAATAATTTCAACAGAAACTTTCCCTCACAATGCAGAAGTACAGCGGTTCTAATCCTGCTTTTTATCTGTTCCAGCACGGAAACAAATCTGATGGCCAGAAAGTAATGAGATATTCTTTCCTCTGTTTCAAGATGGAAGGCTGGTTGTCATATTTCATGTCACATTTGTCACATTTGTTTTTTACTTTGAAATTTAAAAGGAAGAAATGTGACAGCTACTGTGTGAACCAAATACTGTTATTAAAAAGCAATTCAATTTGTTTAAAGTGTTGCTCAAAAGTTAGTTTCTCCTCACATAACAGTACATAGATAGATAGATAGATAGATAGATAGATAGATAGATAGATAGATAGATAGATAGATAGATAGATAGATAGATAGATAGATAGATAGATAGATAGATAGATAGATAGATAGATAGATAGATAGTGCGGTTTCACACTCACATGTATCTTTTACAATGGGAGGGAACTGATAGCGAGTCACAGCGATGAGGATGAAGATGAGCAAAGGCCAGGCGATCAGAGTCAGGGACCAAAGCTACAACAACATATATTGAAACAGTTAATGAAGAATGTATAACCTAAAACATTAATATTGAGAAATACAAGATATGAAGGCTGCAGGTTAATTATTACAGCAGGTATTTTCCACCATTGTTTTTATTTTATTTTTTTCTAAAGCCCTCTTTGCACATAAATGTCACTCACTGGCTGTCGGATGACTCCCAGTCCATTCTTCCAGAGAAGAAGTTTCAGCTGCCGTAAGAAAGCCATCAGTAGCGGAGGCTAAAGGGAAATGAAATGTCAGGTCTAGTTTGAGTTGTAATTTTTTAGGCTATAAGACTTTACATAATAAGGACATCACATATCAATCAGGAGTAATATGCTTATAGCATTTTATGCACAGAATCATAATGGTAAAGTAACAACCTGTACAAAAGGTTAGAGATTTTCAACTTTCAGGAAATATTTTTCAGAAAATACAAAAACGTTTATACTACACTGATATTATATTATTAAAGTAGGACAGAATCATCCCATGAAACTTTATCTGAAACCAAATCTGACAACTGTGGTGAGTAGAATATACCACAACCATAAAATTGCCATAGTCTCAATAACTTGTTTTGTGTTCGGTGTCATCTGATGTCAGTGGCATCTGGTTATGATATAATGTGAAGAGTGTGATGAAGGGGACAGTTTAAATATAAGTGAACACATAACCAAAACATTTTGTGGTCAGTTTATGGCTCAGATACTTCTTTTTCTTGAACAATTGTAGTCTACGTGTGCATTTGAAAGTTTAGACAAAGTCCAATGAAGTTCACCTCTATAATGCCTTTTAGATTAAAGTCTTTTGTTAGTATAGTAAGACAAAAATTCACCCATTTGAAGCAACAACGGAATTCACATGGACGAAGATTTGACGGACATTTGACATAAATTTGATTCGAGGTAGGCTATAATAAACTGTATTTGTTTGGGGAATTGTGAAACAATCCCAATCAAAAAGTTACTTTTTTCATAAAAGGGCCTTTGAAGTAGTTCAACACAGTGATTAAACAGAAAACGTATTTTTATTTAGGCCTATTTACTTTTTTCTTGATAAACGTTTAACATACAGGAAAATGATTACTTGAACATATAAAAAAAAAAAAAAAAAAAGAAGCGACAGCTTAGACCGCACGTACGATAACCAATGAAAACTGGAATAGTAAACCAGTGCTAACTTACCTGGTTGTCTTCTTTTTATGGGATAAGTTGCTGGTTATTTGGAGCTATGTAGTTCGCAGGCTTGTTAGGAAAGGCATGGTGCCGCAGGTGGCCCCTAGCAGGATGCCCTTTCCATCAGTTGGGTCGATACAGTGATAGAAATAATAATAGAAACAATAATTCGCTCTCAAAAACAAAGACAAATGAAACTGTAAGTTGCAAATGACAGAGAGAAATCCTTTCAGGTGCGGTGACAAACAGCTGGAACTTGCTGGCTGCTCCTGTGTTCCTATTTAATGCAGGTATTGTAGCTCCTCCTTTCTCTGAGGAGCAAATTTGCGAGGAGAAAAAAAAAGGGTGTGTCAACAAGACAAATACTAATTCTCACTATGTAAGCTGTTGTTGAGGAAGGATTGGTCTCAGCTGGGAAAAGTCATACCAATAACATGATGAGGGGGACCCATTGGGAAAAGTTTAAAAAAACAAACAAAAAAAAAAACTTTCCAGACATCTCTTATCATGATTAAGTAAAAAATAAAGAGGAATAAAGTGACACTAAAGAAATTATGACTGTCAAGCAAATATTTATATGCTTAATAAATGTTCCATTTGAAGTTAACAAAGCACAAGTCCAGATTTTAAGCAAATAAGAAAATAACTGCTTTGCTGACGTGTCTCAGTAAATGTAACTGTGTGAATTATTTTGAATAAATTCACTGAAAAAGTAGCTGCCAAGCACCTATGATATCATGCACAGAATAATTTCCATGACTAGATTCTTTAGAAAGGCAGCATCTAGAAATAATGGTAGGTAGGTAAATTCAACACAGCCAAACACAGGTAAAGGTGACATTTGTTTTGTTAAACATCAAAAACAGGAATGTAATCAAACTGGCCATACTGGTTTTCCATTGTAATAACATGTGAGGATAATACAAGAAGGATAAAAAAAAAAAAAAAGAAATAATGCAGTTTAAACCTTTGCCCATAGGAGGCACATGCTTAAGAATTGGTTACATTAGGGTTATTAAACAAATTACAAACTACACATTTATTATACATCAAACCAATGTCTCTTAGTGTGATGTTTAGGTTTGTTGAGATGACTTGAGGGCCTCACAGGCCACAAGGCTCACACAGATTAGATCAAAATACACAGTTAGCTTTGTATGATAGCTGAATGGTTCGTCTTTGTTCTGTCAGGGGACTGATAACATCACTATTCGTGTTCCAAAACAAAAAGTCTGCACATTTTAAAAAATTGTTATATTCTTCATATCAGTAACACCTGCTAACAAGTCTAATACAAAAAAAAAAAAAAAAAAAATTCTGAATATTGTGTGTGGTTAGAGGAAGAAAATGCATTCCCCCTAGATCAGCTCATTTGAATTGTATAAAAATACAGATTACAAACATAACTAAATAAACCCTAGAATAATTTGGATAAAAGATCTTTCACCTTCATACTTTATCAAGATGCATGAATGCTTCTGATTCTGGAGAAAACCTGAAAATCTTATAAATATCAGGAAATAGCAATAGTTACTGGACACATTTCTCACCAGTTCAGCTCATGTTAAAAATAAATATCCCACTTTTTTTTTTTTTTTTTTTTTTGGAAAAAAACACAAAGTTCTAAGAAAAGACTCACACTCAACAAAAACCTAAAAATATATGCACATTTATTTCTTTAACACTGTAGTAATACACGTTTGGCAGCTCTGTTTTTGGCCTTTTGAGTATAAAATTCAGTCACTGCGGCCCTTTGATTGCACTACTCTGAAACCATGAAAAGTAACCCATAAACTACAAAACAACTAAAATGTTTTGTATATTCCATACAAACCAAAGGAAGAAGAAATAAAACATCACCATTAACACTGATTACGGCACTTGTGTGTCATAAAGTCAGATATCACATTAGTAAACTATTTTCCAGTGTGTGGGCTGTTCGCATTCTTTTTCCATGTCTCCACAGAAGCGGTTGTATGTAGTTTTGGGGTCAAACCCCAGGATTTCTCTCTCTTCGTGGATCCGGAAGGAGAATGTAGACACTGATGTTCCTATGAAGAATCTGAAACCCAACACACACATAGATGAAGTTCAGTAAGTAAACACAAAAAGGACTGTAATATTAAAAGACTGAGTTAAAAAGCGTGCAAGTCATCCGGACTAGTTTTTCAAGTTGAAGTATTTTCCATGTGTAGGTATAACAATGAGCGTTACTGAAGCATCTAAAATATTTGGCATTAAAATATGTAGGCAGTGGTTTGTGCCATCAGTGTCAAATACTTGTTACATAACTGAATTCATTTCTTCTGATGGAAATCTCAAAGCTATGTATTTTACATTAACATACAATACAATTAAGCACAAATAATTTACTATCTGACATTTGTTTAGTCTACGTTACAAGTGTTAGACAAAAATAAATCAGTTTGCTGCCAGTAAACTTGTAAACTGGTGCTTTAAGCTACATGCAGACTCTTTCGTAACAATGAAAAAAATCTGAATGCGAGAGGCAAGGTTGTGATATCACATGCTTTCTGGCTTTTGTTTGTGAACCAAGTAGTGCTGACGTCAGCTGAACAGGCTTTGGTTTCACACAGCCAAACCGTGTCTTCCTAACGTTAAACAAAAGTATCTGAAAAAAACTGTTGTCAATTTTGTAACTTTTTAACTTTTAATAATTGATAAATGCACGATTTAAGCCATCTTAGCACAGATCTGCAATCCAGGTATTAACTGGAGAAATCAGATAGCAGTGGAGGAGTCTGAATGCAGTGGGAGTCACAGTTTGCTCATAACAAACACAATGTCCAATCACAAGGGCTCTGTGAGTGCACAGGGCCTCATCTATAGGTCACAGATTGATCAGTGATTTAATATTTACATCACCAGACCAATGGACTTTTTTTTTTTTTTTAATTATTGGTTAAAGAAATAAACTGAGGCGTGAACTCATCACTATATAACAGGGAGTTAAATCAGTCGGTAGGGGAACATGCCTGACAGGCCACACAAATGTCTGGTTAAGGTGTACTTTGAACATTTAGCAAAGCTGAACCCAACTTGTGCAAAAAGAAAACAGAGAGAAAGCCACTATCCTACAGGCTTTAGATGTTTCGCAGCTCCAACACGCCTTGTTCAAATGTAATCAATCTCCCCAACAGTTTTTTCAGTTCAGCACAAGCCCGTTGATGATCAATCCTTTCAATTACGACCCTCAAGAACAGGAAATTGACATACATGGTCTACACACACCAAACATTAGGGTGTAACCAAGTTCATCATCACACAGCGTAACTTTCAGAGAAGTAAGATGGTTAAAATGACACAGTGCAAAGCTGCCTTATGGCTAATTTATCTTTAAATCAGGTCATAGCCTAAAGGAAAGGTAATGTCCTGAAAAATAAGAAATGAATCAAGTGAGACAATAGAGACAATAAAGCTATTGTAAACATTTTTACTGAGGTCACAAATCAAATAAGAAGTAATTCCTTTTCTTCATAGATTTCTATAGATTGCCATCACCTTGCATGGGCACATATCCACTGGTCAATGATGGCCACTCCTCCATCTTTAAGCAGCTCCAGGTCTTCTATCGAAGTCTCAAACCGCACCATGTCTGGCAGCAGTCTTTTCAGCTCTCTCAGCTCTTGCAAGATCACACAAGTTGCACATGAGAATGGAATATTTTAGAGTTATTTGACTTCATGTTATTGTAATAACAATGCATTGAAGTCTTACTGAGTTCATCTAAAAATATAATTAAACTGCAAAGATTTTAGCTGTAAAATATCCATTTGACAAACCAGTGTCTTGCACGATCATTTACCTTCACCATCTGCATCGGTTGCAACAAAAACCTTGTCGAGTTTGTGTTTCTTCATCAAGCTGCGAATTTTTATGGCTGCTCCCTTCAGGCTGGGTACATCCTCTCTGTGACCCCAGATAAAGTCTTTTCTTCGCAGATGGACTCCTAAATATGGCCCACCTCTGGCTGAACCAGACTTAGCCTGATGAGAAAAATAAAAAATAAATCAGTACACTTGTTTTGTCATTGTTAAACATAGTTTGGTTTCCTTTTCATAGAGGAATCAGCGATACTCAGTGTAGGAAATGACCCCAGATGACCCGCCCAGTTTGCAAAAACATGCAGGAGGCAAAGCAAAGTAGCAACCTGATGTGAACAGAGTCAGCAATAAAGTATAACTTCACTATTTTAGAATATTTTTAGCACTTCACCTTGACTGTATATGATAAAGTGAGATTGCCGTATCTGTGTTCACTCCTTTAACAAAATTAGTCATTCAGTTTAGCAGAACACAATGTTTTTGGTTGAGCACCTGGCTAGCTAGTTTCTTTGACTTTTGTAAGTTACTTTTATTCTATATAAAAGCACCAAAGCAAGCAGGGGTTGTGTTTGCTTATCTGTGTTAAATAATACGTCTATGGATGAGCACGACCCATGGCTTCACTTTGAAAGAAACAATAATATCCCTTTCAAACTTATGAATGGGGATGTTCACATGGCAAACATTTAAAAGGCATATTTCGCCAGAATCAGTACAACCACAATAATACAGAATAATAACACACACAATGATTCACCTTCATGCGTGTCCAGTCCTCACTGTATATTGTCTGGTCTCTGTCATCTGTAGAATTCAAGTATCTTGCTCTGAAGTCATCTCCTATGAGTCGCAGGTGCTTTGCAAAAACCATGCTGCGGCGCGTCTACGTTACACACAGTCGATGAGAGAAATTATTTCATCAGTTTACAGACACACACTTCTAGCATTTGTTATAAAAGTGAAATTTCACACTATATAAGATGATTCTAATTCAAAAACAGCTTTGCAAAAGCATGAACATATATAGATGTGATAGTTATTTTTAAAAAGTATTATAAACATGTCGTATTTAGCTCCTGACAACAGTATATCTAATACAGGAATGGTTTTGCTTACATCCCAGTAATGCTTCCCAGCATAGTCGTCATGAAGAAGTGTCTCTGCTCGGTCAAGCATAACTGATCTGAAATACAGCAGCAGACAAATAAGTTGATTCAAGCAAGGGATCCTAAGATCTGTGAGAACAAACTGCAAACAACACCACACTTAAACAACAATGAAGTCTGATCCTCTTTCAGCCGCTCACAAATCTCAATCAGAGACAAGACAAGGTAAATGTCTCACTTAAGACAAATTTTTCATTGGTTTTGCTCTCAACATAGCATTAGCACTTCAGCCATTGATTACTTTCTTGAAATAATACTAAAAAAAAACTATAAAACAAGAATCTTTTTCCCAGCCATTGTTAACCCCCTGTGTTACTGTCACTATGTAGACTTACGTTGCAGTTATGTTTTTCTGAAGAACCGGGGCCATGATTGAGGCATGACCTTGTGCTGATATGCATGTTACATTTCGAGCTCTCGTCTCCTCATAGCCCCAAAACCAGCCTCTATGGGAACATCAATTATTACAGATGAGGTGAAAGATAGGAGGTAGATAGGAGGACAAGTGGCAAAGATGCATATGATTAATGCAGTACTTTAATGTTGTCTGTTAGTGCCTAAAACAGGCATGTGTGTTGATGAAGAGACTTTTTTTCTATAGCCCAAAGAGTGAACGCATTCACCATCTTCACGTTTGTTTCGTTTAATTTCTGTGGTGTTTTTTTAAAAATATCACACAGTATATCCTCTATTTAACTGCGTACCATAAAACACTTTGATGCAAAGAATGGTGGTTGTTCTTCACGTGATGTTATTTTACCTGTAATACCCCTGTTTATCTTTGGAGTATATCAGCTTTTCAATGCATGGCCGCTCATCCACTTTTTCCTCCCATTTCCCATCAGTCCATCCCTCAGCATAGTTCTGCAACACCAGAACCTGGTCTATAAATGGGCCTCCATTTTCTACACAGCAGAGGACCACAGCACATTAGCAGGTTTAATGTTTTAATATACTTTGTCTGAGTTAAGGCAGACATTCTGTTTAGCAGTAGTAGTGTTTTATCGAAACAAAATATTTGTTTTGCATGTCACTGTTACAAATCAGCCATATGCAAATAAAGAAATATTTACAAGATTCCAGATAAAAACTCACCAGCAATAAATTCCTCATACTCGATGACAGGCACATTGGCCTGCAGGCTAGTGATGCTGAAAAACTCTCCCCATGGGATGCGGATCTGGTGGATGTTGGGGCTTTGCCAGTGATAGAGGCGACCCCATGGGGGTAGCACTAAAACCCAATCATCTCCTGCTTTCCTCAAAGTCTTGACCAGGGAAGCCATACGAATATAGACATCTCTCCGCAGATTAAAACCCTCTGGAGGGTTTACATCATACAAAAGGTACCTGAATGAAAAAAAATAATAAATAAGTCATTAGCTACAAGACTGATACCTGATCTGACTTATAACTGACTGATATGATAGATAGACTGAAATAATCAGTTACATGCAAAATGAAATCGTCTTTTCTTCATTAGCATATTCAGTTCTGGTGATTTGTTTCATTCTTTACACACATAACTTTAATGTTAATCAAATCCTCTACATCTGTTTCAGTAAATTTAATAAACGTTTATCACAAAGGCAGGAAATTGATTAAAAATACTGCAACTCTGCCAAGATAAATTTATTAACTATCTTAACATCAAACTGTATGACACAGCGCAACGGTGTTTTGCGAGCCTTTTGACGTACATATTTACCAGGGATTTATGGCTCTTTTGTGTAAATAAACATTAAATTCACAGGTCTACGATGGAGTACTTCAGCTTTACTCCAGTATAAGGATCATCAGAGGTGCTAGCGTCGTGTAAAACGGGCTGAAAACTCGTCCTTCAAAGACATGGGCTACATCTTAAAGTCATAATTCAAAGACAAATAAGCATAACTTATACAAATATATTTTAAACAATAGAAGAAAATTTCTTTAGCTAACAAGCTAACACGACTGTAAACTCACCGCAGATCCCTAGCGGCAGCGATAGGTGTCGTGGGCACGTGACTTGCACTAAAGACATTGTCACTTTTTACTAGTTCTGGTGTTGTAAAAGCGACTAAAAGAGATAAAAACAACGCAGTAAACGAATATGTTGAAACAATATATGTCGGCGATGTGTGCAATGTGCTGTGCGCCATATTTCCTTTGAGCCACGCACTTCCGGAAGGACGAAAGGCGTCTGCACTGTTGCCAAGCAACCACCAGCTGTAGTGAGCTGTTATTCTTGTTTCTTTTCTTTCTTTTGTCAAGGAGTTTATTCAAAAGTCATATCTTCAAACGTGTGTGAATCTGAGAGTACTGATGTATGTATTATTCAAGAAATATCTGAAATTAAAAAATGATAAATGTAGGTTCAAGCACTGAAGATGTTGTTTGTTGCAAGAAAACTTTCTCTTGTGGAAATATTGCTTAGTGAATAGAAGAGATTGTAAGAAAAGAAAGGAAGGAAGGAAAGCAAAACAGGAAGTTTATTTGTATACTATATATATTATGACAATCCCCCAAATGGACTGTAGTGTCACTGTCATTAGTTTTCCTCCTTTGGCTTCATTAATAGCGTTATTTAAGTTCAAAATTATGTTCTGAATTCAAAGTGATATAATAGAGACAGTGCTTCATTATTATAGCGATGGGGGACAAAGGAAGAAACTAAGAATAAAGTAAAATCTTTACTCTATCTAGCTATCTTTCTATCTATCTATTGTTGCAGAATTTGTCTGATGAAAAATAAATCTAGAAATCAACTGTGTTCTGTCCAGTTTTATTGACGATGCACAGTTGTTGCAATCAAGAGGTCTTGAGAGCTCTGCTTGCCGCTCAGGGTGTTACAGCGTTTTTTTAGGCATACACAGCACTAGTCAAAACAACTGCCAGCAGAAGATGATAA
Organism: Telmatherina bonti; assembly: GCF_933228915.1. NCBI lineage: Eukaryota > Metazoa > Chordata > Actinopteri > Atheriniformes > Telmatherinidae > Telmatherina > Telmatherina bonti. Next base: position 22,792,012 of record NC_136613.1, on the reverse strand, counting down.
TAGTCAAAGCTGAAACAGGCCTTGAAACAGAACATTCAGTTTTTGCATCAACTTACGTAAGCTTTCTGAACCACTTTAAATTATGGAGAATACATTTTGCACTACATAAAAGAACTTTAATAAAGGAGTAACATATTAAAATATGCTGTGTGTCAAAATGATTTAGGACCCTGGATGAGAGCATGTTTGTCTGCATCTGATTGGTCGCCCACCACTGACAGTTCAGTTTTGTTTTCCCCATATTTGAACGTCTACAGATCAACATGTCAGCTCCAGCTTTCTGCTCTGCAATCACTTCATGTCGTCCATACCGCTCTCACTGCCGCCCACTTCCCCTCCCCTTCACAAAGACTGCGGTCACAGGGGTTGACAGGGGTTCTGAGGTGGATGTACTTGCCACCAAAATGTCATCTAGGTACACAAAGAGGAAAGGCAGGTCATGCAGAACGGAGTCCATGAAACGCTGGAATGACTGGGCAGCGTTCTTAAGGCCAAATGGCATCTGTAGGAATTCAAACAGTCCAAAGGGCATAACCACAGCAGTTTTGGGGACATCCAACGGGTGTACCGGGACGTAGTGATAGCCATGGACCAAATCCACCTTGGAAAAGAGGACCTTACCGGCTAGGTGTGGTTAAAAGTCCTGAATGTGGGGCACAGGATAGCAGTCTGACGTTGTAGCATTATTCAGTCGACGGTTATCCCCACATGGGCGCCATCCCCCACCAGGCTTGAGGACCATGTGGAGAGGTGAAGACCAAGGGCTGTTGGAGCGGTGAATGATCCCCGGGCGCTCCATGTAGTCAAGCTCTGCTTTGGTGATGGTTAGGTTAGCCGGGTCCTAACGCCTCAGTTGGGCATGGACTGGTAGGCTGGTGGTGACAGTATAGTGCTCCACCCCGTATCTTGTGGCTGTGAATGAGCTGGTAGGCTGTGTGAGTGTTGGAAAGTCAGCCAGCAGGGTGGTTAAACACGTCAGTCTGTGGAAGCACTGTAGACAGCCTGATGGAGTTTAAACTGCTCAGGGCACAATTGTAGGAAGAGAAGGTGGTGGCGCCAATCAAGTGACGGTTTTTGACATCCACCAGCAGTCCATAAGTGCACAGAAAGAAGGGAAAAGAGAGGAAAAGCCACCTTGGCAGTGAGGAAGTCCCACTTGAATTAGTGTCCATCAAAACACAGTTCCATTTTATGGGTACCAAAAGTCCTTATGGGGCTACCATCGGCAGCCTCCAGGGGAGGGCCATGTACATCTGCAAGGATATCTATTTTTGATGTGACTATGGATGAAAAGCAGCCTACCAGCGTAACCGGTGCTCATGGCCACTACTGAGTGCCGGCCCTGGCGTTTCCCGTGCCCGAGTAGTTGCAGGGAGCAGTGGGCCACCGGAGAAAGATGTGGCGGCGGAAAAATCTGGGCCCAGCTCCTTTTTAAAAATCAACCAAACCTCCGGAAAACACCCTCTTTAAAGGGACAGCGTGCTCTGTAGACCAAAATCTGTGCTCCGGGTTCCCGAGTAACTTTTAATAATTACTGCATGGTGATTTATGCATGAATATATGTAAGAGTCTCTACAGTATTTTATTTAATTGATTAAAGCCTTAGTCCTATCCATTTGTAGTCTAAAACAGAAACATTGAAAAACTGAAAAAATAAAAATCCTACGTTAAGCAGAAATACAAACTACCCTCAAATGTTTAATCGTTAAAAGAAAACAAAAGGAATAGAAGTGTGTATTTTGGCAGACTTTTTTATTGAGCAACCCCACAAACAATCCAAAGGTTATTGCACTTTTATCATTTTTATATGAAAAATTATTTAACACCCAAAAGCTGTCAAAAACAAAAAGATTGTTGGCACAGCATAAAGAAAAAAATGTTAGAAGGTAAAATCAAGAATTTAAAAAGGTAAATAAAACCAATATTTGAGGTTGAAAATAGCATGCAAAGTATTGCTTTCCTTTAATAAATAGTAAGCAAAACCAATTTTGTCCCTGAAAACAACAGCAAAGCCTCTTTAATATTCCTCTCCTTCCTCATCCTCTTCAAATGAATCAATCCCCACCTCTTCATAATCCTTCTCCAGAGCAGCCATATCTTCCCTGGCCTCCGAGAACTCTCCTTCCTCCATGCCCTCTCCAACATACCAGTGCACAAAGGCCCTCTTGGCATACATGAGGTCAAACTTGTGATCAAGTCGGGCCCAGGCTTCAGCAATGGCAGTGGTGTTGCTCAGCATGCACACAGCTCGCTGCACCTTTGCCAGGTCTCCACCAGGAACCACAGTGGGAGGCTGGTAGTTGATGCCCACCTTAAAGCCTGTGGGGCACCAGTCCACAAACTGGATGGTGCGTTTGGTTTTGATGGCTGCAATGGCCACATTAACATCTTTGGGCACCACATCCCCACGATACAGCAGACAGCAGGCCATGTATTTGCCATGACGTGGGTCGCATTTCACCATCTGATTGGCTGGCTCAAAGCAGGCATTGGTGATCTCAGCCACAGATAACTGCTCATGGTAAGCTTTCTCAGCAGAGATGACCGGGGCATAGGTGGCCAGAGGGAAGTGGATACGAGGATAGGGCACCAAGTTGGTCTGGAACTCAGTCAGGTCAACATTCAGGGCCCCATCGAAGCGAAGTGAAGCTGTGATTGAAGACACAATCTGACTGATAAGGCGGTTGAGATTGGTATAGGAGGGGCGCTCAATATCAAGGTTTCTGCGGCAGATGTCATAGATGGCCTCATTATCCACCATGAAGGCACAGTCGGAGTGCTCCAAGGTAGTGTGGGTGGTCAGGATGGAGTTGTACGGCTCCACTACTGCAGTGGACACTTGAGGTGCTGGGTAGATGGCAAACTCAAGCTTCGACTTTTTACCAAAGTCAACAGAAAGTCTTTCCATTAGCAGGGATGTGAAACCAGAGCCGGTTCCTCCACCAAAGGAGTGGAATACCAAGAATCCTTGGAGACCAGTGCACTGATCAGCCTGTAGCAAGACAGTTAAATAGTTATGAATACTTGTAAAAAAAATTATTTAAGATAACACAATAAAACTCATTAGTATTTATAGCGTGTGTATGAGTCAGTAAACATTACAATCTTTGTTGTGTGACCAGGAAAGAACCCCATTGGTGTGTTCACCCTTAGTACTGTCATATCTTGAAGCATAATACTGGGGTTACAAATGAGCATGTTTGTGTTTTTAGCTCATATGCCTACAAAAACAAAGAAAAGAAAAAAAAAAAAAAAACATTGTTAAAGTATTTAACTGCTTTACCAGTTTGCGGATCCTGTCTAGGACAGAGTCAATTATCTCTTTGCCAATGGTGTAGTGTCCTCGGGCGTAGTTATTGGCAGCATCCTCCTTTCCTGAGATCAGCTGTTCAGGGTGAAAGAGCTGGCGGTACGTCCCCGTTCTCACTTCATCTGAGAAATGAACACAGGAACAGTTACAAATAGGAACTTTTTAGGAGCTTTTTGTCCATTGCACTGTCACACCTCACGTCACATAAAACACCGTCGAGAACTAGAGAGTAAAGGAACAGAACAAATCCAACCAAAACATCTGTGTCACAAATGAAAACATAACCATCTCAAAAAGCAAGGGTTGCAAAGTTAACAGTACTGACCAATAACAGTGGGCTCTAGGTCAACAAAGATAGCTCTTGGGACGTATTTCCCAGCTCCAGTCTCGCTGAAGAAGGTGGTGAAGGAGTCATCGTGGCCACCTACAGGCTTGTGGCTCGGCATCTGACCGTCCGGCTGGATGCCATGCTCCAAACAGTAAAGCTCCCAGCAGGTGTTCCCCATTTGGACACCAGCTTGGCCCACATGAACAGAGATACATTCACGCTGCATCAGAAAGGAAGATGAGCAGGGGAGTGGTTATCAATAAGAGAGAGTGCAAAATGCAGATAAAGAATATAAAATTTACAAAAAAAAAAAGAAAAACAAAAAAAAAAAAAGGGGGGGGGGGGGGGGGGGGCGCTTTAATGAAATCTAATAAATTGCCACAATCTAATGAGCAGTTCATTGATTTTGCCACCAGGTGGAAGCAGAGAAACATGAAAAGAAGGACAAGCTTAGCATACTTGGAGCAGCTGTCACCAGCTTTCATGTGACTGCTATGAGCAGTCATGAGCTTGTGAGACTTTCATTAACCGGAATGGAGGTTGAGCTCAGAGAACAAATGAGCATTTGCTATTTATGCATTGAAGATGACCTAGTTTAAAAAAAAAGGAACACTTGTCCAGTGGTAGGACCACCAGAATCATATAGAAACTAAACCCTCAGTTGCACTTTTTATATAAATTAAATGAATACAACCATGGCATAGTCTTTTCACTTCAAGTAAGGATGATATATGAACGCATTTATAAAAACAATTTGATGATTTCTGGATGAGCTTAAAAAGAAAAAAAAAGGGTGTAGCACATATTTGGCATTGGTGGAGCAGTTCCGATCGGAGGAGTGATAATGTAGTGAAAGTTTGGAGCTCAAAGTCAGACTCTTAAAAACATGAAGCAGGAATTTACCGATTTTAAAACTAAAACACACATTTATCAACCAATGTCAAGTCCTTGTTGTAGTTAAACTTTAACATTTAAGTACAACACAATAAAAAAAAATAAAAATTCTTTGATGACCTTAAACCAACATAAATGACAACTTAAAAAGTTTTCCTTATTATTTACCCCAAGTTACAGCAAACAATTAAACTGTAAATAGGATATCCCCTCTTTTAAGTTTGACTTTTATATTTTTTCTGGTTTTAAAATCTTGTAGTTTAATTATAAGAACAGTATTAGCACATCTACTCCTTGCCTCAGGTAGAAATGCCATTCTCTCAAGTTGAAAAAGCTGAAAGCAAGAAAAGTGAACTTTGCACAAAAGCGACGCCCATAATTTGTCTTTATTTAAGTAGTGACATATAAAACTAGATTCTATTCCCTCTTAGCAACTTTTCATCAGGCTTTGTCATTTATTAAACCAAGGGGTGCTAAAGCCTTCCACCTGTCATTTTAGGTCCTATGTATATAACTAACTATGACAACCTGTAACATATGGCACACTGCACTTCCACCTCCGTTCATGTTACGCTGCTATTTTTACACATCCCCCACCAGTTTCTCCTTCTCAGTGATCAGATAGTGGGAAGCGGTTGGGAGTCAGTGGGCGGCCACTGTCCAAAAAGTTTAGCTTTATCACTACTTCAGGTCTGTTGAAATATCACAACACCATTTTTTTCTCTTTATCAAAATATGCTTTCCCCACAGTTATTGAACAATCAGAAAAGCAACTGTCACTCCTTTTTGCTTTCTTTCAAAGATGACCCACCCCGACCTCCCTGAGTTTCCAGGTTAGAGGAGCTATTTTAGTTTCCTCATGCTAACCTGACACTTAGCAGCAAGGACAGACTGTTGCTGTAAACACTGACCGTTCCCCCCCCCTTCAAACAGTGTCTGTCTCCTGGTGAAATTATGAAATCTTCTGCTTTAGTATTTGTTAAAATTGCATCTAGTACAAGAAAAAAAAAATCAATGTGTGACAAAAGTATGACTCAATGACACAAACAGATTAGAAAACAAAGTTCTCTTAAACTGTCAACTGTCATAATTAAGCCTGTCAGGGTGTGTCTGTGTCTAATGGAGCAAAGCTGACTTGAGAATCCTGTTTTTTTCACAACTAAAACCTTAAAATAACTTTTCAGGACTGCAAAAGGTAAGCTCCAAAGAAGCATAAAAAAGGGGTAGAGACAGAGAGCAATCAATCTGTTAAAAGCTTTTTCAGGTCAGCAGGCATGGGAGCTGATATCCCTTAATGCCCCATTGTCACAATATGTGCTAAAAATGGGAGTAATAAGGACAAGGTGAGGATAGAAAATACATTTACTGGAAACACCAGCAGCAACTGCATAGTATGTCAGTGCTTTGGATCACTATTAACCATGCTTGAGGAAAAACATCTGCTGCAAGTCATCTTGCATGTGAATCTTGACCAACATGTTCAGACACCTACAAGTCAGCCAGACATTATTTACATTCATGATTCAGAAAAGATAAAAACTGTTCATGAAGGAGGTGTACGGACAAAGAGTTAAAGTGCACATTTCACATGAACTGAATGCTGGTCTGCAGTTCATTATGTTTTGGGTAAAAGACTCATGACAACCATACTTGGATGACGAAAAGCACATTTCTTCTGGTGTCTTTGCTCAAATCATCAGAATTGTTAACTGCAATCAAAATCCCAAAACACAGTATCATTTGATGAGAATATTCACAATGAAAGCTGAAATAGTGAGTTTTGGCATTGGTCATTTTATTGGTGAAATTATGCTTTCTTATTAGCTTGATGTCATAAGTCTTTTTACTTTTCCCATCATAGTACAACTACACGCATGTGACCCTTATGTCTTGCAAAAGCTACAGCAC